>NC_091786.1:30668013-30971990 GCF_029378745.1 Bos indicus
CAGTATTTCCAGGCCCCCACTTCACGTGAAGGTTAAACAACACGGCCTATAGTCTAGGCAGTGGGAAACAAATTAGTGACTCTGCAGGGAGAAAGGCTTGTGACTGCTCCAGTACTTACATCTAGAAGTAATCTAGTCAGAATCATTGCAGGATATGGAGAAATCCTTACTATGAGCAGGTGAACATAAAAGTTTAGCACTAAGTTGAGAAAAAGATAATTTTGATGAATATATCTATAACAGATGGAGGCCACCAAGAAATATGATTCTTCACCTTTTATCAATAGTCAACGTGCTTTTAAAAAACTTGAAGACTGAAATTGTGGACAAGCTACTTGTGTGCCAACGGTCACCCTTTCCATACGTTAGAGGACTGGCTCCAGGAATTTATATACTTGGACTCTCAGTTGGGAACTTCCAAACTGCTACAGCCTTTGTTGTGAGCTTTTGTGGCAATGGTCCCTGTTCATCACATAGTTTTTTTGTTTTTTTCTTATTTACAATTTTAGAGGACTATATCTATTTCATGGGAGAAAGGGTAGATGTTTTGTATAATCACTTTTATAATCTATAGTTTTCTTATCTGTTGGTTCTTCTGTTATTGGTCTGGCTCAGTTCAGTTCAGTTGCTCAGTCATGTCCGACTCTTTGCAACCCCATGGACTGCAGTACGCCAGGCTTCCCTGTCCATCACCGACTCCTGGAGCTTGCTCAAACTCATGTCCATTGCGTCAGTGATGCCATACAACCATCTCATCCTCTGTCATCCCCTTCTGCTCCGGCTTTCCAATCTTGCTCAGGATCAGGTTCTTTTCCAATGAATCAGTCCTTTGCATCAGGTGGCCAAAGTATTGGAGTTTCAGCTTCAGTATCAGTCCTTCCAATGAATATTCGGGACTGATTTCCTTTAAGATTGACTGGTTTGATCTCCGTGTAGTCCAAGGGACTCTCAAGAGTCTTCTCCAACACCACAGTTCAAAAGCATCAATTCTTCGGCGCTCAGCTTTCTTTATGGTTCAACTCTCACATCCAAACATGACTACTGGAAAAACCATAGCTTTGACTAGATGGACCTTTGTTGGCAAAGCAATGTTTCTGCTTTTTAATATGCTGCCTAGACTGGTCATAGCTTTTCTTCCAAGGAGCAAGCATCTTTAATTTCATGGTTGCAGTCACCATCTGCAGTGATTTTGGAGCCCCCCAAAATAAAGTCTGACACTGTTTCCACTGTTTCCCCATCTATTTCCCATGAAGTGATGGGATCAGATGCCATGATCTTAGTTTTCTGAATGTTGAGCTTTAAGCCAACTTTTTCACTCTCCTCTTTCACTTTCATCAAGAGGCTTTTTAGTTCCTCTTCACTTTCTGCCATAAGGGTGATGTCATCTGCATATCTGAGGTTATTGATATTTCTCCCAGCAATCTTGATTCCAGCTTGTGCTTCTTCCAGCCCAGCGTTTCTCATGATGTACTCTGCATATAAGTTAAATAAGCAGGGTGACAATATACAGCTTTGACGTACTCCTTTCCTGATTTGGAACCAGATGATTGTTCCATGTCCAGTTCTAAATGTTGCTTCTTGACCTGCATACAGATTTCTCAGAAGGCAGGTAAGGTGGTCTGGTATTCCAATATCTTGAAAAAAATTCCACAGTTTGTTGTGATCCACACAGTCAAAGGCTTTGGCATAGTCAATAAAGCAAAGTAGATGTTTTTCTTGAGTTCTATAGCTTTTTCTATGATCTAACTGATGTTGGCAATCTGATCTCTGGTTCCTTTGCCTTTTCTAAATCCACTTTGAACATCTGGAAGTTAATGGTTCACATACTTTTGAAGCCTGGCTTGAGAATTTTGAGCACTAGTTTGCTAGTGTGTGAGATGAGAGCAATTGTGCAGTGGTTTGAACATTCTTTGGCATTGCCTTTCTTCAGGATTGGAATTAAAACTGACCTTTTCCAGTCCTGTGGCCACTGCTGAGTTTTCCAAATTTTCTGACATATTGAGTGCAGCACTTTCACAGCTTTATCTTTTAGGATTTGAAATAGCTCAACTGGAATTCCATCATCTCCACTAGCTTTGTCCTGTGGCCACTGCTGAGTTTTCCAAATTTTCTGACATATTGAGTGCAGCACTTTCACAGCTTTATCTTTTAGGATTTGAAATAGCTCAACTGGAATTCCATCACCTCCACTAGCTTTGTTTGTAGTGATGCTTCCCAAGGCCCACATGACTTCGCATTCCAGGCTCTCTGGCTCTAGGTGAGTGATCACATCATCGTGATTAACTGGGTCATGAAGATCTTTTTTGTGTAGTTCTTCTGTGTATTTTTGCCATTTGTTCTTAATATCTTCTGCTTCTGTTAGGTCCATACCATTTCTGTCCTTTATTGTGCCCATCTTTAAATGAAATGTTCCCTTGGTATATCTAATTTTCTTGAACAGATCTCTAGTCTTTCCCATTCTACTGTTTTCCTCTATTTATTTGTACTGATCACTGAGGAATGCTTTCCTACCTCTCCTGTTTATTCTTTGAAACTCTGCATTCAGATGGGTATATCTTTCCTTTTCTCCTTTGCCTTTAGCGTCTCTTCTTTCCTCAGCCATTTGTAAGGCCTCCTCAGATAACCATTTTGCCTTTTTGCATTTCTTTATCTTGGGGATGGTCTTGATTACTGCCTCCTGTACAATGTCAGGAACCTCCATCCATAGTTCTTCAGGCACTCTGTCTATCAGATCTAATCCCTTGAATCTATTTTTCACTTCCACTGTATAATCATAAGGTATTTGATTTAGGTCATACCTGAATGGTCTAGTGATTTTCCCTACTTTCTTCAACTTAAGTCTGAATTTTGCAGTAAAGAGTTCATGATCTGAGCCACAGTCAGCTCCCAGTCTTGTTTTATGACTGTATAGAGCTTCTTCATTTTGGGCTGCAAAGAATATAATCAATCTGATTTCAGTATTGACCATCTGGTGATGTCCATGTGTAGAGTCACCTCTTGTGTTGTTGGAAGAGGGTGTTTGCTGTAACCAGTGCATTCTCTTGAAAAACTCTTTTAACCTTTGCCCTGCTTCCTTTTGTACTACAAGGCCAAACTTGTCTATTACTCCAGGTATCTCTTGACTTCCTACTTTGCATTCCAGTTCTCTATAATGAAAAGGACATCTTTTTGGGGGTGCTAGTTCTAGAAGGTCTCATAGAACCCTTCAACTTTAGCTTCTTCGGCATTAGTGGTTGGGGCATAGACTTGGATTACTGTGATACTGAATGGTTTGTCTTGGAAATGAACAGAGATCATCTGTTATTTTTGAGATTGCACCCAACCAAGTACTGCATTTCGGACTTTTTGTTGACTATGATGGTGGCTACTTCATTTCTTCAAAGGGATTCTTGCCCACAGTAGTAGATATAATGGTCATCTGAATTAAATTTGCCTTTTCCAGTCCATTTTAGTTCTCTGATCGAAAATGTAGATATTCACTCTTGCCATCTTCTGTTTGATCACTTTTAATTTACCCTGATTCATGGACCTAACGTTCCAGGTTCCTATGCAATTACAGCATTGGACTTTACTTCCATCACCAATCACACCCACAACTGGAGGCTGTTTTTGCTTTGGCTCCATCTCTTCATTGTTTCTGGAGTTATTTCTTCACTCTTCTCCACTAGCATATTGGGCACCTACCCAATACACTGGCTGCTGCTGCTGCTAAGTCACTTCAGTCACATCTGACTCTGTGCGACCCCATAGATGGCAGCCCACCAGGCTCCCCCATCCCTGGGATTCTCCAGGCAAGAACACTGGAGTGGGTTGCCATTTCCTTCTCCAATGCATGAAAGTGAAAAGTGAAAGTGAAGTCACTCAGTCGTGCCCGACTCTTCGAGACCCCATGGACTGCAGCCTACCAGGCTCCTCCGTCCACGGGACTTTCCAGGCAAGAGTACTGGAGTGGGTTGCCATTGCCTTCTCCGAATATACTGGCTAGGGATTCCCAAACATTAGTTAATAGAAAAATTACTAGGCGAGATAAAGTGTTTATACAGTTTCCTGGCATTGTCCCCATTAGTTCTGGGTGAGGTCTTGAAATTGAATTTTTCAACAATTACTCAGCTGATTCCTACTTTGGGTACTCTATGGACCAGACTTTGGGAAACACTCTTCCAGAATGACCAAGTTTGCAGAGCATTGCTTAGGAATAACCCTAGCCTGTGCTATGCTTAGTAACAATGTGGCTTTGGCTCACGTAAGAGCTGGAGAACAAAATATTGAACAGGAGAGACAAGCACAGACCCATGATGCATCCATCTCTATGCCTGGGCTGGCTGCCCTGCAGTTGGCAAGTAAGGCTCATTTTTGATGAGTAGAGAGGGACTTAGCAAGTTCCTAGGGAAAAGAAGTCTCCTAACAACTTAGATTTGTTCATTCTAGTAGTCAGAATCTCATTTCCAATCAGATCATCAAGAGTATTTAAGGCGATAAGATGATCAGTTTCCTGACTGTGATTGCAAACTCAAAACAGTACGTTTATAGCTTGGAAATCCCAGAGAAAAGCATCTCTCACTGATGCTGCTCTTAAGGTTACAAGTCAGACCAATACATTTTGATACAGCTTGCCTATCAAGTCACCTAAAATTCTACTTTTGATCAGTAGACAAAGACCTGGGTCCAAAGAGGAAACCTGTGATTAGTCAGTCAATGGCCAAGCAGCTGTATCAGTTCAGTTCAGAATTCAGTCGCTCAGTTGGGTCAAGGAAGGAGAGAATTGCAGCAAAATCAATGGAAGTTTATACAGCCCCTTCAGTTCAGTTCAGTCACTCAGTCGTGTCCGACTCTTTGTGACCCCATGAATTGCAGCACGCCAGGTCTCCCTGTCCATCACAGACTCCCGGAGTTCACTCAGACTCACGTCCATCGAGTCAGTGATGCCATCCAGCCATCTCATCCTCTGTCGTCCCCTTCTCCTTCTGCCCCCAATCCCTCCCAGCATCAGAGTCTTTTCCAATGAGTCAACTCTTCACACGAGGTGGCCAAAGTACTGGAGTTTCAACTTTAGCATCATTCTTCCAAAGAAATCCCAGGGCTGATCTTCTTCAGAATGGACTTGTTGGTGGCTAAATTTTCTCCCTACCCTTCATACCCTATTTGTGATCAGAATTGCACCTTCGTTGTTGTTCAGTCGCTCAGTCGTGTCCAACTCTTTGCAACCCCAGGGACTACAGCATGCCAGGCTTCCCTGTCCTGCACTTTAGTGCATATGAAAACAAAATCGACCTGCTGCAAACATCACATCCAAAATTGGTCTTTTGTGAACATTTAATGGTAAAGTGGATGAGGAGAACTATTACATTATGTACAGCATTTCACTTAAAAAATTTAAAAACCTATTTTGCCAAACAATTTAATAACTGCCCCCTCTAGTTTATACAGTCCACTAAACAAAGCCTCTAATGTTAGTATTTCAGGGAACCAAGCCACATATGAAACCCCAGTGGAGTGGGGACATTGCTATCAGTTAAACTTTTGATCCCTGACTTCCCCTGTAAATCAACAGAAGGAAGATGTTTCCCTTCATATTAGACACCAGCTCCTGAATGTCCCTTTCCTTTGAAATCTAAGATAAAAATGGGAAATACTTTTAGCTCCTGAATTGACTAACTGGTTGATCGGCATTTACAGAAGGTATCCATTAGGACCTGTGGGAGCAATTTTTTAGACAACTTCAATTTCGAAGTTGTCTTCTATTTGCCTAAAGTGATCCTTTCCCTTAAGTGCAGTGAGGTGGCTGAATGTCAGTGCCGTTTCTTTGATGACCAACAACGAGCCTTACTCTAAGGGCAGTGACCTTCTCCATTTTGGATGACATTCCCTGATAATACATCAAGTCTGACACTTAACCCTTATACAACTCAGTAAAAATAGAGGCTCCTGCTGTTTTAATGCCTATGGGAGAATCACATGTGCTCAGCAATGTAATCACTCCTGTTAAGAGGAGTCTTAGCCTTCAAGTTTTTAATGTTTTTTGGAAACTCACAGCTGAGAGTAGATAAATGTCAGTACATTGCTCATATTAAAGTTTAATTGTCTTATTTTTGTAGAATAGTGGGCTAGTTCATACAATTGACTTTTTTTTTTTTTTTACACCAAATATGGGACCATGAGAAGCAGAAGTCAAAAAGACAAAAGCAGAATCTTGGAAGAGTAAAGTATGATAGGGTTTTAGAGATGATGATATTAAATCTCCTCATTTTACAGATGAGGAAAATGAGGTTCAGAGAAAAGTATCCCTGCTCTACAAATAGATCATGCTTTCGAGCTGCTGTTTGTCCTGCTTCTACCTGGAACTTTCTTCCATTTGATAAGTTTCTGCTTATTCTAAATTCCACACTGTGAGTCCACTAGTGATGCGTCCCTATTGTAGTCTGATAGCATTGTTTTAAATAGTTGGCTGTATATTTATGTCTTTAGGGGAGTGCCTTAATTATCTTTTTATTCTCCATTCCAACTGCAATGTGTTGTACAGAGAAGTTACTTAAAAAAAAAAAAAAATCTGAGTGACTTCTTCAAGGTCACACAAGTAGCCGTAAAAACCACTGACTGTGTGTGTGTGTCTGTGTGTGCTCATTAACTTTATTTGCCTAACTTTGCTATATTGACTCAAAGATTTATAGAAGAATCAGCTATGTCTGTTATGCTTCTCATTTTAACAGAATACATCTGCAAAAGGTGAAAGTATTGAAAAGACTCAGGTGTATTTTTCTCTTTTTTTTGACACTGGGTCTCATCTTTATAGACATATGAAACAAACAACAAGACCTTGAAACTTGAATGGCATAGGAATAAATGCTGGTTCTCCTATCATTTGTGAATTATTCAGCTGATATGAACTGTCTACATGAGCTATTATTCAACTCATCTGGATATCCCTTTCTAAAAGGGATATTGTAGATGTAAATGAGATTTATGAGATTATGTTTGCAAAGCATGGAAAACAGTAGGCATTCTGTAGAGGTTACTTCTCTCCTTTCTCCTCCCATAATTTGACACTTTATAATTTCCAGGCTTTTTTTTAAATATACATTATCTCATTTGAGTCTTATTATAGCTCTGTGGGGTGGGCAGAAGAGATACCACCCTCTAATTATAGACAAAGAAAATGACATTTCAGATGTGTTTCTGAGAAGATAAAATCAGGCATTTTTTGTATCTATCAACATAGAATCTATCCAGTATCACAAATCAATGCTAAATGTTTTCATATGCTAAAGTATAAGATAAACACAAACTCTCTCTTTCATAGCTACCCGCACTTTCCTAGTAAAGTCCAAGGGAGTCCAAGATGAATCATGATGGAGTCTCAGAAATAACTATGATGGAGTCTCAGAAATAACCACAATCCAATCTGATGAGAACTAGTTTAAGTCAGATATACTCAATATAAGGATTATAAAGCAATGCAACTGCTAAGGATAATGAAACATGGAAATGATTGTTGTCATTAACTTGTAAACACAGTATCCAGACATAGCTTTCTTCATTCTGCTGAGATGCTTCTTCAGGTTACATGTGATCAGTATTTTCCCTGAGTGAGTCAGTCTCTTTAGTATTAAAATATCTCCAATCTTACCGAGCTTCCCTGGTGGCTCAGGCAGTAAAGAATCTGCCTGCAATGCAGGATACCCAGGTTTGATCCCTGGCTCAGAAGATCCTCTGGAAAAGGAAATGGCAACCCACTCCAGTATTTTTGCCTGGAGAAGTCGATGGACAGAGAGCCTGGTGGGCTACAGTCCATGGGGTCACAAAGAGTCAGATACCCCTGAGTGACCAACACTTTCCAATCTTACTGATGATTTCAGAAGCATGTGAATAGCTGGTGGCTTCCTCCATGAAGTTGTAGCCATCTCTTATATAATATAGAGGGTGGAGGTCAGATTGCTGAAGTACAATGTTGCCCGTGATTCCTTTAAGCAAGGGTGGAAGGGTAAGGGGTGAGTTTACCTTCCCCTTTAAAAAAAAGATATAGCTAGAAAGTAGCCACAGGCCTTTAATTGAGCTATTATGTAAAAGAGGATGTGAATAATATATGTTTGGCTAAAGCTGGGACAGGACGCTGGCTACAGTTTCATAGCCCAGTTGTACATTTCTATGGCAATCACGTAGAAGGGAGTGGACTCTGCCGGGTGGATGTGGTGGGCCCCTTTGCTCACACCTTCACTGACTGTTGGCTGCTCATCTCGTTTTCAAGCGTTCTCTTCTTCCCTCAGATATGGTCAGTAAACACATAAAGGTGATTCCAGAGTTGGACACAGCGGTGGCCCTCTGTTGGCCAAGCAGGGTATTATATCAGGCCCCTGGATCTCCATTCCCTCTGGAGACATACTCTTTGACTTTCTGTCTCTGTGTGTGTTTATAGCTCAGTCGTGTCTGTCTCTTTGCAACTCCATGGACTATAGCCCGCCAGGCTCCTCTGTCCATGGAATTCTCCAGGCAAGAATACTAGAGTGGGTTGCCATTCCCTTCTCCAAGGGATCTGTCCGACCTCAGGATAGAACCCAGGTCTCCTGCATCGCAGGCAGATTCTTTACCATCTGAGCCACCAAGGAAGCCGCTGAGCACTGCCAATAGGGAAAATGGCCTAGAAAGAACTTTGTCCTCTTTGAAGATAAAGAACCTCTTTCCTTGTAACCCCCTGATTAAATTCTCTCCTCTTCAACCTCATGTTTTGTTTTGTTCTAGATTACCCCCTACAGTTCATCATTCCAAGTCCTGCAATAAAATGTAAAAGGCATTGAAAAATATACTTAGATATAGAGTTGGAAAGATATGGTAGCATTCAAAATTTTCCTTGAAATCCTTAAGTCTTCTCAATGTGCTAAGTTCCATAGAAACCAACTATTTCACCATTTTTCCTTCATTGCCACTCTTCCACATATTGCCTGCACCAGGATACTTTTAGACGGGGTATAAAGACTGGGATAAAGAAGCAAGGGTGGGTGGATATGGCAGCAGTGGGTGACTAGGAATGTCTCTTAGGGAGATAGACATCTGATATTTGGAAAGGAATCATAAAAATAAATCAACTTAGAGGCATGACTTTTTCATGCATCATTTCTTTAAATAAACTTTTTCATTTTTTAATAGCTGTAGATCTATAGAAAAATTGCTAAAATAATACAGTGAGCTCCCTTATGTTGTTGTTGTTTAGTTGCTAAGTTGTGTCTAACTCTTTTGCAACCCCACGGACTTGATTTAGCCTGCCAGTGTCCTCTGTCCATGGGATTTTCCAGGCAAGAATACTGGAGTGGGTTGCCATTTCCTTCTCTAGGGGATCTTCCCTACCCAGGGGTCAAACCCATGTCTCCTGCACATCACTTGCATTGCAGGTGGATTCTTTACCCGCTGAGCACCAGGGAAGCCCAAGTTTCCTTGTATCCCACACCTAATTTCCCCTATTACTAACATCTTTCATTAGCATGGTATATTTGCCAGAACAAACCAGTGTTATACATTTTTATTAAATAGATATTAATACAAATTATACTACACTGACACAAGTACATTGATATTAAATATATATAATTGTTAAGGTCTGGACAGATTAGCCTGGTGGGCTACAGTCAATGGGATTGTAAAGAGTCAGACATAATTGAGCGGCTAACTCTAACTAAACATTCTTCCTTTTTGTCTTCTCTTCCTTTTTCCTTCTTTATTAGTCCTGTCTAAATAAATGAAGATCATCCCATGAGACAGTGCTAGACTGCTGATTCACAGCTCGCTGTAGCAAGGGAGTCAGGAACTTAAAGACAGGCAGAGAAAAGAAAAGTTCTAGAGTGGAAAAGAGGGAAGGCTCATGTGTGTGCTGCTGGAAACTGTTCATGTGAGAAGCTGTAGGCAAGCTAACCATACTATCTTATGGAAAAACCCAAACGAACTTTTTGGCCAATCCAATAGAAGTAGGGAATCCTAGGCAATTGGGTATGGGGGTCTCTTTTACTTCCTCTGCTCAGTCCTAAGTTGGAATCAAAGACAAAAATTAGAGAAGCAGTCAGTTATCAACCAGTTCTTGGCCATTAAGAGATAATCATTACAGAAGTTATTGGTCACCTTTCTGGATTGTTCCTAGAGACAGCAATCTGACTTCGTACCAGTCTGTCTGACAGCAGGCTGGGTTCCTGGGCTGTTCACAGTAGATCAAGGGGTTCCTTTCCTGAGCAAGTTGCTGCAGGTCATGGGTCAGATTTCAGTTTTTCTATATGGTCTGGTTATTGTCCATTCATACAGTGGATCCCTCACGCCTCTTAACTGTTTCATCTCCTTTTCTCCAAATCTTTTCTTATTTTGCCTTCAGTTCAGTTCAGTTCAGTTGCTCAGTCATGTCTGACTCCTTGTGACCCCAGGAATTACAGCACACCAGGCCTCCCTGTCCATCACCAACTCCCAGAATTCACCCAAACTCATGTCCATTGAGTCGCTGATGCCATCCAGCCATCTCATCCTCTGTTGTCCCCTTCTCCTCCTGCCCCCAATCCCTGATGGAAAAGCATCAGTCTTTTCCAATGAGTCAACTCTTCGCATGAGGTGGCCAAAGTATTGGAGTTTCAGCTTCAACATCAGTCCTTCAAAAGAACACCCAGGACTGATCTCTTTTAGAATGGACTGACTGGATCTCCTTGCAGTCCAAGGGACTCTCAAGAGTCTTCTCCAACACCACAGTTCAAAAGCATCAATTCTTCAGCGCACAGCTTTCTTCACAGTCCAACTCTCACATCCATACATGACCACTGGAAAAACCATGGCCTTGACTAGATAAACCTTTGTTGGCAAAGTAATGTCTCTGCTTTTTAATATGCTATCTAGGCTGGTCATAACTTTCCTTCCAAGGAGTAAGCATCTTTTAATTTCATGGCTGCAGTCACCATCTGCAGTGATTTTGGAGCCCAAAAAAATGAAGTCTGACACTGTTTCCACTGTTTCCCCATCTATTTCCCATGAAGTGATGGGACCAGATGCCATGATCTTAGTTTTCTGAATGTTGAGCTTTAAGCCAACTTTTTCACTCTCCTCTTTCACTTTCATCAAGAGGCTTTTTAGTTCCTCTTCACTTTCTTCCATAAGAGTGGTGTCATCTGCATATCTGAGGTTATTGATATTTCTCCTGGCAATCTTGATTCCAGCTTGTGCTTCTTCCAGCTTATTTCATCTTAATACTTGTCTTTTCTCAGTGCTCAGTAAAGATTGGAAAAGAAGAATATGAAATGTGCCCAAAATTCAATGTGTAAGGAAACATTTTCTTCATTTGCATCAAGCTCTCAGTAACTCTTATCTTAAAGATGGAGAATTAGGGAAATTTTGTGATCCAGAAGGTGCAGTAAAGTTTGTTTTCATGAACACATAGTAAATGTCATTTTATTATTTGACTATGATCACACATAATATTGAAATGCTTCTCTGTACAAGTTTCCCAGAAAACAGAAACTTAAAAGTTGAAAACATTACTTAGTATCTTCTGGACTTGAAGTTGGAATGAATATACTTCATTTTCTCTACTCTGGACTTTATAACATGTGGAACCATTTTGAGACAAGGTAGAAGAAAAATAACATAGCCTTCAATCAGTTCAGTTCAGTCGCTCAGTCGTGTCCGACTCTTTGTGACCTCATGAATCGCAGCACGCCCGGCCTCTCTGTCCCTCACCAACTCCCGGAGTTCACTCAGACTCACGTCCATCGAGTCAGTGATACCATCCAGCCATCTCATCCTCTGTCGTCCCCTTCTCCTCCTGCCCCCAATCCCTCCCAGCATCAGAGTCTTTTCCAATGAGTCAACTCTTCGCATGAGGTGGCCAAAGTACTACCTCTAAAATAGTTCATCCTTCTTACTTTAGAAACTCTGAATGGATCCTAAATGTGGCCATTTGACCTAACAGTGCTTCCTGTCTGAGATGCATTAAAAAAAAAAATTGAAAAAGGCTTTAAAGAAAGTAGATGTTTGTGTCTTCTTGAAATATTACTCACTGGAGCAGTAAACCTAAGTGAATCAGTGAGCAGTAAGAGTGAGAAGCTCATTTAAATTAAGAGCTAGAACTGATATTTTTATGGAACACCTGTTCCTGTGTGCTGAAGATCTGTGATCAAAGTGCTAGGAATATATTCAATTTTCATATTCATTGCAGATTTGCTAAGTTTGTGGATCACACTTTATTATGTGAAATTTATTTTTAATGGAATTCTTCCTCTCTTCCGGGTTCGTAAAGCTAATTAGATATTGATACCTTTAGTTGTGAACACCTGCACCATTTTCTCTGATCCACTATCTACCTAGGGTAACACGGGGGTCTTTCCAAGGGAAATGAATATTGCCATATGTCTCCAAACCCAAAGAGAAGGGAGTAAGGTTAAACAGTAGGTCACAACAACCTCTTACTGAAAAAAAGTACCCAAGAACAGCATTTTTGAAGGTGATCCAGCTGTGCAAGTTGAATCATTGCTCACAGTAATTTTACTAATGCATTCCATCCTGAATTTTAAAAGCCCAATGAGTCACCCTATATGGCCAACTGCTTACATTATTAAGCAGAACATAAAGGCATTTACATACATTGGCATAATTCATTGCTAGATCAACCAAATTAACTTCTACTTTTGGAAGCCTTCAGACTTCACTTGAACAAAATAAATGGTCCTTTAACCAGTGAAATGTGCTGACAAATATAGAATTAAAATGTTACCTGTTCTGAATTTTTTATTTTATTTAATTTTTATTTATTATTATTTTTTTATTATGTGTCTATGTTGTTCTTCAGAGAAGGCAGTGTCACCCCACTCCAGTACTCTTGCCTGGAAAATCCCATGGACGGAGGAGCCTGGAAGGCTGCAGTCCATGGGGTCGCAAAGAGTCAGACACGACTGAGCGACTTCACTTTCACTTTTCACTTTCATGCATTGGAGAAGGAAATGGCAACCCACTCCAGTGTTCTTGCCTGGAGAATCCCAGGGATGGGGGAGCCTGGTGGGCTGCCGTCTATGGGGTCGCACAGAGTCGGACATGACTGAAGTGACTTAACAGCAGCAGCAGCATGTTGTTCTTCCATGTAAGTAGTTCACCAGAACAGCTGAATCTGGAGAACAAAGGCCTATGTGAAATTGTCTAACATGCTAACATAACACCCATGTGAGGGTATAGGACATTCTCCTGGCTTGACTTACCCAGAAAGTATCCTTCAATTCATTTCAGAGAGGCAGAGAGTAGACTAAATTCTCCCTGGATGGTGTATTGAGTCTAGACCATTTCCAGCTTTATGAAAACCGGATTTATATGAGGTTTCTTCAAGTCCTTTATAAAGAAATACCAATGTTACAGTGTTTGAAAAGAGGTAACAACTTTTTCTGGGTAATAACAGTGTCTCTTCCTGTGGCCATTCTCCACAATTATGACCATCACTCATCATTTATGGTACATGGCACTTTTTATCTTCAGAACATTTGAGGCATTTTATCAAATTTTCCACACATCACTAGGAGGCACAGCTGCCTATAACATTCTGGATATCACACTGTACTTTTGAAAAGTGTCTGGGGATTTTATTTATTGAGTCATTAGTGATAGGAACAGAACATCTATATTTATCATCATCTCTGAAAGAACACGGTCAGTCATTGGTCCATGATTGGAGAGTATTTGTTTAATCTCCAAGGAAAATATATGATTCTTTCCTGTGTTACAGTTACTTTGGTCATGCAATGCTTTCTCATTTTGCCTGTTATGTATATGTTTGTTCTGTAACTGTATTAGTTAGCATGCTGTGTCATCAGACATGGAGTATGGTCGTACACATTTTACACACAATGCTCATTAGATAATTATTTCATAGAAAGAGCACAAGTGATATGGCATTAGATAATATTATGCAGTTTTTTACCATCTTAAAAGTTTAGAGAGTCTTGAGGAATCCCTACACCACTTTCAAAGATTCTTGAACTTCTCCAGCATTAGGTAACTCACTAACTTAAGCTATTTTCTGGAGCCACACAGAGACTAGAATGTTAACATGCATGAAAGGGCTAGAAATAAAGTGTGGCCTTTTCAAGGTGGAAAGGCGAAATTGAGATGCCCATATAAAATCAGAACCTCTGTGGAACTACAGACTTAGCAAATAGGTTCACACTAGAAAAAAAGTCTAGACATTACAACTGGAAGAATCATGGAGATTTGTTTATTTGTTTGAGGTCTTAAGAGGACTAAAAAGCCTCTTGATGGAAGTAAAAGTGGAGAGTGAAAAGGTTGACTTAGAGCTCAACATTCAGAAAACGAAGATCATGGCATCCGGTCCTATCACTTCATGGGAAATAGATGGGGAAACAGTGGAAACAGTGTCAGACTTTATTTTTCTGGGCTCCAAAATCACTGCAGGTGGTGACTGCAGCCATGAAATTAAAAGACGCTTACTCCTTGGAAGGAAAGTTATGACCAGCCTAGACAGCATATTCAAAAGCAGAGACATTACTTTGCCAACAAAGGTTCATCTAGTCAAGGCTATGGTTTTTCCTGTGGTCATGTATGGATGTGAGAGTTGGACTGTGAAGAAGGCTGAGTGCTGAAGACTTGATGCTTTTGAACTGTGGTGTTGGAGAAGACTCTTGAGAGTCCCTTGGACTGCAAGGAGATCCAACCAGTCCATCCTGAAGGAGATCAGCCCTGGGATTTCTTTGGAAGGAATGATGTTAAAGCTGAAACTCCAGTACTTTGGCCACCTCATGCGAAGAGTTGACTCATTGGAAAAGACTCTGATGCTGGGAGGGATTGGGGACAGGAGGAGAAGGGGACGATAGAGGATGAGATGGCTGGATGGCATCAGTGACTTGATGGATGTGAGTCTGAGTGAACTCCAGGAGTTGGTGATGGACAGGGAGGCCTGGCATGCTGAGATTCATGGGGTCGCAAAGAGTCAGATACAACTGAATGACTGAACTGAACTGAATTCATAATTTGTTTACTTTAGTTTGGCCTGCTTTCTATTCCTGGGAAAAGTCTCCCTTACTAAGAATTTATAACATGCATTTGAGATTTAAATTTATCATACCAAATGGTTCAAGAACACCTAATTTTCAAATTAATAAAAATATAAACATTAAATATAAAACCTCTCCTATAAATCAAAGGCACTCACCTAGAATTCACCCCCCAATCTTAATAATTCATTTCATGAACCAAAATAAAAAACATGTAAGGGAATAATCTACTGTGATAGAGAGAGCTTTTGCAATTAAAGAACTAAGATCTTTGTATCTTCCTGGGGGAAAGGTATACATGAATTGTTAAATCTGGAAAGTCAATATGCGTGATGCATGTTAAAAATTTAAGGATATTTCTAAGAAAATAGAGACTATAAATGTTAAAACAGTGGTGGTATGGGGGAGAAAAGAAATAAACTCTAGAAGACAGGAAGACAGAGAAATGCTGCTGCTGCTGCTAAGTCGCTTCAGTCGTGTGTGACTCTGTACGACCCTATTGACGGCAGCCCACCAGGTTTCCCCGTCCCTGGGATTCTCCAGACAAGAACACTGGAGTGGGTTGCCATTTCCTTCTCCAATGCATGAAAGTGAAAAGTGAAATCGCTCAGTCTTGTCCGACCCTTAGCAACCCCATGGACTGCAGCCTCCCAGGCTCCTCCATCCATGGGACTTTCCAGGCAAGAGTACTGGAGTGGGGTGCCATTGCCTTCTCTGAACAGAGAAATAAGAAGTACCAAAAAGCAGGGAAATTAGCAACAAGTAAGCTGGAAGAAATAAATCCATGTATATTATAAAATCAGTGTGAGAAATTGCATCTCTAAGAAGATAAAGTTAATTGTTTTCCCTATTCCTCCCACTAAGTACAGTTTAAAACTTGGACATTATAAACAAAAATTATTATAAGAACACTCTGAGAGCTGAAGAGAAGGCAAATTGGTTGAGGATCTCAGAACAAGAGGAACAGTATAGTAATCTTTTCCCTGAGTTTTTCTTTTTACCTCATATAATCCAAACTTAGAGCTGAAATTAATAGCAACCCAGAAATACCAGCAAGGACAGAGAAAAGGAGCTTCCCAGCTTCCACTGACACCACGAGGGACTGATTTTGCTATTGCTGGATGGTGGTAAAAGTCCAGACTCTCCACTAGGACTCGTCTGATACCATCCCAGCAGGAGTAAGTGGGATTCCTCATGATTTATTGCTGCGTGGGTAGGTGGGGGGAAATAACCAGACTTTCCATATGGTCTCAGGTGATACTGTGGGATGAGGGGAAGGGGTGACCACATTACCATCTGCAGAGACAGAAGTCTCAGCTTGTTACTCAGCATCACCGGTGGTAAGGGGTTGGGGTGCCTTGTTTCAGCCTAGTGAGAGTGAAAGTCTAGGCTTCTGATTTGGCCCCTGTTGGATTTGATGATGATAGAGTGCTCTCTGTGGTGTTTGGCTGGAGAAAAGTGATTGTTGTCCAAAAATGTTTTGTCTTGTAGTAATGCTTCTTTCCTGGACCTTTGGCTAAGGAATGCAGACTTTAGTTACTTCCAGCCTGGGATGTATAAGGCAAAACGGACTAACACGTGTTCTTCCTCAGGTTGAGGTCCTAGCCATTCTGCCTTCTTCTTTCCAACCTATCAGAGTTTTCTTAGGTTTGTTTTATGCATAACCTGGGCTTCCCCAGGTGGCGCTAGTGGTAAAGAACCCGCCTGCCAATGCAGGAGACATAAGAGATGTGGATTCAATCCCTGGGTCGAGAAGATTACCCTGGAGGAGGGCATGGCAACCCACTCCAGTATTCTCGCCTGGAGAATCTTGTGGACAGAGGAGCTTGGTGGGCAGTGGTCCACAGCATCGCATAGAGTCAGACATGACTAAGCAACTTGATGCTGGCCCTGGCCTACATAGTCTCCGAAGCGTTTAGTTATACAGTGTGAGGAACAGGGAAAAGTTCTTTCGCCTTCTTCCTCAAAGTGGAAGCTTTCTAGCTTCCTTTCCAAATCTTCTTGCTCCCAGGGATAAAATATGTTGTATATTTATAAAGCGTATATTATATGTATGACATATTATATAGCCAAGAGAGCTTAATAGTTGTACAGCAAGCAACTTTATATGCTCTCATAGTCTGTATACTAAACTTGGATTTCTGTTCTCCTATTTCTACCACAGCATATTTTGTCTGGAAGAGCATATCCAAAATAGAGAAAGCAAGAGAAAAAAAAATTGAATTGTACTTTCTTCCCTCAACTTCCCTCAGCCTTCTGTACAGGAAGTTCATTCCTTTTTTTGTTCTCATGGTTTTTAATGTAATTTTAAATACTTATGTTTATAGTTAGAATTTTCAGAGGTTTGCATATTTTCACCATACCTCATATGTCTTATTTTTTTAAAATAATTTTTCATTTTATACTCCCATTTATTTAATGTTTGTTAAGTGTTCTACCAAATAACTATACTGCTATTAATTTTTTAAATGCTATGAAAATGGATTTTCTTTTTGGCTGTGCCACATGGCTTGTGGGATCTTAGTCCCCCAAACAGGAATTGAACCTGTGCTCTTGACAGTGAAAGTATGGTATTCTAACCAGTGGAGTACCAGGGAATTTGCTGAAAATAGATTTTAGAGTTTTTTTTTTTTTTTCCCATGAAATATGTTTATTCATAAGTCATACTGATTACACAGAAAAACAGACAGACATGGCCTCAGCCTTCATGGATTTTGCATTCTGTAAGCAAGATAATAATAAGGACACAAACAAAAATACACAGGAATTGCATATTGTGACGGGTACTGTAAATGGCTTGGAAATGTAACATAGTAGAGAATAATAAAGTAGATTGACCTAGGGGGGTCGCCAAGGAAAACTGGACTGAGAGGCTAAGACTTGAAGGAACAAAAAGAAATCAGTTCTACAAAGAGTGAGGTAGAGAGCGTCCTAAGCAATGAAGAGAGAAGACGGCATCACACACTGACACAGACGTGTGGAGAATGACCCCCTCACGTTTGGAAACTCCCTTCCATGACTGTTTTCCAGTTGGTTTTCTTCAACTCTTCAAGATGCTGCTTTTGCCTACCATCTGCTCAAGCAGAAGCTGCTCAGGTCTCAAGAAACATGGGTAGTGCCATCTTTTCTGATGCTACAGAAGCCTCAGGTCACCAGCTGACTACCCATTCATCTGAAATCAAAACCCTAAAAAAAAATAACACTTTCTACATCATCCAATCTCCAAAGCACAAGGCCAAGGGCAGAAACTAAATGAAAAGAACTGCTATGAAGAAGCAATTGAAGACTGAGAATAGAATGCCAGAGTTCCAATCTTAATTCAGCCATGCCTCATTTTTTTTTTTTTTTAATGTGGATGAGCTGTTGCCTCTACTTGAGAAATTATTCTTTCTTGCCTTGAAGGATAAAAACCTTGGCGGTGGAAAAGACCTTTGAGATTCAGTGGTATAGCTCTCTTAGCAGCAAACCAGGTGTATACCAATTTCCAACCTTCATATCAAGCAATCCACTGTACCTCACAGCTGTTACCCATAAACCTGCCCTGTCTTAGCTCCCAGGAATTTAAACCAGAATAAATTGTAAGTAATCAGTGAATGTGTATGATATAGCATTTGTAAACATAATCTATTTACATTTTATATACTTGTACAAAATAGCTGGGTGTTTCAATTTCCTCATAAAAACAACTAGATGTATTCAAAGAAGTGTTAATGTTACATAAGGTGAAGTTAAGTGCTTAACAGTTTTTCTACTTCCATGAGTATTCCTACCTCTGCTGAAGGCAGAGATGGCTAACTAGTAATTGCCTTGGGAGAATGAGACACACAGAGCATTTTCTCTTTCAGATAATATCAAGCATCTTTCCAGAGAAGAATAAGACTTGACAAGAGGGAAAAGCATGGGAGAGATTTGTTTTTAGATGATTCAAATACCAACTGTAAGCCTCAAAGGAAAAAAATATACAAGACAGAAATAAAAATGAATGATGACTTAATTGGGACAGTATTAGACAGGGCACTGGGAATTTTAACTATGCCACTTAAAAGTTTTCTCCTTCAGATCAGAAGGAGAATCAAGGCATAATCTGTGGCCAAACATAAGAATCTAGCAAGATAGACTTCATGTTTCTGAGATTTAAAAAAATTTTTTTTCTACTTTGGATGTAAGTACTGCAAGGAGATCCAACCAGTCTATTCTGAAGGAGATCAGCTCTGGGATTTCTTTGGAAGGAATGATGCTAAAGCTGAAACTCCAGTACTTTGGCCACCTCATGCAAAGAGTTGACTCATTGGAAAAGACTCTGATGCTGGGAGGGATTGGGGGCAGGAGAAGAAGGGGACGACAGAGGATGAGATGGCTGGATGGCATCACTGACTCAATGGATGTGAGTCTCAGTGAACTCCGGGAGTTGGTGATGGACAGGGAGGCTTGGCGTGCTGCGATTCATGGGGTCTCAAGGAGTCGGACACGACTGAGCAACTGATCTGATCTGATGTGAATTTGAAATAAACATTTTTATTCTAGTGATATCCCCCACTTTATTCACTGCCTATTGAGCTCATTCAACCTGACAATCTCCATTCTACCTCTCCTAGGACCAACATCTCCCAAAGTATCTTCTGTGAGTTCTATTATAATTTCAAAGTATATCTCAGAAAAGAAAGATTCTATGTAAAGTTAAATTTGAGAAATGCTGAGTGAAACAAGGCTACATGTTCATCTTCTTCAGGGCTTTACCAAAATAAGTTGCCTTTCCCACATCTATTTGAGCAAAGTATACTTTATGCATCAAGAAAGATATTCCTCAAAACGGAACTTAGGAACCAAAATCTCTCTAGACAAGCTGCAATATCAAAGCACAATTCGTGGAATCCTTGTATGAAACGAAAAAGCATAACTTTCGTTTCTCCTTTCACATTACAAAAATGCTCCACAGAATAAGGGTCTATTATGATTTGCCGCTTAGGGTACACATCTCTGTGCAGAAGCAAGGAATGGCCGTTCTTTTTACCTCCTCATCTGCCCCAAAGCTTGTACTGGACAACGCGATTATCTAGTCTTGCTTTCATATAGCCCAGAGCAGGTGCCAGGAACCTCATCACTCTTCTCCCCCTTGTTTTTCTTTCTTCTTTTATATCATGTATCAGTCCATGGGGTCATGAAAGAGTCAGACATGAAAAGTCAGACATGACTTGGCTACTGAACAACAACATCGTTGCTAGTCATAAATGACAAATTCGTGCTCATTGTGGAAAATTCACCAGAGTAAAAGAACATTAAAAATCTTAACTGATATTATTTAAAATTATCTAAACATGTATGTGTGTGTGCACACGCTCAGTTGTGTCTGACTCTTTGCAACCCCATGGACTGTAGCTCACCAGGCTCCTCTGTCCGTGGAATTTTCCAGGCAAGAATACTGGAGTGGGTGGCCATTTTCTACTCCAGGGGATCTTCCTGACCCAGGGATCAAACCTTCATCTCTTGTGTCTCCTGCATTGGGAGGTGGATTCTTTACCACTGGTGCCACATGTATATTTAGTAATAAATGCTTGAGAACAGCCAAAAAATCATGAAGCAAAAGAACAAGAGTAAAAGTTGTTTAGTAAATTTACCTTAATAGATATCACAATGCACTAAATATTCACTGTAATATAATCAATATAGCAGTGCATAGGAATGGACAAACAAATTATTTGAATCAAAGAGAAAATCCAAGAATAGATCCAAGAAAATACAATAACATGGGACAAGGGGATATTTAAATTCAATGAGGAACAGTGATTTATTTTAAAGAGGCTACATGGACAACAGCTATATCTCAGGAAGAAAATGAAATTACATCTCTTTCACACATTCTTTACAAAATAAATTACAACTGGATTATACACTTAAATTTACTTATTTTAAATGAAAGAATAAACTCGTGGCAGAAAATGCAGGAAATTATATGTTTAAAATATAAGGAGATATTTTTTTACTAAGACAAATACCTCAAACTACTAAGAAATAAATATTTCAATATACAAATATGTAAAGTTTATATTCAAAAATATAAAATAAAAAGTCAATAGGTAACCCTGATACCAAAATCAGACAGACATCACACAGATGAAGAAAGTTACAGGCCAATATTTTTTGTGAACATAGATGCAAAAATCCTCAACAAAATATTAGCAGACCAAATCCAACAATATATTAAAAGGATGAAGAAGCAGAAAAAAAAAAGGGGGGGGGGGTGGGCTTCCCTGTTAGCTCAGTGGTAAAGAATCCACCTGAAATGCAAGAGATGTGTGTTCAATCCCTGGGTCAGGAAGATCCCCTGGAGAAGGCAATGTCAACCCACTCCAGTATCCTTGCCTGGAGAATCCCATGGACAGAGAAGCCTGCTGGGCTACAGTCTATGGGGTTGCAAAGAGTCAGACATGACTGAAGCAACTTAGCAGCAGCAGCAGGAAAAAAAAAAAAGAAAGAAAACATCTATTCATGATTAGAAGAAAAATTCTCACCAAAGTGGGAACATATCTTAACATAATAAAAGCTATTTACAACAAACCTGAAGCCAGTACAACACTCAACAATAAAAAACTGAAAGCCTTCTTGCTAAATTCAGAAACAAAACAAGGATGCCTACACTTACTGTTTCTATTCAACACAGTATGGGAAGTCATAGTCACAACAGTCAGATAAGGAAAAGAAGTAAAAGTTATGCAAATTGGAAGAGATAAAACTGTCACTATCCAAGTTGACATGAAACCAAATATGGAGAACCCTAAAAGCTCCACACAAAAACTATTAGAACTAATAAACGAACTTAGCAATGTAGAACAAGATTAATATACAGAAATCTGTTACCTTTCTTTATACTAACAATGAAGTATCGGAAAGATAACAATCCATTTAAAATCATATCAAAAAACAATGAAATACTTAGCAATAAGCTTAACCAAGGAGGTGAAAGATCTATATGCTGAAAACTGTAAAAAAAAAATTGATGAAAGAAATTAAAGATGATTCAAATAAATGGAAAGATATCCCATACTCTTGGATTGCAAGAATTAATTTTGTTAAAAAGGGCATACTACCCAAAGCAATCTACAGATTTAATGCAATATCTATCAAAATACCCATAACAGTTTTCACATAATTAGAACATATAATCCTACAATTTATCAGTTCAGTTCATTTCAGTTCAGTCACTCAGTCGTGTCCCACTCTTTGTGACCCCATGAATCACAGCACAACCAGGCCTCCCTGTCCATCACCAACTCCTGGAGTTTACCCAAACTCATGTCCATCGAGTCAGTGATGCCATCCAGCCATCTCATCCTCTGTCGTCCCCTTCTCCTCCTGCTCCAATCCCTCCCAGCATCATATGGAACCACAAAGGAGCTAGAATTGCCAAGCAATCCTGAGAGAAAAGAACAAAGGTGGAGGCATAAACCTTCCAGACTTCAGACAACACTACAAAAGCTACAGTAAGCAAAAAAGCATGGTATTGGTACAAAACCAGACATATGGCACAGTGGAATAGAACAGAAATAAGCCCACACATTGAAGTGAGAATATACAATGGAGAAAAGACAGTCTCTTCAGCAAGTCATGTTGGGAAAGCAGGAAAGCCACATGTAAATTAATGAAGTTAGAATACTTCCTCACACCATGCACAAAACTAAACCCAAAATGGCTTAAAGAGTTATAAGACACGACACAGTAAAACTCCTAAAAGAAAACATAGGCAAATTATTCTGACATAAATTGAAGCAATATATCTTAGTTCAGTTTTCCAAGGCAAAACAATATTAATAATAAAAGCAAAAACAAGCAAATGGAACCTAATCAAACTTAAAAAGCTTTTGCACAGAAAAGGAAACCATTAACAACAAAAAAAGACAACCCACAGAATGGGAGAAAATATCTGCAAATGATGCGATTGACAATGAGTTAATATCCAAAATATATAATACAAGCAATTCATATAGCACAATATTGAAGAATCAAACCATCCAATTGAGATTTGACAAAAGATCTAAATAAACATTTTTCCAAAGAAGCAATACAGACGACCAATAGGCACATGAAAAGATGCTCAATATTGCTAATTATTAGAGAAATGAGATCAAAACCACAATGAGATATCACCTCATACCAGTCAGAGGGACTATCATCAAAAAATCAATAAATAATAAATGTTGGAAAGTACGTAAAGGAAAAAGGAATCTTCCTATATACTGTTGGTGGGAATGCAAATTGGCACAGCCACTATGAAAAACAGTATGGAAGTTCCTTAAAAAGGTAAAAATAGAGTTGCCATATGATCCGGAAATCCCACTCCTGGGCATATATCTAGACAAAAATATACTTCAAAAAGATACATGCACCCCAATGTTTATAGAAGTACTATTTACGGTAACCAAAACATAGAAACAGCCCAAGAGCTCGTTAAGAGACAGTTGGCTTAAGAAAACATGATATATACACACACACACACCCATGATGGAATATTACTCAACTATAAGACAACACAATGTTGCCATTTGCAGCAACAATTATACTTAATGAAGTATATCATACTTAGCTAAGTAAACCAGATGAAGAACATATCATATGATATCACTTATATGTAAAACGTAAAAATATACACATGAATCTGTATATGAAACAGAAATAGGCCCACAGACATAGAAAACAAATTTATGGTTACCAAGAGGGAGAGAGAGCAGAGAAGAAACAAATTGGGAGTTTGGTGCTGACAGATACAAACTGCTACACATAAAATAGATACACAACAAATATTTATTATATAGCAGAGGGAATTATATTCAATATCTTTAAATAACCTATAATGAAAAAATCTAAAATATATATTATATATACATATGAATCACTTTGCTGTACACCTGAAACAAATACAATATTGTAAATCAAATATACTTTAATAAAAAGGTCAATAGGTCAATGTTTGGCTTTGAAAAAATGAAAGCAGATGACAAACAAAAATGCTTATAATTGTGATACACAGGGATTCTTTATAAATGTAAGAAAAATATAGGGCAACTCAAGAGAAAAATTGGCAAAAATAGAAAAAAGCAATTCACAGAATACAAATTCTAATCACAAAATTAATGCCATCTAGGTAAATTCACCTGAAGGTGACCATAAAATATAACTTTATGCCACTAAGATTAGCACATGTTTTATTTAAAAACCAACATTTACTGCTGGAAGAAATATGAGATGGAAACGTTAATTGTTACTGTCATGTAGAATATGGAAATAAATCTGGCAAGAACAATTGAAAGTAAATATACACCATTTAATAATAAATTCCTACTCCTGGTAGTATTCTCCATTGGAAAAAGAAAAGCTTCAGTGTGTACAGAAGTATGCACATAGATGACTATTGCAGAATTACTTCTACAGGCAAAAAATGCAAGTAAGTTTCTCTTCTACTGGGAAGTAGAAAGATGGGGAAAGCATGGCTGCTCCCACACTAGCAATAAGAAAAACCTGAATCAGCTAAAAAAATCACAACTCTCTTGACATCATCAGAATAACCAGATGTGGACAGACCCCTTCTAGGTGAGACAAACTGGCAGACAGACTTGCTTGTGACAGACAAGAGGAAGAGGAGCTGGTTATTCAAGCTACTCAGATGGGCTCATTTAGGGTCTCTTTTTCATTGAACTCATCAGATGCTTACAAGAAATACTGGTGGCAGGACAGAATAGAGTGGCCCCGCCCCCTACACACTGCTTTTGGTGTCAATAGGCAGGAGGAGATTGGGAACACTATGGCGAAGTCATAGAGCCTCACCACCCTCACCCCCTCCCACAGACATTTATTTCATTTGAAACCAAAGCCTTAGGCATCTAAGAAGAGTTAATAAATACCATTAACTGAAGGGTACACATTAAGACTCATGGTGCTGGTGGAAAAATAAAACAACATTACTAGGCATGCTTTCGAACTGTGGTGCTGGAGAAGACTCCTGAGAGTCCCTTGGACTGCAAGGAAATCCAGTCAGTCAGACCTAAAGAAAATCAACCCTAAACATTCATTGGAAGGACTGATGCTGACCACCTGACCTGCCTCCTGGGAAATCTGTATGCAGGTTAGGAAGCAACAGTTAGAACTGGACATGGAACAATAGACTGGTTCCAAATAGGAAAAGGAGTACATCAAGGCTGTATATTGTCACCCTACTTATTTAACTTATATGCAGAGTACATCATGAGAAACGCTGGGCTGGAGGAAGCACAAGCTGGAATCAAGATTGCTGGGAGAAATGTCAATAACCTCAGATAGGCAGACAACACCACCCTTATGATAAAAAGTGAGGAAGAACTAAAGAGCCTCTTGATGAAAGTGAAAGAGCAGAGTCAAAAAGTTGGCTTAAAGATCAACATTCAGAAAACTAAGATCATGGAATCAGGTCCCATCACTTCATGGCAAATAGATGGGGAAACAGTGGAAACAGTGGCTGACTTTATTTTCCTGGGCTCCAAAGTCACTGCAGGTGGTGATTGCAGCCATGAAATTAGAAGATGCTTAACTCCTTGTAAGGAAAGTTATGACCAACCTAGACAACATATTCAAAAGCAGAGACATTACTTTGCCAACAAAGGTCCGTCTAGTCAAGGCTATGGTTTTTCCAGGGGTCATGTATGGATGTGAGAGTTGGACTGTGAAGAAGGCTGAGTGCTGAAGACTTGATGCTTTTGAACTGGGGTGTTGGAGAAGACTCTTGAGAGTCCCTTGGACTGCAAGGAAATCCAACCAGTCCATTCTGAAGGAGATCAGTCCTGGGTGTTCATTGGAAGGACTGATGTTGAAGCTGAAACTCCAATACTTTGGCCACCTGATGCAAAGAGCTGACTCATTGGAAAAGACCCTGATGCTTTACATGCTTTACGTAGACATGAGTTTGAGTAAACTCCTGGAGATGTGAAGAACAGGGAAGCCTGGCATGCTGCAGTCCATGGAGTCGCAAAGAGTCAGACACCACTTAACAACTGAACAAAAACAAGTACTAGGCATTAGCAAAAAAATAACATTGGGCCCTAGATTCTTATGTCAATGCTATTGGAGGTCACTTACCACTGGGGTGGGCTTCCCTGGTGGCTCAGATGGTAAAGAATCTGCCTGCAATGCAGGAGACCCAGGTTTGATCCCTGGGTTGGGAAGATTACCAGGAGAAGGGAATGGCAACCTGCTCCAGTATTCTTGCCTGGAGAATTCCATGGACAGAGGAGCCTGGTGGGCTACAGTCCATGGGGTCACCAAGAGTCAGACACGACTAAGCAACTAAACTTTCACTTTCACACCACTGGGGAATATGGTGGAAAATCCCTCCTATAAAATTTTCTACCAATAAAAAGAAAGTTTTGATTCCTATGGCGAGGAGAGACAAGAAGGCTGAGAAAGCCCTACCTTTAAGGCCTGGCTAAGTGTGAATCAGGGCCAGAAACACCACCAGGAGCCTGGCAAAGCACTGAGTAATATGAACTGCAGTCTAGCAGTGGCAGAGGGAAAAGAACTTGGAGCAGTCCTTCCTTTGTCCATGGAAGGACAGGCAAGAAAGGCTGGATGTAAGACTGTAACCCCAGGTGGCTCAGATGGTAAAGAATCAGCCTGCAGTGTGGGAGACCTGGATTTGATCCCTGGTTTGGGAAGATCCCCTGGAGGAGGGCATGGCAACCCACTCCAGTATTCTTGACTGGAGAATCCCCATGGACAGATAGCGTGGTGGGCTACTGCCCATAGGGTCGCAAAATGTTGGCATGACTGAGCGACTAAGCACCAGCACAGCACAAGCCTGTAACACAAACACTAAGAAAAGCCTCTGGCTTGACAGCCCTCTCCCTAAACACAAAGGAACAGCAGACTAATGCTCGCATTTTCTTTTTTTTTTTTGGTAGCAGCTTTATTGAGATATAGTTTATACCACATGTAATTCATCAGTGTAAAGTGTACAATTCATGACTTTCAGGGCATTCACAGAGTTGTGCAGTCACCACTACAATCAACTTCCAAACATTTGCATCAGCTGCCCCCCCAAATTCTGTACCACTTATATATCCTCACCTGTTCCCTTGCCCCCCACCCCTCTAGCTCTTAGACAAGTAGACAACTCGAATCTGCTCCGTGTGTCTATTAGTTCATGTTAGTCTGTCAGTCATGTCCGACTCTTTGCGATCCCATGGACTGTAGCCAGCCAGGCTCCTCTCTTCATAGGATTTTCCAGGCTAGAGTACTGGAGCGGGTTGCCATTTCCTCCTCCAGGGGATCTTCCCGACCCAGGGATCAAACCCATGTCTTTTGGATCCCCCGCATTGGCAGGAAAGTTCTTTACCAATAGCACCACCTTTTCTATTCTGGACATTTCCTATAAATGAAATCATATAGTTTGTGACGTTTTGTGAGTGATTTCTTTCACTTAGCATGATATTTTATGTGGTGGCCTGTGTCAGCATTTCATTACTATTTATGGCCAAATAAGAATGCTACCTTTTGCCTATCAGTACAACACTTGGTGGGAGAAGGCAATGGCACCCCACTCCAGTACTCTTGCCTGGAAAATCCCATGGACAGAGGAGCCTGGTAGGCTGCAGTCCATGGGGTCACTAAGAGTAGGACACGACTGAGCGACTTCACTTTCACTTTTCACTTTCATGCACTGGGGAAGGAAACGGCAACCCACTCCAGTGTTCTTGCCTGGAGAATCCCAGGGACAGGGGAGCCTGGTGGGCTGCTGTCTACGGGGTTGCACAGAGTTGGACATGACTGAAGCGACTTAGCAGCAGCAGCAGCAGCACAGCACTTGGTGAACAGGCAAGTTGTTTCCACATTAGGGATATTATGAATAATGCTGCCGTTCTTTGAGGGGGTATACTTTTAGGAGTGGAACAGCTGGGGCAAATGGTGATTCTCTGCTTAACGTCTTGAGGAACTGTTCTCCAAAGTGGCTGTGTCATTTCTATTCCTGCCAGCAGTGTATGAAAATTCAAACTTGTCCACAGACTTGCCCAACCTTGTTTTCTGTCCTTTAGATTATACCCATCCTAGTAGATGAGAAATGGTATCTCAACATGGTTTTGATTTGCATTTCCCTAATGATGTTGAGGGCTTCCCTGATAGCTCAGTTGGTAAAGAATCCACATGCAATGCAGGAGACCCTGGTTCCATTCACGGGTTGGGAAGGATCCATTGGAGAAGGGATAGGCTGCTACTGCTGCTGCTAAGTCACTTCAGTCGTGTCAGACTCTGTGTGACCCCAGAGACAGCAGCCCACCAGGCTCCACCGTCCCTGGGATTCTCCAGGCAAGAACACTGGAGTGGGTTGCCATTTCCTTCTCCAGTGCATGAAAGTAAAAAGTGAAAGTGAAGTCACTCAGTCATGTCCGACTCTTAGCAACCCCATGGACTGCAGCCTACCAGGCTCCTCTGTCTATGGATTTTCCAGGCAAGAGTACTGGAGTGGGGTGCCATTGCCGTCTCTGAGGGATAGGCTACCCACTCCATATTCTTGGGCTTCCCTTGTGGCTCAGCCGGTAAGGAATCCACCTGCAATGCGGGACACCTGGGTTCAATCCCTGGGTTGGGAAGATCCCCTGGGAAAGGGAAAGGCTACCCATTCCAGTATTCTGGCCTGGAGAATTCCAAGGGCTGTATAGTCCTTAGGGTTGCAAAGAGTCAGACACAACTGATCGACTAAGTACAATAATGTTGAATATATTTACATTTTCTTGTTGTCCATTTGTAAAATGGACTGAATAGGCCTATTTGGAAAAATTTCCATTGGAAAAGATGTATGAATAGGTCATTTGACCATCTTTAATAGGGTTGTGTGTGAGTGCTTAGTCACCCAGTCGTGTCTGACTCTTTTCGACCCTACGGACTAGCCTGCCAGGCTCTTCTGTCCATGGGGATTCTCCAGGAAAGAATATTGGAGTGGGTTGCCATGCCCTCCTCCAGTGGATCTTCATGACCCAGAAATGAGACCAGAGTCTCCTGCATTGCAGGGGCATTCTTTACCAGCTGAGCTACTATGGAAGCCCCTTTAATAGGGTTATTTGCCTTTTATTATTAAATTGTAAGAGTATTCTGTATGCATGCATGCTCAGTCACTTCTGTATCAGTTCAGTTCAGTCACTCAGTCGTGTCTGATTCTTTGTGACCCCATGGACCACAGCAAGCCAGGCTTCCCTGTGCATCACCATTTCTTGGAGCTTACTCAAACTCACGTCCATTGAGTCGCTGATGCCATCCAACCATCTCATCCTCTGTCATCCCCTTCTCCTCCAGCCTTCAATCTTTCCCAGCATCAGGGTCTTTTCAAATGAGTCAGTTTTTCACATCAGGTGGCCAAAGTATTGGAGTTTCTGCTCCAGCATCAGTCCTTCCAATGAATATTCAGGACTGATTTCCTTTAGGATGGACTGCTTGGATCTCCTTGCAGTCCAAGAGATTTTCAAGAGTCTTCTCCAACACCACAGTTCAAAGGCATCAATTCTTCAGCACTCAGCTTTCTTTATAGTCCAACTCTCACATCCATACATGACTATTGGAAAAACCATAGCTTTGACTAGATGGACCTTTGTTAGCAAAGTAATGTCTCTGCTTTTTAATATGCTATCTAGATTGGTTATAGCTTTTCTTCCAAGGAGCAAGTGTCTTTTAATTTCATGGCTGCAATTACCATCTGCAGTGATTTTGGAGCCCAAGAAAAGAAAGTCTGTCACCGTTTCCATTGTTTCCCCATCTATTTGCCATGAAGTGATGGGACCAGATGCCATGATCTTAGTTTTCTGAATATTGAATTTTAAGCCAACTTTTTCACTCTCCTCTTTCACTTTCATCAAGAGGTTCTTCGATTCTTCTTCACTTTCTGCCATAACAGTGGTGTCATCTGCATATCTGAGCTTATTGATATTTCTCCCAGCAATCTTGATTCCAGCTTGTGCTTCATCCAGCCCGACATTTTGCAAGAGGTACTCTGCATAGAAGTTAAATAAGCAGGGTGACAATATACTGCCTTGATGTACTCCTTTTCTAATTTGGAACCAGTCTGTTGTTCCATGTCCAGTTCTAACTGTTGCTTCTTGACCTTCATACAGATTTCTCAGGAGGCAGGTTAGGTGGTCTGGTATTCCCATCTCTTGAAGAATTTCCCACAGTTTGTTGTGATCCACACAAAGACTTTGGAGTGGTCAATAAAGCAGAAGTAGATGTTTTTCTGGAACTCTCTTGCTTTTTCGATGATCCAACAGATGTTGGCAATTTTATCTCTGGTTCCTCTGCCTTTTCTAAATCTAGTTTGAACATCTGGAAGTTCACGGTTCACGTACTGTTGAAGCTTGGCTTGGAGAATTTTGAGCATCACTTTGCTAGCATGGGAGATGAGTGCCATTGTGTGGTAGTTATACAACACCCTTATCACATTTAAGACTTGCATACATTGTCTCCCATAGTGTGCGTTATCTTTTCTCTTTTTCAGAAGTTAACTTACCTGTTTTTGGCTGCACTGGGTCTTTGTGGCTGCACGCAGTCTTTCTCTAGTTGCGGTGAGCAAGGGCTGCTCTTTGTTGCACTGAGCAGAGCTCTCATTGCAGTGGCTTCTCTTGGTGCAGAGCACAGACACTAGAGCATGCAGGCTTCACTAACTGCAGCCTGCAGGCTCCAGAGCACAGGCTCAGTAGTTGTGGCACATGGGCTTAGCTGCTCCACGACATGTGGAATCTTCCTGGACCAGGGATGGAACCTGCGTCCTTGAATCGGTAGGTGAATTCTTATCCACTGAGCCACCAGGGAAGTCTTCACTGTCTTTTCTTCCCAGGTTTCTTAAGATATAATTTGACATATATAGCATAAGTTTAAAGTGTACGATGTGCTGGTTTGATACACATATATATTATGAAGTGTTTACCACAATAAAGTTAGTTAACACATCTTCACCTCACATAATTACAATTTTTTGTTGGTGATGTTATGGTAAGAACATTAAAACTCTACTCACATAGCAACTTTCAACTATACAATGCAATAGCATTAACTGTAGTTACCACACTGTACCTTAGATCTCCAGAACTTACTCATATAACTGAAAGTTTGTAATCTACCTTTACATACATCTCCTGATTTCCCCCATTCCTTAACCCCTGGAAATAACCATTATACTCCCTATTTCTATGAGTCTGATGTTTTTGTGTGTTAGTCGCTCAGCCCGGTCCAGCTCTTGGTGACCCCATGTACTGTAGCCCTCCAGGATCCTCTGTCCGTGGGACTTTCCAGGCAAGCATACTGGAGTGGCTGCCATTTCCTCCTCCAGGAGATCTTCCCAACTCAGGGATCAAACCCATGTCGCCTGCTTGGCAGGTGAATTCTTTACCACTGAGCCACCTGGGAAGCCCATTCTTTTATAATATATACACTCAGTGATATGAATTTGATTCTAAGCACTGCTCTCCTTGCATTTCACAAATTTTGGTAAGCTGTGCTTTCATCTTCACTAAGTGAAAATCAAAATCAAAGTATTTTTGAATTTTCTTGAAATTTTTTTCTTTGGTCTATAGAGGTGTGTTGTTTAACATTGATATATTTTCTGTTGCCCTTTTTTTGGTTTCTCATTATTTTCTGTTTTGTGATTTTAGTTGAGCATTTTATGTGAATCCATGGTCTTTCCTATCTTAACATATTATTCATACTTATTTTATTACTTCTAAGGTATTTTTTTATATTGCTCTGGAGTTTGGGGCAACTTATCCAACTCCACTTTCAAGTAATACTATGTCACTTCATAGGTAGTGCTAATGTTTTATGATAACAAAGTGATTCTAAATCCTCCCTCCTGTTCCTGTAATCACTGGTATTATTCATTTAACTTAAACATAAACATATTTATAAATACATATACATATATGTATGTAATCAAGTATATTGTTGCTATTATTATTTTAAATAAGCTGTTATTTGTAGATTAATCAAGAATAAGAAAAATAAAAGTCCTTATTTTACTTATTCCTTCTTTGATGTTCTTTGTTTCTATTTGTAGATCCATGCATCTGACTTACATCATTTTGTTTTGCTCTGCAGTTGACCCTTGGACAGTAAGGGTTTAAACCATATGAGTCCAATTATATGCGGAATTTTTTTTGTCAGTAGTAAATCCTATAGTACCACATGATCTCTGTTTGGTTGAATCCATGGATGTGGAATCATGAATACAGAGGAACCCCAGATATGGAGGGCTGACTATAAGTTATACTCAGATTTTCAATTGCACAGAAAGTTGGCACCCTGACACCCATGTTCAAGGGTCAACTATACTTTAAAAAAAAACTTTTTCTGTAAGGCAGGTCTATTGGTAACACAGTTCCTTAATTTTTTTTCTGAGAAAGTCTATTTCTCCATCACTTTTGAAGGATAATTTCCGAGGATACAATATTCTAGACTGGTGAGGTTTTTCCTCTCAGTACTTCAAGTATTTCACTCCTCTCTCATCTTGTTTGCTTTGTTTCTCGGGAGAAGTCAGGTATAATTCTCATATTATTTCCTCTATAAATAAAGTATTTTTCCCCCTCTGAATTCTTTCAAAATTCTTTCTTTATCTTTGACCTTCTGTAGTTTGAATACAATAAACCTACAGTATATATATATGTATGTATGTGTGTGTGTGTATATATATATATATATATTTAATTTACTCTGCCTGGTGATCTCTTAGTTTCCTCATTCTGTGTTTTGATGTTGAACATTGATTTTGAAGAACTATCAGTCACTATTGTTTCTAATATTTCCTGTGTTTCTTTCTCTCTTTCTTTTCCTTCTGGTATTCTCATTGTGCGAGTTATACCTTTTGAAACCCATAGTTCTAGGATAGTCTGTTCACTTCGCTTTTATTTTCACTTTGCTTTTCAGGTTTTGAGAATTCTATAGATATATCATTAAACTCAGAAATTCTTTCTTCAGCCATGTCCAGTCTACTAATAAACCTACTGAAGACATTCGTTTCTGTTACACAGCTTTTGATCTTTAGTATTTAGTTTTCTTATAATTTTCATCTCTCTGCTTCCTTCCCATCTGTTCTTGCCTGCTGTTTCCTTGAGGCATGAGAGCCCTTAGCATTTTATTCATGGTTGTTTTAATTTCCTGTCTGACAATTGCAATATACCTGTCATATTCAAGTTTGGTTTCAACACTGTCTCTGTCTCTTTAAACTGTGTGCTATTGCATTTCAGGAGTTTTGCAATATTTTTTTTGATAGCCAGATATGATGTACTGGGTAGAAAAAACCGTTGTGTTGCATTTATTAATTTATAATACATATTACCACAATTTAAGAAAATAATAATGTGATAGACCAAACACTATTGTATACTTTATACAGGTGAATTACATGGTATGTGAATTACACCTGATAAAGCTGTTAAACAAGTAAAATGGTAAAATTACAGAGATGGAGAACAGATTAATGGTTATCAGGGGCTAGTGATGAGGGGAGGGAAACTGTAAATGGAGTGGCACAGGGGTCCCTTTGTGTTGATGGAATGGTGCGGATGGAATAAAACTACACAGAACTGCAAACACACACACAGATTTCCTGGATTTAATATTTTACTATGGTTATTTTTTTTTTGGAATTACCATCTAGGGAAGCTAGATGAAGAATCCACAGGACTGTACAGTGTTTACACCGTCTCGCGGGTCTATAACTTGTTAACTAGAGGTAGGTGTAGAGAGAGAGAAAAGGTTATAACCTAATCTTAAAAAAGATAGAGAGAAAGAAAGAGAAAAGAAATAAATTAGTATAGCACAGAGAACTCTATTCAATACTCTGTAATGACCTATGTGGGAAAAGAATCTAAAAAAAGAGTGGATATATGTATATGTATAACAATTTCACTTTTCTGTACATCCCAAATTAACACACCATTGTAAATCAACTATACTCCAATAAATTTTTTTTAAAAAGAAACTAAAATACATAAAAGAAGAAATGATATAGCAGATATAAGCCAAAAAAAAAAAAGCCACAGGTTCAGGAAAAACTCAAATTCTGAGAGTGGCAATCACTTTCCATCTTAGCAAGTGATTTTTGAGTGAGAGTGACAGTTGGAGCTAGAGGTGTAATTTACTGATTAATATCTGAAATCTACACTTTTCCTCCATCAGAAGCTGCTACTGTCACGTAAGGCCCATCATTTCTCACCTGCATGTAGCATCAGCTTCCCAACTCATCTCTCTGATTCCATCTTACATTCCCCAATCACTCTTCACACAATAGCCTCAGTAACCTTTTTAAAATGTCAATCCTATCAGGTCACTGAAAACGTCCCTTTCCTATATTAAAATACCAAATTAAAAAAAAAAGTAATTCTTTTGGGATAGCTTCTATTTTCTACAGTTTACTTATTACAACTGACTTCTTAAATGCTCATTTTTATGTGAGTTATGGAGTTCATTTTTCTTCCAAACAATGGACTATTTTGCCTAGATTCAGTCAAGTAAGATTTTCTAAACATCTTTATTTGTGATGTCAGTTTTATCATTCAATAAATCCAATGTGTTCTTGCCTATTTCTGAGTCATTTACTGTCTTAAATTGGTCTGTTAACACATTATTTCATTATTTTAAGTTATAATATGTTATATACATGTTAATATAGATTCTTCTTTAAGACTTTTAATATTCAAATTCTTGAATATTAATTTTTGAACATTGAACCAAAAATTGGGCATGATTCTCCTATTTTCAGATAATTCTTAATTTATACTTTCAAGCTTAAAGACCTTTTGTAATTTTCAGTACATTTGTATTTATTCATTTTATTTTATTTATTTTTTTTAGTTTTCTGGGTTTTTAAAATTTTATTTTATTTTTAAACTTTACAATATTGTATTAGTTTTGCCAAATATCGAAATGAATCTGCCACAGGTATACATTTGTTCCCCATCCTGAACCCTCATTTAAACATATAAAGTAAATTGGCATCCTTAAATACTCAGTTGTCTTGTGCAAGAATGAAATGAGCCTACTGAATTGATTCCTGAACATTTCAGTATCTGCACTGATGGTACTTCCAATACAAAGTCTCTCAGTTACTTAATCTGTTCTCTTCTAATGATCTGATTCTCCTCCTGGCCTCCACCCTCTCCACCCACTCCTATAGTCCTATTCTAGACTTCCTGTGCCAATAATCACCCCTCTCCTACATCCTCAGTTGCAAGTGTCACCTCCTAGCTTTCCAGTTTACTCTCCTTAGAACCCAAATTCCAAAGTCCTTAAGTCCTTAAATCCATTCATTTTCTCCCCTATATCTTACATCCTCACTGAATCTCCTATATACCTTCAATAACAGTATTTGCATTTTATTCATGATTATTATCTTTTAGAGATATGCTCAACTCAGCTGCTTTTCTCTCCATTAATCCTATTCACCTTGAAAACTTTCAGTTCAGTTCAGTAGCTCAGTCATGTCCACCTCTTTGCGACCCCATGGACTGCAGCATGCCAGGCCTCCCTGTCCATCACCAACTCCCAGAGTTTACTTAAACTCATGTCCATCAAGTCGGTGATGCCATCTAACCATCTCATTCTCTGTTGTCCCCTTCTCCTCCCTCCCTCAATCTTTCCCAGCATCAGGGTCTTTTCCAATGAGTCAGCTCTTCGCATCACATGGCCAAAGTGTTGGAGTTTCAGCTTCAGCATCAGTCTTTCCAATGAACATTCAGGACTGATTTCCTTTAGGATGCACTGGTTGGATCTCCTTGCGGTCCAAGGGACTCTCAAGAGTCTTCTCCAACACCACAGTTCAAAAGAATCAGTTCTTCGGTGCTCTGCTTTCTTTATAGCCCTGTTTTCACATCCATACACGACTACTGGAAAAACCATAGCCTTGACTAGACGGACCTTTGTTGGCAAAGTGATATCTCTGCTTTTTAATATCCTGTCTAGGTTGGAAACTTTAACCCTACGTAAACTCAGTTCCCCCTCCAACTCATACCATCCACACATGCCATTGAATGCAGCTGGAGAAAAGCAAAAACCCTGCAGTCATCCTCACTTTAAATTCATGACCATCATCCTCAAAGGGCCTTTAGTGCCAGCTGGCAAATCTACCACATTTCCCTATTCCATCCTATCTCCAAATCACCTAGTGACTATTTCATACCTTTATTACAGTCTCTAATCCTCTTGCCCTTCCTCCTCATTTTCAACTGATGATTTGGTTCTTTTCTATTAAGGAAATTGAAACAAAGGACTTTCACAGGCTCCCATCAGTACAACTTTAAATTCATCTGTATTTGTGCTCATATTTTCATTCCATTTCTAGAGTTTAACTATTTGTGTGGTTTTCTAAGACCACACAATGGTAGTGTAAATCTAAATGCAAGCTGGATCCCATTTCCTCTTGCCTGCCCAGAGACATTGCTCCAGTCAATGTCCCATCTCTTCCAGATCACAAAATTCCCCCTTTCTATAGATTCTTTCCAATCAGTATACACACTTCTCCCATTTTGAAAAAACAGATTATTTTCTTTTATGACATAAGGGTATGTGAAGTCCACTTTCAGATTTTCAAGACATAACAAAGTCCTTGGTTCTCTATCTGTGCTCTCAACCTTAGTGATCTCTTCCAATTCCAAAAATTTTTTATTAGGTTGAATCATATGAAACTGCCATTTTTTCCATCAAAAAAATGATCAGATGTTCTCAGTAGTGTATAGTTAACCTACATTCCATTTATGCCACATTATGCCACACTCTTGCCTGGAAAATCCCATGGACGGAGGAGCCTGGTAGGCTGCAGGCCATGGGGTTGCAAAGAGTTGGACACAACTGAGCGACTTCACTTTCACTTTTCACTTTCACACATTGGAGAAGGAAATGGCAACCCACTCCAGTGTTCTTGCCTGGAGAATCCCAGGGATGGCGGAGCCTGGTGGGCTACCATCTATGGGGTTACATAGAGTCAGACATGACTGAAGTGACCTAGCAGCAGTAGCAGCAGCATGCCACACTCTCAATGTGGCAATGTCCTCTCAATCCCAATCAGTGTAGTCAAATGCCCCCTCAGCAAGCCCTAAGGCTGTCTAACAGAACAACCCTGACTGGTTATATCTGTCCTCCTGTTCATTTCCACCAAACCACTCTGTCTTCTGCTTAGCCCATGTAAACTGAAGGTGATTCCATCCTTCCAGTGGCCGACATCAAAGTCTTTGAGTTCTTTGCTGTCTTTCTTTTGCTACACATATCTGGGCTGCCAAAATTTCCATTGACTCTACTTTCAAAATAGGTTGAGAATTTCAAATCCCCCATTAGTCTCATCTTGGGACCAGTTACCATCATTTCTAACTTGGGTTATTACATTTACTTTCTATGTCTCCCTGCTTCAAACTACCCTCTATGAGTCTATTCTCAACACAACAGCTACAGTCATCTTTTTAGAACATGTGTGTATGCTTAGTCGCTCTGTCATGTCTTACTCTTTTGCGACCTCATGGACTGTAGCCCGTCAGGGATCAATTCATGGGATTCTCCAGGCAAGACTACTGGAAAGGGTAGCTATTCCCTTCTCTCGGGGGTCTTCCAGACCCAGGGATCAAATCAGGGTCTCCTGCGTTGAAGGCAGATTCTTTAAGATTATCTGAGCCACCAGGGAAGCCCCTTTTTAGAACATATCTCAGATTATCTCACTTTCCTTCTCAAAATCACCTGTCTCCCCATGTTACCTAAAATAAAAGTCATATTCAATGCGATGATTTTTAGAAAACCCTACTAACCTGGCTTCCACTGCTTTCATAGGCCCACACTGTCCCCTCCTCCCTTGTTGGGCTCCAGCCTTGACCTTCCTCTGCCTGAAGTGCTCTTCCCCAGTCTGCCAACTGGTGCAAACTCTTGAACGCACCCCATTTCCTGTCTATCATCACATCCCCAGTGAGAGCTGCCTGAGAAAAAACAGCCCTCCCCACCCCCCACAAAGGCACTCCCATTCCCGCCATCCTGATGAATTTTTCATCATGATTCCACAGCATTAATCACCTTATAGCATACTACACAATTTACTTCGTTTTTATGTTTATGGCCTATTTTTATCTACTCCTGCAAAATTACAACTCCATGATTATCTGCTTTGTTTATTGATTGAATTCTAGGGACATAGAATAGTGTCTGGTACTGGTAAGTGATAGATACCGGTTCATACCATAAATGCTTTCCTTCTTTAATTTTAAAAGTATTATCTAAATATTAGAAAAGTCCAGACAGTCTTACTTTCTGTATTGATTGAGCTGAGCTATCTGCTATACAAAACTGTTGCAATTTTACACCTCCAATTAATATCACCCAGATACCCTTCTCTTAACATATGAACCATCCTCAGTTTGCACTCTTACATCTATCGTTTTCTATGAATGCTTCCTTGCTTTTCCCTTTGGCTTCCAAAATGCTGTCCACCATTTCAGCCACTATTGTGTGGACATCCAAATTTAAACAGAAATATCACCATATTTTACAGCCTTTAAAACTCTGAGCCAATTCACAATATAAAGTTTCTTTAATAACCACAGTTTTCCTAAACCAGGTTTACCAGCAATAAAATGTCTTTAACTGATTTTCCCCAACTTGTCCTTAAACTTTTCAGCTGACACACTAAATTGGTGCAAGTCATGTGATGTGCTGAAATATGAATCTACCATCCATCTTGATACAACCCAATTCAACGTGTCAGCTGAATTCATTTTCAAAAGCCCTGCAGCTCCACAGAAATGCAGCATTTTAAAGTCACATAAAGATAACAAAAGATTGGGTTGGATGTTAACTTTCTAAAACCCTGCAAGTAATGAAAACACCTCCTCAACAGGAAGTGCTCTCTGCCCATCCCTCAGGATGGCACTCCCTGCTCTGCAACAATATCCATCCTGGACCTTTTCCATGTTCTGTTTCTACAATAAGCAACAGTATTTATTATAAAGTGATCTCATAGAATCTGCAGTCCTGTAGACAGACTTCTAAACTGCACAGAATGTAGCACTCCAGTGTAAAAGAAACTAACTCTGTTCTCTTCTACTTTGAGTAACAATATTCTTTCTTGTCACCCAAGTTGAGAGGTATGTAACTGGCAAATGTACCTTGCCATAGGTAATAGAGAAGGGATGGCAACCCACTCCTGTATTCTTGCCTGGAGAATACCATGGACCGACCTGGCTAGCTACTGTTGTGAGATCACAAGGAGTCGGACATGACTGAGTGACCAACACTGTAGGTAATAGAAGTAAATTGTGAAATCAGATGATGTATCTTAAATGTTTATCTCTGGCACTGAATCTAGATACAAGGTCAGTGTCATTTTGCCAAAGGGGGAAAAAACCTTTAGAAGAAATATGTTCATTGTTTGTTCATTTTGTGTGTCAAATTTGGCTAGGTCATATATGAGTACTCAGGCATTTGAGCAAACACTCTTCCAGATGTTGCAGTTAAGGTATTTTCAGATGAGATTAACATTTACATCAGTAGTCTTTGAGTGAAATAGATTACCCTCTATAGTGTGAGTGGACCTCATCTAATTAGTTGAGGACCTTAAGAGGAAAAAAAGACTGTGTTGTCCCCAAGGAAGAGGGAATTCTACCTTCAGCAGCAACATTGAATTGCTACGTCTCCAGCCTGCTGGCCTACCCTTAAGATTTTGGAGTTGCTAGCCTCCACAATGGCACCCCACTCCAGTACTCTTGCCTGGAAATTCCCATGGACGGAGGAGCCTAGTAGGCTCCAGTCCATGGGGTCGCTAAGAGTCGGGCACGACTGAGTGACTTCACTTTCACTTTTCACTTTCATGCATTGGAAAAGGAAATGGCAACCCACTCCAGTATTCTTGCCTGGAGAATCCCAGGGACAGAGGAGTCTGGTGGGCTGCCATCTATGGGGTCGCACAGAGTCGGACACGACTGAAGCGACTTAGCAGCAGGAGCAGCAGCCTCCACATTTCTGTGAGCCTAGTAGTTCTATTTCTCTGAAGAACCCTGACAAACATACATGATGTTTAACACCATTAATGAAAAGAGGTCCAAATTAATATGAAATAAAGTTAAAATGTGTTATTGTTTTCCATTACCCTCTTTTCTTTTCTTTTTTCGGATTAGAAAAGAGACTTTTATTCTGAAGGGTTATTATGAAGAGGAAAGGGGACTATTACAGGAGGATAAGAGTCCTTCAGGGAGAAGGACTATTACTCTAGAGAGGGTATGAATACATAGAGGTAGGACTTTATTTCTACAAGGGGCAATATTACTGCAGAGAGGTGATTAATATGATAGAGGGGAGATACAACAATAAATGGGGCTATGACCACGTAGGGGGGATGTTACTGTGGAGAAAGTGAAAGTTGCTTGGTCATATCTGACTCTATACTGGCCATGGAATTCTCTAGACCAGAATACTGGAGTGGATAGCCCTTCTCCAGGGGATCTTCCCAACCCAGGGAGTGAACCTAGGTCTCCCGCAATGCAGGCGGATTCTTTACCAGCTGAGCCACCAGGGAAGCCCTACTGTGGAGAGGGGACTCATAATAAAGGAGGACCCTTACTGTAGTGGGAGACTATTACTGTGGAGGGGGGAAATTTGTAATAGGGGGACTCTAATACCTAGGGGGCAGTTACGAAGGGGAGGGGCTATGACAATACAGAGAACTATTATAATAAAGGGAACTATTACAATAGAGGGGGACCATTCTGTAGAGGGGGACTGTTACAGAAGTTCAGTTCAGTTCAGTTGCTCAGTCATGTCCGACTCTTTGTGACCCCATGAACTGCAGAAGGCCAGGCCTCCCTGTCCATCACCAACTCCTGGAGTCCACCCAAACCCATGTTCATTGAGTTGGTGATGCCATACAACCATCTCATTCTCTGTCGTCCCCTTCTCCTCCTGCCCTCAATCTTTTCCTACATCAGGGTCTTTTCAAATGAGTCAGCTCTTCACATCAGGTGGCCAAAGTATTGGAGTTTCTGCTCCAGCATCAGTCCTTCCAATGAATATTCAGGACTGATTTCCTTTAGGATGGACTGGTTGGACCTCCTTGCAGTCCAAGGGACTCTCAAGAGTCTTCTCCAACACCACAGTTCAAAAACATTAATTCTTCAGCACTCAGCTTTCTTTATAGTCCAACTCTCACATCCATACATGACCACTGGAAAAACCATAGCCTTGACTAGATGTACTTTATATATATATATATATATATATATATATATATATATATATATATATAATATAGATGCAACATATAGTTTATAGAAGGAACATACCTCAACATAATAAAAGCTATATATGACAAACCCACAGCAAACATTATCCTCAATGGTGAAAAATTGAAAGCATTTCCCCTAAAGTCAGGAACAAGACAAGGGTGCCCACTCTCACCACTACTATTCAACATAGTTTTGAAAGTTTTGGCCACAGCAATCAGAGCAGAAAAAGAAATAAAAGGAATCCAGATTGGAAAAGAAGAGGTAAAACTCACTGTTTACAGATGACATGATCCTCTACATAGAAAACCGTAAAGACTCCACCAGAAAATTACTAGAGCTAATTAATGAGGATAGTAAAGTTGCAGGATATAAAATCAACACACAGGAATCCCTTGCATTCCTATATACTAACAGTGAGAAAACAGAAAGAGAAATTAAGGAAACAATTCCATTCACCATTGCAATGAAAAGAATAAAATACTTAGGAATATATCTACCTAAAGAAACAAAAGACCTATATATAGAAAACTATAAAACACTGGTAAAAGAAATCAAAGAGGACACTAATGGAGAAATATACCGTGTTCATGGATCAGAAGAATCAATATAGTGAAAATGAGTATACTACCCAAAGCAATCTATAGATTCAATGCAATCCCTATCAAGCTACCAACGGTATTCTTCACAGAACTAGATCAAATAATTTCACAATTTGTATTGAAATACAAAAAAACCTCGATTAGCCAAAGCAATCTTGAGAAAGAAGAATGGAACTGGAGGAATCAACCTGCCTGACTTCAGGCTCTACTACAAAGCCACAGTCATTAAGACAGTATGGTACTGGCACAAAGATAGAAATATAGATCAATGAAACAAAATAGAAAGCCCAGGGATAAATCCACACACCTATGGTCACCTTATCTTCAACAAAGCAGGCAAGAATATACAATGGAGAAAAGACGATCTCTTTAGCAAGTGGTGCTGGGAAAACTGGTCAATGACTTGTAAAAAAAATGAAACTAGAACACTTTCAAACACCATACACAAAAATAAACTCAATGGATTAGAGATTTAAACATAAGGCCAGAAACTATAAAAATCCTAGAGGAAGACATAGGCAAAACAGTCTCCGACATAAATCACAACAGGATCCTCTATGATCCACCTCCCAGAATATTGGAAATAAAAGCAAAAATAAACAAATGGGGCCTAATTAAAATGAAAAGCTTTTGCACAACAAAGGAAACTATAAGCAAGGTGAAAAGACAGCCTTCAGAATGGGATAAAATAATAGCAAATGAAGCAATGGACAAAGAATTAATCTCAAAAATATACAAGCAACTCCTGCACCTCAATTCCAGAAAAATAAATGACCCATTCAAAAAATGGGGCAAAGAACTAAACAGACATTTCTCCAAAGAAGACATACAGATGGCTAACAAACACATGAAAAGATGCTCAACATCACTCATTATTAGAAAAATGCAAATCAAAACCACAATGAGGTACCATTTCATGCCAGTCAGAATGGCTGCTATCCAAAAGTCTACAAGCAATAAATGCTGGAGAGGGTGTGGAGAAAAGGGAACCCTCTTACACTGTTGGTGGGAATGCAAACTAGTACATCCACTATGGAGAACAGTGTGGAGATTCCTTAAAAAACTGGAAATAGAACTGCCTTATGATTCAGCAATCCCACTGCTGGGCATACACACCAAGGAAACCAGAATTGAAAGAGACACGTGTACCCCAATGTTCATCACAGCACTGTTTATAATATAGCCAGAACATAGAAGCAACCTAGATGTCCATCAGCAGACAAATGGATAAGAAAGCTGTGATACATATACACAATGGAATATTACTCAGCCATTAAAAAGAATACATTTGAATCAGTTCTAATGAAGTGGATGAAACTGGAGCCTATTATGCAGAGTAAAGTAAGCCAGAAAGAAAAACACCAATACAGTATACTAACGCATATATATGGAATTTAGAAAGATAGTAACCATAACCCTGTATGTGAGACAGCAAAAGAAACACAGATGTATAGAACAGTCCTTTGGACTCTGTGGGAGAGGGCGAGGGTGGGATGGTTTGGGAGAATGGCATTGAAACATGTTTATTATCATATGTGAAATGGATCGCCAGTCCAGGTTCGATGCATGATACAGGGTGCTTGGGGCTGGTGCACTGGGATGACCCAGAGGGATGGGATGGGGAGGGAGGGATGGGGGTTCAGGATGGAGAACACATGTACACCCATGGTGGATTCATGTCAATGTATGGCAAAACCAATACAATATTGTAAAGTTTTAGTTTGTATTAGTTTTGCCAAATATCAAAATGAATCCACCACAGGTATACATGTGTTCCCCATCCTGAACCCTCCTCCCTCCTCCCTCCCCATACCATCCCTCAAAATAAAATTAAAAAAAAAATATTGTAAAGTAAAATAAATAAATAAATAAAATTGTTAGCCTGGAAAAAAAAAATGGATAGCCAACAAGGTCCTACTCTATAGCAAAAAAAAAAAAAAAGAATGGTGCGGTCACAAAACATTTTTTTTGGGGTGTAAAAGGAAAATGCAGTTAGTATCCCATACTGTACAGTATCATTGCCTATCCTCTTTTCTTAAAATGAGCATCAATAACCAAAAAGCTTATTTGGTTATTTTTTAGAATCAGTGCTTCTAAGAAGGAAAATATTTCCTAATGTTGAGTTTACAAAGAATAATGTATAACCCTTTCTGTGATGTTATATTTCACAGATTTAAGAGTTTCTTTTTACCAGTGTAAGCTATTAGGTACTTTTTTTCCAGAATAGTTATAAAGAATGCAATCCTTGGCTGACATTGGAAAACTGTTTTCCAATGTTTGAGAAGTTAGGCTTAAAATTTATTCTCAGAAGGCTTTTTTTCTCCCAAGTAACATAAGAAAAATACATAGTTTTATGGTAGCCCATGTTTAACGTGCTTGAACCCAAGGGGTGGGGAGACATGAACTTCTTATTGGGTTGAAATATCATCTTCTATACCACCAGGAATCAAATTTGGCCATCCCCTGCTTTGTTATTAGCCAAAAAAATAATGTATAAAATGTTTTAAAGTTTTCCTGAGTCACAATTTCACAGAAAAGACAAGCCACCAGTATAGCATGGTGGTTACAAATGTCTCTGAATTGGAATCCTAATTTTACCGTTTCATAGACATGTCAGGTGGGGATCTTTCTCTCTCATCCACAAAGAAAGAAAATAATAATATCTTTCTTTATGTTATTTTGCCACTTAAATGAATGTAATGCATGTAAAACCCTTAGGATGTAATAAACTCTCAATCCATTTGGTCTTTATGTATAAATAGAGAGGCTTTAGTTTCTATTTCTGATTGTGTCTGTCTACACATAGAACTAGTTGAGATTACTAGACACATCTGAGGTCAATATAAAGAACAGGAACTAGTTACTCTTTGGTTGCAAAACTTTTGTTCACTACATGCACTTGTGCTTTTCCGCCAATTGAAACATGAGTTCTGTGTACCCATGCAGCAGAATTAGCCCTGTTTCTCCTTTATGCAGCACTTTGATGGGAGGCCTCAGCTTTCCGAATATGATGGTAATCATCAGCTGTTTTAGATACAGTAGGTCTTCTGCGAAAGTTTCTGAAAAACGTTCCCCTGGGCTTTAGTCCCACTTTCTGCTCTTTTAGCAACCAGTTGTAGGCAAATCATTTCTCTTCAAATTCATTTTGGAGAAATCTCCCATGGAATATTTGGATATTTTTCTTTGTTCTTCCACCTCCAGTCCCTCTCCTTTGCCGTATTCCTGATAAGTTGTGTTCTTTCTTTGCTCTCAGATTGCATCTCTTTTTTTTGTTTATGCTTTGACATCAAAATGTCCTAATGCGTAGAAGAGTGGTCATTAAATGCTTTGCTGTCATTTTACTTTGACTTAACTTTAATTTTTCATTTTGTGGCTCCATTTGTATAGGGACAGAACATAAAACCAAAGACCACATGCAGATACCATAATATGAGTTTATAAAACATGAGTTATCCATTAAACAATTCCCTGTTAAGTAAATTAATTGAATCTCAGTTCTTTTTTAGTCTCTATTTCCTCTGTTGCCTTTTTAATCCATAAAATCAAGCTAAATTCAAATCCTCCCCCAACTACAAGAGAAATACAAATGTTCATCTTTCCCCCACTGTATCACCTTTACATAAGGTGGTTGCCATACGGACATGTAAAAATCACATCTAAAATTATATGCATACAGATGTTCCGCAAACACTGGTTTTAGAGAAATGGATTTTTTCCTCCTGAAAATCTGGAACATCAGACATGTTCCATCTTTATTTAATGGAACAGTCTAAACCTTGCTAAAATTAGAACTTTCATGATTGATTACATCATTGATCAAACCAAAGCTATTCTGGCATTAACATCTGTTAATCAACCAGATGTTCCTTATGGTCTCAGTGACTGAAGAAGACTCTTTCCCTGCTGGTTATGGACTAATGGGGAAGTGCTTTTTCCAAGGGACTCTTCTCAATACTGAAGGAGAGACAATATAAATTCTAAAAATGAAAAAATTTGTGATGAGTCTCTTTTGATCTATACTTGCTACACTGGAGTTGTACACAATCTGTGTTCTTCTTTGGGTTAATAAGTCTGACTCACTTTCTGACATCAATCCTAGTCTTATTTTAAGGGAGCATATTTTGACTCCCTTTCAGTGAAACATCTGCAATCCACACACACACACACAAAGTAAGCTACTTGTAAATCAAAAATCTTTACCTATTTTATAACTCAGTTTCTTACTAACCCCTTGGCTTGTCCAAGTACAATGTCAATATGGAAATTTACCTACTGGCAGCTGCCAAATTCTCAGTAAGTGGCTCACAATCAGAATCTCTTTAGTTAGAACAATGACAAATTTTTAAAAATTGCTCCCATGAACTTAGCCTTATTGCATATATACATATATGCAACAAGGCTGAAAGTTTAGACTATTCCATTAAATAAAGATGGAACATGTCTAATGTTCCAGATTTTCAGCCATATATATATGGCTGAATATATATATATATATATATATACACATATATATTTATATATATAAATAAAACTGAGTCACATTGTCATACACAAGACACTAATAAATTATAAATCAACTATACTTCAATAAAAAGCTTTTCAAAAAAAGAAAGAGAAAAGGAGTAAGGAAGGAAAAAGGGAAAGATGAAAGGAAAATAATTGCCATAATTTTAATCTTACCCTTAAGGATGTTTTAAATTGAAGCAGGGCCCAAAGCTTTTCCTAGGATACACGGTCAGAGGAAATTTTTCATTTTTTTTTTTTAATCTCTCCTTACACTCCATTCCATTCCTAACATTTATATAAATTTTGCTTTAAATAAACCCAAAGAGCATTAGAAATTATAATAAGCTGCAGAACATTTTGGCCTTAGAGGTCTAAAGGGAAAAGGTACCAGTAAATAAAGGGATAGACCCAATATCAAGGCTTGGCCTTCAGGTTATGGGAAAGCTAAAGAAATATTTGCACAGTTTTGAGCTCTGGCTTGCTTTAGCTGCAGTTAATAGATCAGCCTTGGCTCTCTCCTCTCCCCTCCATTTCCTGGTGCATCACCTGCATCTAATCCCTGTCCAGGTATCCTGACCACAGCAAAGGAAAAACAGGACTGGTCACGTGTCCCGGAAGGCTGTATAATGCCCCTTCCCATCACAACACTTCTTTTCTTACAGCATCTCATTTTCATCCTCACAACAAACCTGTGAGGCAGGCATTGTGATTCCATAGCCCAGGGAACTAAGGTTCAGACTAGTCAAGTGAATGCCCAGTGCATACACGATGTGTGAGAGAGCGGGAATTCTAACCAGGTCTCCAAATCTCCAGTTCAAAGAGTTCTTTCTTTATCGCCAGAAAGGACGCGGCTCACTGAAATGACAAGGAAAGGTCGGAAGGGATCAGGGCTGAACAAACTGCCATTTCTCCTTCCTCTGCATCACGAATTCTGCCCTGATGGCGTACCCTGAGCCAGGGATACACAGTGCAACATGCTCACAAATCTAAGATGCTGGTTCTCAAAGCGGAGGAGGGGAGGGCGTCTCCAGAGACAGCAGCCCGGCCATGTGACAGTTGTTTGTCTCTTGGATCCGTGGAGAATGAAGGAACAGTGCTGAATTTATGCTCACAAGCAACCGTTCAAAACAAAAAAAGAGAACAAAGAGTCCAAATGTTCCTATTTCTGAGTGATCCTTGCCAGGTGAGACAATGACTGACCTTTTCTGAAGCCACACACGGCGCTGAGCTGTATGCATCTGTGTTTCACCTTAGAAAACTCACAGTGGGAATTAATAACAGCTTTCCTGATGGCGGGAGTGGGGGTAAAGGGACTTTGACTTCACAGCAGGGACCTGGCAGGCCCTTATCATTTCGGAGCTTCTCCTGCATTATGCCAGTGACACGATATTCTGGAGCCAGGGAAAGCTGGCTTTTAAGGTGAAAGTACCCGGGGAGAAATGTCTCGCCTTCCCAGCCAAGGACATTTCCAGTGGCAGCCAAACCCAACAGGGACCATCTCTCTTCTTTCCCACAAGCCGACCACAGACTCAGACGGTATAAAGGCGAAAGGAGCGCCATGCGCTCATCCGGGCCATCTCACAGCTGAGACGTAATAAGAACTTTTTTCAGTTCACCATCAGGTCCCTGTTCATCTTGCTGTCTTTGGTCCATCGCTTGTAAGCTTTCTTCAGCCAAGTTGCTGCATGAAAAAATCTTTATTCTAACTCCTTTAAAAACTTGATTTTTTTTTTTTTTTTTTGCAGTTTAATTGTTTATATTAGGCTGTGCTGAGTCTTCATTGCTGGGCACAGGTCTTCTCCGGTTGCCGCGAGCGGGGATTACTTTCTAGTTGAGGTGCATGGGCTTTTCATTGCAATGGCTTCTCTTGTTGTGGAGCAGGGACTCTGGGGCTCATGGGCTCAGTAGTTGCGTCTCCCTGGCTCTAGAGCACAGGCTCAATAGTTGTGGTGCCGCCTGGGCACAGTTGCTCGGAAGCACACACATCTTCTCAGAGTAGGGATCCAACCGTATCTCCTGCATTGGGAGCAGAGAGTCTTAGCCACTGGACCACCAGGAAAATCCCTAACTCCCTTAAAAACTTTAGGACCCATTCTGGATGGATAGTACAGAAATTTCCAAAGACAAGTTCAGCTAATTGTTGATACATGGTTCTGCCTATCCTGAGTCTCAGTCCCTTTGAGATTAATCCGTTGGGAGCCTTTTCTTTAAATCTCTTTTCATGTGGTTATTAGTAAGCTCTATAGCCTCGTGATTATAAAGTGGGTTAACTTGGGATATAAATTTGTGTTCAAATTCCAACTTCCAACTCTACCAATTGTTAACCTCATATTATCCATGTGTAGCAGGGATCACAATAACTAACTTTTAGAATGATTGTGAAGATGATAAGAGTAATATATGCAGAGCACTTATCATGTTCCCCAGCACGTTTAATACATTTAATGAATAGTAACTATACAGATGGCACAGGAATACATGTATACCACAAAGAAAACTAAGGAATATATCATGCCTTTAATAAAATAAAGAAAACAAAATCCTTTAAAAAAAAGGGACACAACTGAACTCTAATTTTTTAAATATCGTTCTGAAAGTCTTTAATAACATTAGAAATACTGCATAGAGCTATAAAAAATGGTTATTACACTATATTCCTAGTAATACATCTCTTCAGTTGGCTTGGTCCTCATCCCTAGGTCCAAGGTTAGCTCTGTTAATTGAACTTGTTAATGCGATTGGCTCAGAGAAACAAGGTAGCAGCCAATGAGGACATGGAAGGCAAGGTTCTCCTCACATTGTCCTTTATCATTTAAAGAACTCACATGTCTTGTATACTCAGTGGGCAATTCAGAGCAATGTCTGGTTAATTTCCCAAAGGGTGGAATTCAATGTTATAATCATCACACACATGGAATACAGCTTCACATACTTGAAAAAGAGAGCAAAACTAGAATATATTCCTTGTTTGAAGTTAATTAAAGTGGTACTGAAACAGCATATAAAACACTGTCTGCAGCCAACTAACTCTGCTATACTGAGCATGTTGATTTATCATGCTCCTGGTGCATATATTTTTTTACAGTTCTCCTACTCAAGTAAACAAGAGTGCCTTTTTGTGTGAAAAATTAACAGGGATGCTTAAAACTGGATGTTTCAAGTGCTTCCTGCTGGTCTCTTCCAGGGCTCCCATTTAAGATTACAGAAAAAAGGAACAAAGTTTTTCCCATCTTATTTCCTCTCTGTGTTTTAGTAAGTCTTTGGCCTGTACATGCTCACACAATCATTTAGAGAACAAATTCATTCTTCATTGTTTTAAGGCCACCTAGGATACAAACTAGATGCAAGTTAGGCATTTATATGAGATTAACATGGAAATCAGACTTTTTTCTATGCATCTATGCCTCTTTTCCTCCCTGCACCAAAAATGGGGTCCAGGTAAGTTATAAATCCTCATGAATGTTTATTGAGGGGATACACAAATTTCCACTCTTGTTTTCTAATCTGCTTAAGCCAACACATGTTTGTTCTTTTTTATGTAATCAGTAAGGATCAAGAAACTCCTAGATACTACAAGCTGATTCTTTTTCCCCCCCAAATTTCACATGAAGAACCTTCTTTGAATTCACTCTCTATCACACTCGTCCCCACTGGCTTAACTGTTCTCCTGTTGTCTTGCTAGCACTCACACTTAGAATTATCTACTAAAGATCTGGCGTCATGCTTTGTGTTTTATTATCAGTAATTTTTAAATATCTTAAAACAAGGAGTTAAATCTACCAATGCCATCTTTATTGAAGTATTGTTGACAACATTGTGTTAATTTTAGGTATACAGCAAAGTGATTCACCTATCAGTTCAGTTCAGTTCAGTCGCTCAGTCGTGTCTGACTCTTTACAACCCCATGGACTGCACCGTGCCAGGCCTCCCTGTCTATCACCAACTCCCAGAATTTACCCAAACTCATGTCCATTGAGTCACTGATGTCATCCAACCTTCTTATCCTCTGGCATCCCCTTCTTCTCTAGCCTTCAATCTTTCCAAGCATCAGGGTCTTTTCCAATGAGTCAGTTCTTTCCATCAGGTGGCCAAAGTATTGAAGTTTCAGCTTCAACATCAGTCCTTCCAATGAATATTTAGGATTGATTTCCTTTAGGATGGATTAGTTGGATCTCCTTGCAGTACAACAGACACTCAAGAGTCTTCTCCAACACCACAGTTCAAGAGCATCAATTCTTCGGTGCTCAGCTTTCTTCACAGTCCAACTCTCACATCCATACATGACTACTGGAAAAACCATAGTTTTGACTAGACAGACCTTTGTTGGCAAAGTAATGTCTCTGCTTTTTAATATGCTGTCGAGATTGGTCATAGCTTTTCTTCCAGGAAGCAAGCATCTGTTAATTTCATGGCTGCAGTCACCATCTGCAGTGATTTTGGAGTCCCCAAAAGTAAAGTCTGCCACTGTTTCCACTGTTTCTGCATCTATTTGCCATGAGCTTTGTTTTTTGAATGTTGAGCCTTAAGCCAGCTTTTTCACTCTCCTCTTTCATCAAAAGGCTCGTTAGTTCTTCTTCACTTTCTGCTATAAGGGTGGTGTCATCTGCATATCTGAGGTTATTGATATTTCTCTCGGCAATCTTGATTCCAGCTTGTGCTTCAACTGTCCCAGCATTTCACATGATATACTCTGTGTATTAGTTAAATAAGCAGGATGACAATACACATCCTTGACATACTCATTTCCCAATTTGGAACCAGTCTGTAGCTGATTGTGGCTCAAATCATGAACTCCTTATTGCAAAATTCAGACTTAAATTGAAGAAAATAGGGAAAACCACTAGACCATTCATATATGACCTAAATCAAATCCCTTATGATTATACAGTGGAAGTGAGAAATAGATTCAAAGGATTAGGTCTGATAAATGGAGTGCCTGAATAACTATGGATGGAGGTTCATGACATTGTACAGGAGGCAGGGAATCAAGACCATCTGCAAGACAAAGAAATTCAAAAAGGCACAATGGTTGTCTGAGGAGGGCTTACAAATTGCTGTGAAAAGAAGAGAAGCTAAAGGCAAAGGAGAAAAAGAAAGATATACCCACCTGAATGCAGAGTTCCAAAGAATAGCAAGAGGGATAAGAAAACCCTCCTCAGTGATCAATGCAAAGAAATAGAGGAAAACAATATAATGGGAAAGACTAGAGATCTCTTCAAGAAAATTAGAGATACCAAGGGAACATTTCATGCAAAGATGGGCTCGATAAAGGACAGAAATGGTATGGACCTAACAGAAGCAGAAGACATTAAGAAGAGGTGGCAAGAATACACAGAAGAACTATACAAAAAAAGATCTTCATGACCAAGATAACCATGATGGTGTGATCACTGACCTAGAGCCAGACATCCTGGAATGTGAAGTCAAGTGGGCCTTAGGAAGCATCACTGTGAACAAAGCTAGTGGATGTGATGGAATTCCAGTTGAGCTCTTTCAAATCCTAAAAGATGATGCTGTGAAAGTGCTGCACTCAATGTGCCAGCAAATTTAGAAAACTCAGCAATGACCACAGGACTGGAAAAGGTCAGTTTTCATTATAATCCCAAAGAAAGGCAATGCCAAAGAATGTTCAAACCACCACACAATTGCACTGATCTCACACACTACCAAGGTAATGCTCAAAATTCTCCAAGCCAGGCTTCAACAGTATTTGAACCATGAACTTCCAGATGTTCAAGCTGGATTTAGAATAGGGAGAGGAACCAGAGATCAAATTGCCAACAACCATTGGATCATCGAAAAAGCAAGAGAGTTCCACAAAAACATCTACTTCTGCTTTATTGACTATACCAAAGCCTTTGACAGTGTGGATCACAACAAACTATGGAAAATTCTTCACTAGATGGGAAAACCAGACCACCTTACCTGCCTCCTGAGAAATCTGAATGCAGGTGCAGATTCAGTTATGCATATATATTATCTTTTTAATCTTTTCCACTTTAGGTCATTACAAGATGTTGAATATAGTTCCTTGTGCTATACAGTAAATCCCTGTTATTTATTTTATATATGGTTGTGTATATATGTTAATCCCATACTCCTAACTTATCCTTCCCCACTTCCCACTTTGGTAACCATAACTTGGCTTTCTAAGTCTGTGAATCTGTTTGTGTTTTGTAAATAAGTTCATTTTATTATATTTTTAGATTCCACAAATAAGTGATATCATATAACATTTTTCTTTGTCTGACTTACTTTCACTTAATATGATAATATCCAGGTCCATCATGCTGCTGCAAGTGGCATTGCTTTATCCTTTTTATGGCCAAGTAGTATTCCATTGTGTATACATATGGTACATGTTCTTTATCCATCCATCTGTTGATGGACATGTTGGTTGGTTGCTTCCATGTCTTGGCTACTGTGAATAGCGCTGCTGTGACGAGAAGTATCAGTATCATTTTATAGAAAGGAAATGAAGTTTAGAGAAATTTAATGATTTGATCAAAGCTGCATCATAGGAATGAAACTAAGCAGAGTTCGTTTCTTCATTGTCATACGGCATTGCCTTCACTAATAATAGGACTCAAATTGGTGAGGAGAGAAGGAACTTGGAAAACATCGAGCCCAACTGCTTCGTTTCACATATGGAGAAACTAAGTGAGATTAAATGTTTAGCCCAAGCTTTCAAGGCTAAGCTGATCTAAAGTAGAAATCTTAATCCAAACTCAAGTCTTTGCTCTTTTCACATTTTTAGAACTTACGATTTACAATGTAATTCAATTCAACAGGAAAATGCTCCTTGCCAATGCCAGCATTCGTTGCTAATTTATTGCATCCTTTCCTTGTTTCTGGGCTTTTTACTTCGCCTGCATTTCTCAGCAAGTGTTTCTTCACTCATCTTCATTTCTCCATCTTCCCTCTCCTCAGTCCCTCTATCTTGAAGTAAATGACCGTTTTCAACTCCTCTTACTTCTTGCTCAAGTTTGCTTTGGTTCCCTTGGCTGTCTTTTCTCCCCATTTTCTTTCTATTAATACATGCATGTGTGTGTGTTAAGTTGTTTCAGGCATGTCCGACTCTTTGCTGCCCTATGGACTATAGCCTGCTGGGCTCCTCTGTCCATGCGATTCTCCAGGCAAGAATGCTTGAGTGGGTTGCCATACCATCCTCCAGGGGATCTTTCCCACCCAGGGATCGAACCCGCATCTCCTGTGACTTCTTCAGTGCAGGCAGATTCTTTAACCGCTGAGCTACTGGGACAGCCCCTATTAATGCATACTCAACTGCTTTTTTCAGTCTCACTTCCTCTCCTCAACCAGGCCTTATAATGTATGGTCCCTAATGCTTCATCTATGGTTTTATCTTCTTTATCTCAATCACAACTTTATTTATACCATCACCTACATGCTCATGATTTCCACATCAGCAACTCCACCCTGATATTCAAACTCAAACTGAATACTATCTGCAGAATATTCCAACCATCATGAAATTATACATGCAACATTGACTCAAAATGCTCTTTGCTTCCCATCAGACTTGTTTTTTCTTTTTCTTCTTTTCTTGCTTCATGACATTACCATCTACTGACCACTTGAACAGTTACTTGCCAACTGTTCACCAATATCCGTGTTCTATTCCTTAATGTCACGTGGCTAGACTACATTTCCTGGCTCTCTTGCAGTTCAGCAGGCTTCCCAGGTGGCGCTAGTGGTAAAGAAGCTGCCTGCCAGTACAGGAGATGTAAGAGACACAGGTTCAATCCCTGGGTTGGGAAGATCCCCTGGAGTAGGAAGTGGCACTCCAGTTTAGTGTGCTTGCCTGGAAGATTCCATGAGCAGAGGAGTCTGGCAAGCTATAGTTCATGGGGCTGCAAAGAGTCAGATATGTCTTTGTTGAAACTAATTGTCACAGAAATTAGCTAAACCCTGACCAACAGTATCACCTAGGTGATACTCACTAGGTGAGAAATGTTAGTCAGGAATGGCCCTGTCGCCTTACTTCCTTTGCATACACAACCATTATCAACACCAGGATTCTCCCTATTATCTTTTTTTTTTTTATCTCTCCATTTTTACCACTCTTATCTCCATGTGTGTGTGTTAGTCGCTCAGTCGTGTCTGACTCCCTGTGACCCCATGAGGTAGCCCACCAAGCTCCCCTGTCCGTGGGATTCTCCAGGCAAGAATACTGGAGTGGGTTGCCATTCCCTTCTTCAGGGGATCTTCCCAACCCAGGGATCGAACCCAGGTCTCCTACATTGCAGGCAGATGCTTTACTGTCTCAGCCACCAGGGAAGGCTCTTATCCCCATGTAATTGTTCCCATTTATTCTCATGGTTTCATATCTTTTATTAGACCTAATGCAATTTATTCTCAATTGTACTTTGCCTCAAATATCTTGTGAAATTCAACCCTCTCCTCTGCTTTCTTCTTAGGTTAACATCTAAAATACCAATGCCTGGAATCATTTCATGGCCTAACATCACTGTTATGTGTGCAAAAATGGCATGGCACTCAAGTCTCTTTGAATTTCCTTCTCTATACTTTCGTCATTCCAAATGTTTCACATTTTACTCACACTATTCACTTTCTTCTTCCCTCACTTTATTTATTCTATTTATAAGTATGTAAAAGCTGACTCTTTGGAAAAGACCCTGATGCTGGGAAAGATTGAAGGCAAAAGGAGAAGGGGGCGGCAGAGGATGAGATGGTTAGATAGCATCACTGACTCAATGGACATGAATTTGAGCAAACTCTGGGAGGTAGTGAAGAAGGGGGAAGCCTCACGTGCTGCAGTCCATGGGGTCGCAAAGAGTCAGACACAACTTACCAAAAACAAACATTTATAATGGTAGAGAATTATATTTTTGTTCTACGCTGTAAAAATTCTACTTATTCTTCAAAGTCCAAAGTCTTTGTGGTACTGGGGTACTTTCTCCCACCCCAAGGTCAGGCTTGATTCCTATACCCTCTGTGTATGTAACTATTCCACCTCAGCTCCAAAAATCCTTTGTCTCCTCATTATTTTGAAGGATACTAAAAGCCTAGTATCAATGTCTGTTTCCAGTGTTTATTTCCTATTTCAAGGGAGCAAGCTTTGTTCTTAAAGAAAGGAGCCAAAAAAGATTTGGCAAATAACAGAAAATGAATGAAAGTCAGATGCAAGGTCAAACATATTTCATCTGTGAGACGTGTTACTAGGTACTGGTGTTTAGACAAATGGCTCACGGACCACTCTGCTTTCAAAACAAAGTCTAATGGTTTCTCTCTATGTATCCCAACTCATCAAAGATTTGTTGTTTTCTCCAGTCGTTCATTTATCTCAACTCTTTGAAAAGGTTGGAGTTCAAAGCTGTCTTTTAACTTTTTCTTATATTTTATGACATACTTTAGGCTTTTCTTGGACTAAGAAGCATAAACCACTTACCCTAGAAAATGCATAAGAGATCAAAGTAATGTACCTCTGAAGAGTACACTTAAGAACTCAGAAAGGGTAGTAATATTACCATATAATTATTTCAATTTATCTATCTCTCAAAGCCCAAGGAATCCTTTTTCACTTTTCCAGACCATAAGTGTATCACCTCCTTTTAGAAAGTCCAAGAAGATGGTATACAGCTGATTCATAATACTAATTAATTAATCACTGCTTTTATGTAACATTCCATGTTGTAGCTTATGCTTTTCTTATTTAGTTTTAGTATCCATACACCTTTATCTCCTTGCTATGTTTTAAAGACTTCAAGCATAAAATATCCCTTGGAAATTAGTGGTCTATTTCATATGTTGTTTAAATAATCACTCCAGTTTTGTTTTGACTTGGTTTAATCCTTAGAACACACAGCAAACTATTCATGCTTCTTGTGTTTCATTTGGAGAAGGGGGTGTATTTCTTTTGCTTAGTCTGTTTAACTGTACGTTATATATTCAACCTTTGCTCTTCCTTGCTTCTGTGATGATGATCAAGGTAGTTATTTCCAGCTGGGCTCACCTGGTGTATTTTAATTGAATAGGAACCGGTAGGTGGGATCATATTAAAACGAATCATATTGCGACTCATATTATTTTGCTTAGGACTTGAATGTCAAACCATACATGGTTCTAGAATTGGTTCTGAGAAATGACAGGAGGGAGAGAAAAAGATGGCCTCTGTGTTCATAACAATGGAGTTTAAATGCCACGTCTGATTTTAACTCACGGTTTTTTACTTTTTTGTGCCCTGATGCGGTCACCGTGGTTTCACTCATTTCATTGTTTGTGTTTCCGCTCTACGCGATGTCAGGAAGGAATCTGCTTCCTTCATGGCTATCTACTCATGTCAGATTTAGATTCATCTATTTTTTTCAAGGAGGAAGAACTGGAATCAATTGAGGGCCTGCAGCTGGATCCTTGAGGCTATTTAGTTAACATAAATAATCACAGGAGTCATGGTTACATGGTGGCCATAAACCTGCTCCAACTTAGAGTCTGAAAGCACATAAAAGAGAACAAATGGTCTCTCTGCCCCTAACCTTCGACCCTGGCTGTATCCTGCTTGAAACACCAAAATGAGCCATCTGTCTCTCTTCACTTCTAATTAAAAAAAAAAATGCTATTTATTTATTTTTGGCTATGCTGGGTCTTCATCGCTGCATGGGCTTTCTCTAGTTGCAGCAAGTGGTACGGAGAAGGCAATGGCACCCCACTCCAGTACTCTTGCCTGGAAAATCCCATGGACGGAGGGGCCTGGTGGTCTGCAGTCCATGGGGTCGCTAGGAGTCGGACACAACTGAGCGACTTCACTTGCACTTTTCACTTTCCTGCATTGGAGAAGGAAATGGCAACCCACTCCAGTGTTCTTGCCTGGAGAATCCCAGGGATGGGGTCGCGCAGAGTCGGACACGACTGAAGCGACTTAGCAGCAGCAGCAGCAGCAGCAGCAGCAAGGGGTAGCTACTCTCTAGCTGTGGCGAGTGGAAACTGCTCTCTGCTTGCAGTGCACAGGCTTCTTTTGTTGCAGAGCACGGCCTTTAGGGCGTGTGGGCTCAGTAGCTGTGGCACCCAGGCTTAGTACCACCCCCACCCCCGCAAGTGGCATCTTCCCAGATCAGGGATGGAACCTGTGTCTCCTGCATTGGCAGGTGGATTCCTTACCATTGAGCCACTGGGAAGCCCTGTCATCTCTCATTTTGAATTCAGAGGGGGGAAAAAAGGGAAGGTGGTCCATCAGAAGCAAAGGGTATAATTAACGCTGTTCCTAAGAAAAGCAGGACATGAGCATTCTTTCATTTCTAGGAATTTTTCTTTCCCTTCCCCCCATAAGAACAAAAATAAAAATAAAAAAGAAATTAGAAGTGACTCTAATAACATTTGAAAGTGAAGTCATTCAGTCGTGTCCGACTCTTTGCGACCCCGTGGACTGTAGCCCACCAGGCTCCTCCATCCATGGGATTCTCCATGCAAGAATACTGGAGTGGGTTGCCATTTCCTTCTCCAGGGGATCTTCCCGACCCAGGGATCGAACCTAGGTCTCCCGCATTGCAGGCAGACGCTTTAACCTCTGAGCTACCAGAATTAAGGAAATATTGGTATTCAATGCTTTTCAGAAAAACAGTCAATGTGTTGCTTCTGAAAAACATTGAATTTTCTGCACAGTAGCTTTCTTCCCCCATCTGCACGGCCAGAATGCCTTCCCAAGCATCTAACAGAGCAACCATTTATCTGACTGGCATCACCCTGCCCAGGCTGCAGAGGCTGGACGGTGTTATATTTTGAACGTCAGTGCAACCTGCTCTCCAAGGCCTCTGAAACCCCTAAGCCAGAAAGTCTGCTTGCAGAATGGAATTCCTTAATCGAATGTTCAAAGCTCATTACCTCTAAGGAGCTCCGGACTTCCTGCCCCACAACCATCTGACAGATGGAAAAAGGAGAAAGCTCCTGCTGGGGTTTCCCAGGGACGAAAATCTTTGTTCATATTTGTTAATAACGTGAAACTTGGAATCCTCAGACAGCATTTCCCTTCATTGAGTCTGCAAATCTCCTCCCTGTCCTTTTTGTGTGTAACAGAGTTAATTCCCAGAGCCAGCACTAAACTAACACACGATGACAGCTTCTCCCTCAGCTCAGTCAGGCGAACACGCGGCGTCAGATTGAAAATGAAAGTCCCACGTCCTTCTGTTTCCTGGCAGTGAGGAACAATACAGGCCGAATCCAATGCAAATCCTTCTTTGAAGTCGATTTGCATGGGTCCGTCCCCTGCCCTCTACTGCCGATAGGTGGCGCTGCTGCAAAGCAGATCATTGCACGCTAGGCGTGCGTGCAGGACCGTGGTACAGAGCTCTGGAGTCGGGTATGCAGCCTGGTGGATGTACCCTGGCACATTCTGACAAACAACAGCGGGACCGGCCCTCGTTCTGGCACCAAAAATGATATCTACTCGTCAAGAAGCAGATGATTCAACCACAAACTAAAATAGCATTTTTCCACAGGACCCAAACTTTGACCTATATTTAAATAATTCTAGGCTTCTCTTTCATCATTTCCAGATTCTTGTCCTTAAATGAGCTTAACTGTAGTTTACCTCATTAAACATTTAAAAATATTCATTACATTACAATTCCCTCGGCACGTGCTGAGAGTATTCTTGTTGTCTGTTTTAATATTTGAGACTCAAGACTTCATTTCCCCCTTTCTCCCCTTAACCTGGGAGCTGTCTTTCAAAGGATGGCAGGGACCACAGACAAGAACAGAAGCTCTGACTTCAGAAATATATCCATCAGAAACAAGGGGAAAAAAAATCAAAACCGGATCAAGAAGAGATACACACATATGCATATATATGTTTGTGTGTGTGTGTGTATGTGTGTATTTATCTCCCCTACAGAATTTATCCATGTTTTATTCTTTAATGCCTTTCCCTCTCTTGACAGAAAAAATGTGGTTATTTTATTGAAATGATGTGTATGAAGATAAAGTGAGGTTAAAACAACAGCAACAAGTTGAAAATCATCCTTACCCATCTGTAATGAGTTGCTGATCAGCTCAAGAGAAGCTACAAGGAATTAAATGCTACGTAAGGCCCATTGTCCTGTCCACGCTATGCCTGTCCATCTTTTCTTCACAACTCGGGATCCTTAGCCAGTGAGTGATCTTGAAGCTCAGCTTTCTAGAACCATCATGCCACAGAGAATGGAATAGGGAACTAAACAAACTGTTCCAAATTCACAAGACATTTCTGAATTTTTTTTGTTTCACAGGAAAAAAAATCACTCTAAGCCTTCTAAAACTAGTTCTGAATATTTTTGCTCCTAATTCTGGCAAAACATCAATTTCCAGTGACACTCAACACATCTTTCCCATCACAACTCCCTCTCACCCCCCACTGCCCCCACCCAGATGATTCCCTTACCCACAAAGCTACTTTTCAACTGCATAGTCTCTGGAAGCCAGCTATGTACTCCTTACATGATTGAGCACAGGGCAATGTTAGTTTCCTAAGCTTGGAAGAACTGGGTAGAACAATAGTAATCAGGATGCAGCACAGGCATCAGTAGCAATGGTCCACATTACAGTTACTGAAACTCAGGTGGTTTTAACTCCATTTTCATTACTGGGAAGCTCATTTGTTCCTGAGAAGCTCAACCTTTCTAAGGGGGCCAACCCCCAAAAACACATTTGCCACATTCAGTGTTAGTGCATCTGGAACCTAAGCTGAGTACCATCATGAGTTTCTGGACATTCTCAAGTTATTCTACTGGCCAAAGTTCCATGATTGATATCTTAAAATACCTACTTTCAGGAAATGTGCCTCTTCCTACGTTAGGTAAATAATTTATTTCTGCATAAGAGAAGTTTGAGGGTATCAGGAAAACTGCTCTGATACCCTGACCTCCACCCAAATGGAAAGTTATTGAATCATAAATCTGATTTTATAAAAATCTGTTTCTAATCTTCCTGCAGCTAAACATTATTCTTTCCTGCTACTATGTTCAAAACTGTATGTCTCTCCAAAAGATGTGTTCAAGCTAATTCATAGTTTTCTTTTTAAAAGAATCATTGTATCTTGCATTTCTAAAGACAGGAATACTCGTAAGCCAATTGAATTATTTTTCCTTAATAGTACAAATATTATTCAAGTCACTTTTCATCAATACAGGGTCTATCTTAGATGACTATCAAGAAGTTCCCACTGTATAGCACAGGGGATTCTTCTCAATGCCCTGTGGTGACCTAAATGAGAAGGAAATCCAAAAAGGAGGGGGTATATATATATATATATATATCTGATTCACTTTTCTGTATAGCCAAAACTAACATATTATAAAGCAATATACTCCAATAAAAACTTTTTAAAAATTCCTTCTACTTCTGGGACATTCCTGGTGGTTCAGTGGTTAAGACTCTGTGCTTCCAATGCAGGGGGCACAGGTTTGATTCCTGGTTAGGGAAATAAGATCCCACATGCCACATGGTACATCCAAAAAAAGAAAGGAAGGAAAAAGAAATTCCCTCTATTTCTGATCTCCATCCTCTTCTGCCCCCCTGCTCTTTATTCTCAAAATTACATTTAAAAAAATATACATATAAACATAAAACAGATGCTCAAGTCTACTTCAAAAGATCCTTGTTCACTTGCTATGCAAAAAAGAGAGTTTAGAACCAGAGATCCAGTGAAAGATTGTAGCTTGCTGAATTTCCTTTGAACAGCACATTTCCAAAGCATCATATCAGAACACCCATGACATATCCATTGGTTTCAATGAATTTTTATTAAGTTCTTATTCAGTGGGGCAAATGAAATTTTAAGTCTGTAATTCTTCAAAGTGGTTCATCTCAATCTCAGAACAATCATCTTAATAGTATTCATCACTCTCCAAAATTATTTATTTATGTACACTTTTATTTTTCTCTTCCAGTTGAATAAATCTTTATTAAAATACACTGGAATACTGGTTGACACATAAAGACTTTATAAGTAATTGTGATGAATAAATAACGTCCCACACATTCTGCTGTTACAGGTGGAAATAAAATAAGAAGTTAATTCGTCTTCACTCATTGTTGGTAGGAATGCAAAGTGGTTCGGCCACTTTGGAGATCAGTTTGTTAGTTTCTTATGAACTTAAGCATACCCATAGTGTATGACTCATCATCTGTGGGACTGAGCAATCCTACTTCTGGTTTTTACTCAAATCAACTGAAAATTTACATTCACCTAAGAACTGTGTTGTTGGAGAAGGCTCTTGAGAGTCCCTTGGACTGCAAGGAGATCCAACCAGTCCATCCTAAAGGAGATGGGTGTTCATTGGAAGGACTGATGTTGAAGCTGAAACTCCAATACTTTGGCCACCTCACGCGAAGAGTTGACTCATTGGAAAAGACCCTGATGCTGGGAGGGATTGGCGGCAGGAGGAGAAGGGAATGACAGAGGACGAGATGGCTGGATGGCATTACCAACTTGATGGACATGAGTTTGAGTGAACTCCGGGAGTTGGTGATGGACAGGGAGGCCTGGCGTGCTGTGATTCATGGGGTCACAAAGAGTCGGACATGACTGAGCAACTAAACTGAACTGAACTGAAGACCGGTACAAAACCTTTATAGCCACTTTGTTCATAATTGATGAAAGTTAATGTCTGTCAACAGATAAATAAAGTAAATTGTGGTGCATCTATACAATGGAACATGATTCAAGAGTAAAATGGAATGAGTTCCTGATGAAACACATTCATTTTTGCTAAATATAGGAAACCAGACCAAAAACACTACATGTATCCTAGGCCATTTGGTGTGATATTTTTGAAAAGGCAAAACTACAAGGATGGATAACAGATAAGTATTTGTATGCAGGATTTGAGGAAGGGGAGTGACTGACTCAGAGGGGACACAGGGGAATTTGTGGGGTGACAGGACAATTCTATATGGTCCTGTGTAGGGGTGCATATGACTGTGCATTGTTCTTCTTTCTTTTTCTTTATTTGGCTGAGCTGGTTCTTAGCTGCACGTGGGATCTTCATAGCTCTTAGCTCGACCAGGGACTAAACCCAGGCCCCCTGCTTTGGGAGTGCGGAGTCTTAACCATGGACTGCCAGGGAAGTCCTTGGCAGTATACAGTGGACTTTATTATGTACAAATTAAAATAAACAAACAGAAGATGTTGGAGGATCCTGGATAAAATGCAGACTCTGATAAATGAGTCTAATTATATTCCAAATAAGGGAGAAAATCTCACTGGAGAGAGTGGTGGGGTAGCGGGGGGAAATGAGGTGACCTAAGTACAAAAGGTAAACAGTGGTTTGACTAAAAAATATGACCAAAGGAAAAAAATGACTTTGCCTAAATATCATACTATAGTTGGTAAGTTTGTTTTTCAGGGGTGCAGTTTAGCTATTCTGAAACTACATGTACACTAGAGTTTAACACACGAGTCAGTGGTTGTGAATAATGGGAGCTAAGGTTCTCACTGCCAAAGAAAGAAGTGACGAAATCAAATAAAGGTGGATTCGAGTAGGAGCTATAGTATCAGAGAGGAAGAGAAAATAGAGGGGCGGGACTGAAATACAGCAGGAATATAGACGTAGGATAGTGTCCTGACGTATATATTATGTAGTTCTGTGCAGTGAGAGAGCCCCAAAGCAGCGACAGGCCAGTAGCCACAAGCGCAACTGTGCCCAGATCTTTGTTTCTAAATGCCATTCATTGATAATAGGAACCCGGGCTCCTTGGAGAAATTGTTGATTCGAGGGTCCAGGAAATGCAAAATGATTCTGGAGCCTCTGGAAATGCCAGACATTAAAGAAGTGCCCCCTCCCCCAAATAGAGGCATGTCAAAGACATCCAAGCTTCTGACAGCCAATACTGGAACGAAATAAAGAGCATATTGGATTATAACACAAATAATAATACAAAAGTTCATGACATGGTGGCATAACTAAACAATTAAGTAAATGAATAAGTGGGGAAACAGACAAATAGTCCTTACAGAAGAATCCCAAATATTAAATACAAAAAGAAAGATAGAAATAGGAAGGCGCCCCCGGTCCACCACAGTAATAACCGCTTCTTGCAGAATCCACTGAGAGATGCTAAAATTCTGTGAGCAAAATGTGAAGGAGAAATAGGAAAAACGAATAGCCTGAAATCATCTCTGCCATAACTTATTAACTACCGTCATGGTTTTTAATATATTCCCAGAAAGTCTTAGGTACTCCTCCCTACACAGGAGGTGGACCTTAATGCCTCTCCCCTGAAATGTGGGCTGATCTTAGTGACTTGCTTCTAATGAATAGAGTATGAAAAGAAAAATAAACAAATAGCAGCAGAGAAGCCTGGCAGACAGTAGCTTAATAAAGGGTTTGAGGCTAACATCGTCAATGATAAGTCACACTGATGTCATGTGCCTTCTGGTAGAATGTGATAATAAGGGCACTTCATCTCTTTAGTATTTATCCCTTAAACTTGTAGCCTCCATCTAATCATGAGAAAACCCAAGACAAACACAGACGGCGATACAGTCTACAAAACCCTTGTACAGTACCCTTCAAAAGTATCAATGTTACACACCAATATAAGAAAAAAGAAACATTGGTGGAATATAAGGTGATGTGATGACTAAATGCAATGTGGAGTCCTGGATCAGATCCTGGAATAGAAAAAGGACTTTTTATTTATTTATTTTCATATTTGAAAAACTGGAGAAATCCAAAGAAGCTCTGAAGTTTAGATAATAGTTGTTTTAGTCGCTAAGTCATGTCCAACTCTTTTGTGACCCCATGGACTATAACCTTCCAGGCTCCTCTGTCCATGGGGTTTCCTGGGCAAGCATAATTGAGTGGGTTGCCCTCTTCCTGACCCAGGGATCAAACCCACGTCTCTTGCCTTGCAGGTGGATTCTTTACCACTGAGCCACCTGGGAAGCTCTTAGCTAATAGTAGTACTGCACTAATATGAATTTCTTAGTTTGGTAAACTTGCTATCATTGGGCTTCCCTGGTGGCTCAGACGGTAAAGCATCTGTCCGTGACACGGGAGACCTGGGTTTGATCCCTGGGTTGGGAAGATCCCTTGGAGAAGGGAATGGCAACCCACTCCAGTACTCTTGCCTGGAGAATCCCATGGATGGAGGAGCCTGGTAGGCTACAGTCTGTGGGGTCACAAAGAGTCAGACACAGACACAGACACTGAGAGACTTCACTTTCACTTTCTTTCAAACTTACTATGATTATGTAAGATGTTCGCATAAAAGGAAACTAGATCTAGGGTATACAGGACTCTCTATACTATTTCTTTTTAAATGGGGCTTCCCTGGTGACTCAAAGGGTAAAGCATCTGCCTGCAATACAGAAGACCCCTGTATTTGCAGACCTCAGGTTTGATCCCTGGTCTGGAGGATCCCCTGGAGAAGGAAATGGCAACCCACTCCGGTACTCTTGCCTGGAAAATCCCATGGATGGAGAAGCCTGGTAGGCTACAGTCCATGGGGTATACTATATTTTCAACACTTCTACAAATCTGAATTAATTTTAAGACAAAACATTTTTTTAAAACTATATGACTGTGCTGGATCTTAATTGTGACAAGCAGGATCTAGTTCCCCGATCACAGATCAAACCCAAGCCCCCTGCTTTGGAAGTGTGTAGTCTTAGCCACCAGATCACCAAGGAAGTCCCTCAAGACAAAAACTTTAAAAAGAAAACAAGTTAGCTGGTAATATATGTCAAATGAATATTAAAGACCAAAACTGATAAAGGATAACCACTCTGAGTATGGACCTTATCAACAAGGAAGCAGATTAGAAGTTGGGTGTTGGAGGGGTGTTTAGGATTCAAAAATCTAGAAAGTAAGAGGAAGGTGTAACAAGAACAGAGTTGTAGCAACAGAAGTGCTCAACTGGTTAAGAAAGTTCTGAGTGAACCAGTCCAACCGGATCTCAGGCTGGAGAATAATGGAGGGCAGAGATGACAGGACTTTCTTATGGTATAAATAATGGTTTTGCAATGTGGGTGCACGATTTGATTACCTGCAACATTTATTTTTCTCAATGAAATATCTTTGACTTTATTCCTCGGTAAAAGGGTGAGTTCCTTACGATCACCCAGACGTTATCGCATCAACTTGTGTAACTAGTAGAAATGTGTTTGTGGTGATTTGGTTTGGGGCATTTTTTTCAGCCACCAATGAACTTGTTACTGACCCAAATATTTGAGTCAATGTCTCAGAGGGCGTTTAGGCGGAGATGTTAAGGTCACGACATTTGATTGAACTCTTATGAATGGGTTAGAACACTGAGAAATGATGTAGGCTTCCTGGATCCCTGGATCTAGTTTTCTCTTCTTTTCTTTTCTTTCTTTGCAGCTGTCAGTCAAAGACCCTCCCCAGTGCTCCTGAGTCACGGTCCTCAGACACTGGCCACTCTCACAAGGTGGCCGCTACCCAAAAGTGTTGTCATCTTTGTGCTCGAAGGATTTGAGCTGTCTTTACCGGAATGTTAGTAGTGTTTCTACATGACTTAACATTTGTTAGTTAAGGAGTCTGCCTGGAGCGACTGTGGCCTCGTGCATTGTCACATCCTATAATTCCTGTTCTTCCCACGCACTCAATAGCCCTCTGTGGTCTTCTTGGATGAGCAGCATCTTTTTCACTTCATTTTATGGGAGAAATGCAAAGCGAAGTCCTCTAGGGGGCCAGTTGCCTACTTAGTTGAAGTTCAACTAATGATAGGAACTGTAGCTGAAGCATGGAAGCTAATTCCCTTCACTATCTTCATTCCATTGGCTTTCATTAAATGTCACTGGCCATGTGTTTTCAAGTACCAATCCTGCCATCCAAATGTAAACACATATTGACCCTCCTCATTGCAATCAGCAACTCCCCCCCAACACACACACACACACACACACACACACAGACTCCCCATGGACTCACACACATACTTTGCTTTCATTACAGAGAATCAAGCCTGGAAATAATTTTCTGCTTTGGGGCAGGAAAATTCATTCCTGCTGGTAATGAAAACTGTAAAAATGTGCCCATGAAACCTCTGTCTCCTTGGAATTCACTGCTGCTCAAACCAAGATTTTGCTGGTAACAAGTTGCTGAGGGAGGGGCTGGGAGGGTGAATTTTGCATGATTGGAGGTGTCTTCATCTAGGCCCATGCTAAAATCCGGACTCATGTGATATAGTAGCCATGGAAAGTGAGCACAAATTTTGCACTCCCCACAATGTGATCAAACATGGATAACTCTTTTGTTCTTAAAATTAATTATGGGCTGGTCCAGAGAGCACTGAGGATCAACTCCCCCCTGACAATAGTGTCTCACTGTAGAGGTTGGCAGGAAAGCATTTCCTAGGATATGAACCTAATTAAACTGAAAATGCAGAATGTTAAGGATAAAACCTCAGATTCACAGTGTGGTTTGAGCCAACAAGGAAAAAGGGAGGGGGCTTTAATCCAAGCAGAAAAAGAGGATGCATAAGAATATGAATTTGATGGTATTGAGGGATCCCAGACAGAGTCCCAGAGGCCAGGAGAAAGCCCAGGCAATTGTAACTAAGAGCGCTCATCATTTTTTTCCCCCCTACCTGCTGGGCACCTTGGCCATGGCCCAGAGAGGCATCATTCATTTTACAGAGCAATGTGTTGCCCCCTTCAGACTTTGACATCTCTGTGAAAATTCAAACGAAGACTTCTTTGCAGAAGTGGTTTGCCTCCCGTGGACACCCCACATTCTGAAGGGAAAAAGGACTGTGCTGATGAATTTGCCCACACGAATTCTCATGTGCTCTCCCCATGTGCCTGAGTCCCTTCTCCCTAGCGTGCGTGTGCACGTACACACACACACACACACACACACACACAACTCTTTGGAACTGAGTCCCCAAGAAATCAGAGACATAGGCTTCTGTTTTATGTGTGATGCCAAGCAGGAACAAAAACTGTCTGCTCCTACTCATAAATGCTGTTTCATTGCAACAAGAAAGCATGCTCTTTCTCTGTCACTCTCGCACACACACTCACACACATCCACTCCCAGAAATGTTCCTACTTTTCAGCACATGATCAATAGGCGGATACCCACCTCAGGAAAGTTGCTGTTGCTGTTTGCATCTAGCAGGCAATGGGAACTCTGGCAAAGCTGTATTCTGGAAGAGCCATTGGAGAGGTCAGCATGAAGCCTGACTTCAGTCCCCAAGAGAGAAAACAAGTGAGCCCTGATGAGGGTGAGTTGGTCCCCATACCATCATATCATCAGCTCAACTTGTCACAGGGTGTCCTGACATGCTAGCTTGACATTCAAAAAATAGATACACTGGATGAGAAATCATGGAGGAAAATAATTGTACGTGGCAGAGAGGAATAGGAAGACATTTCTGAACCCCTGGCTCCCTAGGTGGCTCAGACAGTAAAGAATCACTGGCAATGCAGGAGATGCGTGCTTGATCCCTGGGTCAGGAAGATCCCCTGGAGAAGGGAATTGCAACCCATGACAGCATTCTTGTCTGGATAATCCCATGGATAGAGGAGTCTGGCAGGCTACAATCCATGGGGTCGCAAAGAGTCAGACACGATTAAGTAACTAAACAACAACAAAACCTTCTTTTCTAAGAAAATCACTCCCTGGCACCCCAAAATGTCAAACTGAAAGTCTAATAAGGTTAAGGGATTTGATTCTCTCCAAAGAAAAAGGAAATAAGAGTCAAACCAAAATAATCGTTTAATAGGAAAACAATACCCTGGTCTCTCTCACACCTCAGATGAGAAACTCAAAAATCAATTTACAAAGAAAGTTCTTGCTTTCCTTGTGAATTAGAAACTCTGCAGATGAAAAATTCCTGTCTTTGACTTCAATTTCTGCCACAAACCTGAGAAGCAGCTCAGTTGGTGTTCTCGAAAGCTGCCCCTGAGGGCATATGATGTCCAATTTTTTTTTTGATAAAATGATATTTTCCAACCTCATGCATATCCCTTCCATTTTCCTGGATGCTTCAGCAGATACATGCAAGACTCTGCATTCAAGTGGATTTTGTCATCTATGTCTCTCTAAACATCATTCCCAACCTGAATAGTTTTGAATACCACTTAATGAAATCATTTTCTTTGCTTTAAAAAAAAAACAGTATCAAGTTTTGAAATGTGATCATTCTGTTATCTCAGCTCATTATAATTACCCTCGAAATAATCAGTAATTACCTTCTTTTAACCTTTAGTTCTATCTTGGGCTACAACTAAAGGATTCAAGTGAGAGGAAATGAGGGTTCTCACTCTCCTTGAAAAAAATCTGTTCTTAAGCAAATCTTTCAGTATACACCCTCTGATCCTTTTCTGCCTTGGTTTCTTTACTTGGGTAATTTTCTCTTCAATTGCATTCTCATTTTCAAAGAAAATGAGAATGTGTTGGTTTTAAAAAATAAATAGGTGACTTTCTTGGATTGATCCTTTGATCATTATGTAGTGACCTTCTCTGTCTCTTTTCACAGCCTTTGTTTTAAAGTCTAATTTATCTGATACGAGTATTGTGACTCCTGCTTTCTTTTGGTCCCAATTTGCATGGAAAATCTTTTTCCAGCCCTTCACTGGATCATACATAATGATCAAAGGATCAATCCAAGAAGAAGATATAACAATTATAAATACATATCCACCCAACATGGGATCACCGCAGTATGTAAGACAAATCCTAACAAGCATGAAAGGAGAAATTAACAATAGCACAGTAATAGTGGGAGACTTTAATACCCCACTCACACTTATGGATAGATCAACTAAACAGAAAATTAACAAGGAAAAAAAAAACAAAACATGTATCTATAAAGCTCACTAAAGCAAAGCACAGTAAAATGAGGTATGGCAATAAAAGGCGTTAAATTTATCAAAAAAAAAAATAAAATAAAGTGCTGAAAAATTAAAGCTGTCAAAAAAAAAATCCAATAGCAGCAAATATCTAGACAATTTATATAGAAAAAATGATTTTTAAAAGAAAACATTAACAAAGGAACAAAACCAAGTCAATGTCTAGTAATAAGTCTAATTAAAAATGCATTAGATTTGTATAGAAATATGTATAAAACCTTACTGTGGAATATAAATAAGGATCTGTAGATTCAGTGTGCTCATATACTGGAAAACCTGTTCTTACAAAGGTGAAAATCTCAAAAATTAATTGGCAAATTCAGTGTGTTTGAAATAAAATTCCCCACCATGTTTGAGGAGCTTAAAGATGAGCTTTAAAATGTTGTGTAAAAATAAACAGTCATGAAGGTACAAGAAAATTAGGAAGAATGTGAAGAATAAAAGAGGACATGTCTTTCTATATTTAAGCATTCCTTTTGGTATTAATGCAGCAAGAGAAGCATATGTCAATGGAACAGAATTAATAACCTAGAAAGAGAAATTCTCAAAAGAAGCTCTTGGAATATGACAAAGGGAGCATTAAAAATCAATGGATAGCTATTTACAGTAGCCAGGAAGTGGAAGCAACCTAGATATCCATAGACAGATGAATGGATAAAAATGTTGTGGTACATATACACAATGGAATATTACTCAGTCATAAAAAGGAACAAAATTGAGTCAGTTGTAGTGATGTGGATGAACCTAGAGTTTGTCATACAGAGGGAAGTACATCAGAAAGAAACAAAAAATAAATAAATAAATAAATAAATAAATAGGTGACTTTCAAAAGGAGGAAAACACCACCTTCTAAAAGGAAGAGAAGAAATACATACCCCACTCACACTCTATCAGATATTATCTTGTTTTTTGCTCAGCATTGATCTCAAGTCAGTGGTAAAGACACAGGGTTTATGTTACTTATGCCCAGATCAGCTGAGAGGTGGAACTCCAGTCCAGACATCTGGGATCCTAACGTCCCTGTCAAGGCCTCTGAAGCTTCCCGAGGTCATGAAATGGATGTGTGAGAACTATCAGAAAAGTTCTAGGATGTCTGAAATTGGGCATTTTTTTTTTTGCCATCTTTTCCAGTATTTGCATTGTTTGAGCTTCAGTATTGAATATTATGTTGTAACAGTTTGTGTGTGTGTGTGTTTTAGCAGTAGTAGGAATCATTAATGTAAAATTATCTAAAATATTAGCATCAGCCATCTTGTTGCTTACTGCAAGCTGTGTTCTTACACTGACCATATAGAAACAGGAGGCAGAGTAAACCCACCCCATGTACACTTCAGTCCAGGCAGGCCCTTTGCCTGGTCTGTATTGTGAATGGGGGGACATGGAATATAAATAAAAATAATATTAATAAATAAAAATAAAAGTAAAAATAATTTTTAAATAAAGTGAAAAATTTTTTTTAAATTAGCAGTGAATAAATGTATTTTTTAATGCTAAGAAAAATATAGAGAATTTCACCCTTTTAAGCATCTCCTGGATCTTTATTTTTTTAAAATGCCAAGAAAAGAAAAATGGCAGTGCTGAAAGCCAGAAACTTAGTAGAAAGAATCCAAACCTTTAATTACCCAAGCTAAATGGAATTTAGAAGCACATCGTGAATGATGAAGAATCTTCCTTTTTTTCTTGGGAAAAGAAATCTATTTTATATCACTAACAAGAGCCAGAATAACTTTTAAATCTAAAGTCTTGTGTAGGGCATCTACAAATAGATCAAAAGGCAGAGTCACTTCTGCGGTTGTTGTTTAGACACTAAGTTATGTCCAACTCTTTTGCGACCCCGTGGTCTGTAGCCCACCAGGCTCCTCTGTCCATGGGATTTCCCAGGCAAGGAGTGGGTTGCCATTTCCTTCAGAGGATCTTTCCAACCAAGGGATTGAACCTGGGTCTCCTGCATTGGCAGGTGGATTCTTTATCACTGAACCACCACTACCTACAAATATAAGTATAATCTCAGCATCTTTCTTCTGAAAGTCCAACTCATCCACTTTACCATATTGGAAGTATGAATTAAAACTTTCTTTATAGCAGAAGAAACCCATGTAATTGTATACCATAAAATTTATACACAATGAATATGTAATATCTAACTAAATTCTCAATTATTATTTTTTAAATTATAATACTGATCATGCTGCTGCTGCTGCTAAGTCACTTCAGTCATGTCCGACTCTGTGCGACCCCATAGACAGCAGCCCACCAGGCTCCCCTGTCCCTGGGATTCTCCAGGCAAGAATACCGCAGTGGGTTGCCATTCCCTTCTCCAATGCATGAAAGTGAAAAGTGAAAGTGAAGTCGCTCAGTCGTGTCTGACTCCCAGCGACCCCATGGACTGCAGCCCACCAGGCTCCTTCATCCATGGGATTTTCCAGGCAAGAGTACTGCAGTGGGGTGCCATTGCCTTCTCCAATACTGATCATAGTGAGTGAATATCAGAATACTATCACAAAGACCAGCTGAATATCATACTTGTATGAGAAGTAAACTTATAAAAAGTATAAAAGAGTTAGTAATATACTGCATACATATGATTATAATGTATACTGCTTCTATATCAGGAATTAGTAAACTAAACTTAAAGGCTAAATCCTGCCCCACTTCCTGTTTTTGTCAATAAAGTTTTATTGGAATACAGCCCTGTTCATTTGTTTACGTATTGTCTCTGGCTACTTTTATGCAAATGCAATGGAAAATTGAGTAGTTGCAGCAAAGATACTCCATCCTGCAAAGCCTAAAATATTTATTCTTTTACAGAAAAAGTTTGTCAATCCCTGATCTACATATTTTGTGGAATTGAGTTTCATTAAGGAGCTTTCCTGGATTTACTGCAGTGACAAATTCTGGAGTTAATTGATGAGCTATGATGTGCTTAGTCACTCAGTTGCGTCTGACTCTTTGTGACCCCATGGATTAGAGCCTGCCAGGCTTCTCCATCCATGGGGATTCTCCAGGGAAGAATACTGGAGTGGGTTGCCATGCGCTCCTCCAGGGAATCTTCCCAACCCAGGGATCGAACCCAGGTTTCCCACATTACAGGCAGGTTAATTACCGTCTGAGCCACCAGGGAAGCCCAAATGATGAGCAGGTAAATTTGTATTTTTGGATAAATTCTGTGATTCTATTTCAGTTCAATGTGATGAAACTAAGTACATGTATAGACATATATAAATCCTAGAAGTATACCTAAGAGTTATATAAACAGATGTATATATACAGGCAAGTGTTCATATAAACTCTCCAAAAGATTTAAAGTTGCTACCTTTGTCTTTCTAAGCCTCAATTCCCCCATTGGTAAAAGGATAATAGTAACTGTTACATTATTTCATCATCATCATCATCATGATACTCACACTCAGTCATGTCTGACTCTTTGCGACCCCATGGACTGCAGCCTGCAAGGCTCCTCTGTCCATGGGATTTTCCAGGAAAGAATACAGGAGTGGGTTGCAATTTCTTCCTCCAGGGGAACTTCCCCACCCAGGGATCAAACTGGAATCTCTTGAGGCTCCTTCATTGTCAGGCAGGTTCTTTATTGCATATTAGCAAAATAATGCCATAATGATGAAAGGAAATGAATGCTGAACGGAATGCCCAGCATAGAATAAGCACTTAATAAATGTAAGTTACTAATATTTTAGGTTGCTTTATTGACAGTCTTTACCCCCAAGGAAGCAGATCTGTCTCTGAGAGAAGGTATGTGATCTTTCTTATAGGGAAGATCAAAAGTCATTATCAGAATGCTTGTGTTGCCTTCTAGACCACTCATATATAAAACCAAACGATGTTCCTTATCAGTGGGCTGACAATCTGAACTCGATTCTTGTCAGAGCTTAATCCAGATTAGCTCTTCTTTGATGCATATAAAAAGAAAACTCAGAATGATTGGTTTGTACCAAGACAGAGTGCCTGAAGAATTATGGATGGGGGTTCGTGACATTGTACAGGAGGCAGGGATCGAGACCATCCTCAAGAAAAAGAAAGGCAATGGTTGTCTTTCAAAGACAAATGGTTGTCTGAGGAGACCTTATAAATAGCTGTGAAAAGAAGAGAAGTGAAAGGCAAAGGAGAAAAGGAAAGATACACCCATTTGAATGCAGAGTTCCAAAGAATAGCAAGAAGAGATAAGAAAGCCTTCCTTGGTGATCAATGCAAGGAAATAGAAGAAAACAATAGAATGGGAAAGACTAGAGATCCCTTCAAGAAAATTAGAGATACCAAGGGAACATTTCACACAAAGATGGGCACAATAAAGGACAGAAATGGTATGGATCTAATAGAAGCAGAAGATATTAAGAAGAGGTGGTAAAAATACACAGAAGAACTGTACAAAAAAGATCTTCATGACCGAAATCATCACAATGGTGTGATCACTGACCTAAAGCCAGACATCCTGGAATGTGAAGTCAAGTGGACCTTAGGAAGCATCACTATGAACAAAGCTAGTGGAGGTGATGGAATTCCAGTTGAGCTCTTTCAAATCCTAAAAGATGATGCTGTTAAAATGTGGCACTCAATATACCAGCAAATTTGGAAAACTCAGCAGTGGCCACAGGACTGGAAAAGGTCAGTTTTGATTCCAATCCCAAAGAAAGGCAATGACAAAGAATGCTCAAACTACTGCACAATTGCACTCATCTCATATGCTAGCAAAGTAATGCTCAAAATTCTCCAAGCCAGGCTTCAACAGTATGTGAACCGTGAACTTCCAGATGTTCAATCTGGATTTAGAAAAGGCAGAGGAACCAGAGATCAAATTGCCAACATCTCTTGGATCATTGAAAAAGCAAGAGAATTCCAGAGAAACATCTATTTCTGCTTTATTGACTATGCCAAAGCCTTTGACTGTGTGGATCACAGCAAACTGTGGAAAATTCTTCAAGAGATAGGAATACCTGACCACCTTACCTGCCTCCTGAGAAACCTGTATGCAGGTCAGGAGGCAACAGTTAGAACTGGACATGAAACAACAGACTGGTTCCAAATCAGGAAAGGAGTCCGTCAAGGCCGTATATTGTCACCCTGCTTATTTAACTTCTATGCGGAGTACATCATGAGAAACAGAAGGGATGGATAAAGCACAAGCTGGAATCAAGATTGCCAGGAGAAATATCAATAACCTCAGATACGCAGATTACACCACCCTTATAACAGAAAGTGAAGAAGAACTAAAGAGCCTCTTGATGAAAGTGAAAGAGGAGAGTGAAAATGTTGGCTTAAAACTCAACATTCAGAAAACGAAGATCATGGCATCTGGTCCCATCACTTCATGGCAAATAGATCAAGAAACAATGGAAACAGTGACAGACTTTATTATTTGGGGCTCCAAAATCACTGCAGATGGTGATTGCAGTCTTGAATTTAAAAGACACATACTCCTTGGAAGAAAAGCTATGACCAACCTAAACAGCATATTAAAAAGCAGAGACATTACTTTGCTAACAAAGGTCTGTCTAGTCAAAGCTATGATTTTTCCAGTAGTCATGTATAGGTGTGAGTGTTGGACTATAAAGAAAGTTGAGTGCTGAAGAATGAATAGTTTTGAACTGTGGTGTTGGAGAAAACTCTTGCGAGTCCCTTGGACTGCAAGGAGATCCAACCAGTCCATCCTAAAGGCGATCAGTCCTGGGTGTTCATTTAAAGGACTGATGCTGAAACTGAAACTCCAATACTTTGGCCACCTGATGCAAAGAACTGACCCATTTGAAAAGACTCTGATGCTGGGAGGGATTGGGGGCAGGAGGAGAAGGGGATGACAGAGGATGAGACGGTTGGATGGCATCACCGGCTCAATGGACATGAGTTTGGGTAAACTCTGGGAGTTGGCGATGGACAGGGAGGCCTTCATTACTGCGTGCAGACTTTGTCTAGTTGCAACGAGCAAGGACTACTCTCCAGTTGCAGTGTGTGGGGTCCTCATTACAGTAGCTTCTCTTGCTGCGGAGTGCAGGCTCTGTGCAGGGTGCGAGGGCTTCAGTAGGTCTATCACGCAGGCTCAGTAGTTGTGGCCCATGGGCTTAGCTGTTCTGACGCATGTGGGATCTTAGTACCTGCACCAGGGATCAAACCCGTGTCCTCTGAATTGGTAGGTGAATTCTTAACCACTGGACCACTAGGGAGGTCCCTAATCATCCATTCTTATAGCCTTTTAAAAGTTTGTTTAGAAGCTGTCCCCTCCGCTGCCGGAGTGGGGCGCTGCGCCACGCGTTGGGGCCGGAAATTCCCGCGGCCTGAAAAAAAGAAAAAATAAAAAAAATTTAAAAAATAAAAATAAAAGTTTGTTTAGCATCAAGTTTGCTGATAAACAGAATACATCATCTAGGATATATTTCCTTCACTTGACATCAACTTATCAGGTGCCAGGGAAGACCTCTGGGGCATCACAAACACTAGCCTAGTCTACATGAAATTGCTGATTGAGTGATTTGTCCATCCACTGACATTTGGGGTCTGTTTCTTTTTTCCACCTCTTTCTCTCATCAGCTCCACCTGATTTTTGAATCACTGATGCCCAGTGATAATTTCTTGGCTCTAACTCTGGCTTCTCTCTTCTATGGCTTTTGTCATCTTCTGTATATCTCTTGATCTCAGCATTCAGCTCTGTTTTTCCTTCACTATGGGGAATGAATAAGATAAATTTGTTGCTTCTCCAGCAAAACCCTCCCCACCAGCTCCCACAGTCTTCATCCCTTTGGTGGTATCACACCAGATAGTATAAAATACTTTCACTGAGTTAAAAATCTCACCTTATATCCTTATTTTTGTTTAGGATCACTATAAAAAAAAGTCTATGTGAAGTACATTTTTGTACTTCTAGCCAATTTTCTTTTGAGGATTTGTCTGTTATTAATCAGGAACTCCAATGGGAAGATTTGTATTAGACTCTTTTGCACACAGTTTAATGCCAGACACTCTCTCTCTTCTAAATAACTTGTGTGTGTTTTTTTTCAGACTATGAAGGCACTGTAACCTTTTCCTTTTATCTAACTACCTATCTGTTGGCTTAATAACTGGGTGCTCAGACTAAATATGACATTTGAATGTAATTACTGCCTAATCCAAGTTTCTATGCAAATTTTTGTTATTTTCTATGAAGTCACAAATCTCTTTTTGGTACTCAAGAGAAATATGAAAACAACCCCCCCCCATACATTTTTTAAAAATTTCTACATGCCATGATTTCTAAACAAAATCTGAGAATTAATTATTACATTTAAACTTTTAGTGAGGTGATAAAGGTGGATCTGGGTGTATCCAGATGGTGTTAGTGGTAAAGTCCCAACTGCCTATGCAAGAGTCATAAGAGACGTGGGTTCGATCTATGGGTCAGGAAGGTCCCCTTAAGGAGGGCCTGGCAACCCACTCCAGTATTCTTGCTGGGAGAATCCCATGGACAGAGGAGTGTGGCGGGCTATAGTCCATAGAGTTGCAAAGAGTTGGACATGACTGAAGCGACTTAGCATACACGCACAGGTGTATCAATGGCTATTAGCCATCTTGAATTTCCCTGGAATCTTAGTTCAGCATATTGTCCAAAACTTTGTCAGTAGGAGGAAAGGAAGTAAGCACCTTTAACAACAAGCTAAGAACCATATACAGAGTGGAGTTAGGTATTATTAAATACCATGGCTATTGAGTTAGTTCCTCAAGGAGAGGCAGCTTCATTTCACTGACCAGTAATCCCTGGAAACGATGGAATCTCTCAGTTTTGAGCAGACATTTTAATTGAGATACAAGTGATATATAACATTATATTAATTGCAGGTGTACAACATAATGTTTCAACATTTGTATGTATTATGAAGTGATCATCACAAAAACTTAACAGCCATTACCATACTTTGTTACAAAGTTTTTATTATGGTGACAACTTTTAAGATCTACTCTCTTAGCAACTTTCAAATATAAACACTATACAGATGTCCCTTTTATGAGCCATGGTTTTCTTTTCCCCTGCTTGTCTCCTACAGTCAACAGCAGTCCAAAAATAATAAATAGAAATTTCTAGAAACAATTCAAAAGTTTTAAATTGCTCACAGCACTGATAAAACCTCATGCCATCCAGCTAGTCACTTGGTAATCCTCTGGTTATCAGATTTACTGTCAAAGTACCACAGTGCTTAAGTTCAAGTACCCGTAATTTAATAAATAGCCTCAAAGTGCCCGAGAGATGAGGCTGGCAATTTGAATATGCCAAAAAAGAAGTCATGGTGGAAGTTCAGCTTTGCTGTTGCACCTCAAACTGCAAAAGATACAGCTACAGAACATCATAAATTCTTAGTAAAGACAGTTGTTGTCATTGTAGTTCAGATGCTCAGTCATGTCTGACTCTTTGTGACCCCATGGGCTGCAGCACACCAGGCTCCTCTGTTCTCCATTATCTCCTGGATTTTGCTCAAATTCATGTCCATTGAGTTGGTGATGCCATCTTACCATCTCATCCTGTGCTGCCCCCTTCTCCTTTGCCTTCAGTCTTTCCCAGCATTAAGGTGTTTTCTAATGAATCAGCTCTTCACATCAGGTGCCCAAAGTCCAGGGGTTACAGCTTCAGCATCAGTCCTTCCAGGGAATATTCAGGGTTGATTTTCTTTAGGATTGACTGGTTTGATCTCTTTGTTGTCCAAGGACTCACAAGAGTCTTATCCAGCATCACACTTCGAAAGCATCAGTTCTTTGGCCCTCAGTCTTCTTTATGGTCCAACTCTCACATCTGTGCCTGGCTACTGGTAAAACCAGACCTTTGACTATATGAACCTTTGTTGGCTAAGTGATGTCTCTGCTTTTTAATACACTGTCTAGGTTTGTCATAGCTTTCCTTCCAAGCAGCAAGCGTCTTTGAATTTCATGGCTGCAGTCACCATCTGCAGTAATTTTAGAGCCTGAGAAAAGAAGATCTGTCACTGCTTCCACTTTTTCCCCTTCTATTTGCCATGAAGTGATGGGACTGAATGAATGCCATGATCTTAGTTTTTATAAGACTGAATTTCAAGCCAGCTTTCACTCTTCTCTTTTCACTCTCCTTTTTCACCCTCATCAATAGGCTCTTTAGTTCTTTTTCACTTTCTACCATTAGTGTGGTATCATCTGCATATCTGAGATTGCTGGTATTTCTCCTGAAAATACATTAAATATATACAATAAGATATTTTGAGAGAAAGACAATTTTCACCTAACTTTTATTACAGTATATTATAATTATTCTATATTGTTATTAGTTATTGTTGCTAATCTCTGTGCCTAATTATAAATTAAACTTTATCCTAAGTATGTATGTATGGGAAAAAACATATGTAGGGTTCAGGCATCCACTGGGGTCTTGAAACTTATCCCCCACAGATAAGAGACGACTTCTGTGTTATTATCTGTAGCTAACACTGTACATTATATTCCCAGGACTTATTTATTTTATACCTGAAGTCTGTTCTTTTTGGCCCCTTTCACTCATTTCATTTGCCCTTCCTCTATTCCTGGCAACCACCAGTCTGTTCTCTGTATCTATGAGCTCGATTGTATTTGATTTTTTGTTTTTAGATTCCATTTATGTATAAGTGAGATCGTACAGCATTTGCTGTTCTCTGTCTGATTCATTTTGCTCAGCACACATAATACCCTCAAGGTCTATCCATGTTGCTGCAAAAGGCAAGAGTTCATTATTTTTGTGGCTTAATTGTGTTCCGTTGTCTGTGTGTGTATTTCCCGTCTTGTTTATCCATTCATCTATCAGTGGACACTCAGGTTGTTTGCTTATCCTGGCTATTGTAAGCCATGCTGCAGTGAACCTTGAGGTGCGTGTCCTTTCAGGTTAGTGTTATTGCTTTCTTCAGATAAATGCCCAGTAGTGGAATTGCTAGGTTATATGGTAGTTCTAGTTTTAAATTCTGAGGCACCTCCATGCTCTTTTCCATAGTGGCTGCACCAATTTACATTCCTACCAACTGAGCACAAGGGGTCCCTTCTCTCCATATCCTCGCCAACACTTGTTATTTCTTGTCCTTTTGATGATAGTTATTCTAACAGGTGTGGGGGTGGTAACTCATTGTGATTTTGACTTTCCTGATTATTAGTTATGTTGAGCATTTTTTTTTATCTTGGCTATTCGAATGTCCTCTTTGCAAAAATGTCTATTCAGATCCTCTCAGCATTTTTAAATCAGATTGACATTTTTTTTTTTTTTTTGCTATTGAATTGTTATGAGTTCTTTATATAGTTTGGATAATAACTCCTTATCATCTGTATGATTTGCAAATATTTTCTGCCATTCCCTAGGTTGCCTTGTCATTTTGCTGACAATTTCCTTTAATGTAGCCCCATGTGTTTATTTTTGCTTTTGGAGTCAGATCCAAAAAATCTTTGCCAAGACCTATACATATTTTTACTGTGAGATTTTTTTCTGATTTTTTTTCTTACATTTTATAAATGAATTGGTCATACTATTAACATTCCATATAGTCTCAATAGATAATCACTACTTTAAAATGTATGTGATTATGCCTTTATACACATTTGAAAAAAGAGAACCCTTGGTGAAAATGCATGGAGAGAAAATCAAGCGTTTTGAAATCTGTGTATTGTTACAGAGATCCATTGATATGGTATATTGGTATTTTCGTTTAATAAAAATATAAAAGGAAACTAATAGTCCACCTGTAAATAGTGATTTTTGCATCAGTTGGGGGCTAGATCTTGGGAAATACAAAGCATGTAATAAATAATGCTTACTTAAAGGAAATCACAATTATTCTTCTTTTTTCATAGCTTAAAACAAACATTTGTTATTATCCCTCTTGGCTGTGAGAGTTGACTGGGCCTCCTTGGATGGCTCTGATTTTGGCCTCCCATGCTGTTAGAGCCACATGGCCATGAGGCTGGAGTCCTCTAGAGGGTCCTTCCCTCCTGTGCGGTGCCTGAGCTGGATCTGCTGATGTGGCTGGGGGATGGCTGGGTGTTTCCCCTCACTCTCATGCTTTCCACACACAGCCTTTCCACGTTGCTTCCTTTACTGCATGGCCGAACGCTCAGTGTAGCCAGACTTCTCACATGGCTGCTGGCTTCCCCAAAGCAAGTGGACTGAGAGTTTAAAATCATTTTCCATGGCTAAAATGAAATAATAGTCACAGTTTAATGAACACCAATTCCCATGCCAGATATTATGGATATATTTTATTCTATTCTCATAACCACCCAGACCCAGAGATCGAACCTGGGACACCTACATTGCAGGCAGGTTCTTTACCATCTGAGCCACCCAGGAAACCCTAAGAATCCAGGAGAGTATCACTATTCCTATATTAAAGATGAAGGAACCGAGACTCAGAATTGTTATCTAATTGCACCACTGCACACAGCTGGAAAATGGGCAATTCAGGCTGTTTTATCCAATTCAAATCCAGATTTGTTCTCTCTTTAAAACCCATATCCTTTCTCCTCTGCTGAGCCACCTCTTATGAACCCAGGAAAAGTTAAATGGCAATACAAGAGATAAAAAACAGTTCAATAAATGGGATGTCATGAATAGGTAAGTTCTCTAGGACTTCAGCACAGGTGAAATTCCCTATGAACTAGGATTTCTGAGCTTTCTTACAAGGGATTAAATGATCTACGTGCTATAAACTTTTGTTCACAAACTGAAGATAATTCTACAAGGTATATATTTTCTTCTTATCAGACATTTTTGCCTATCTCAAATTCTGTATCTTCCCTCCTGACACAGGTATTAAAATTCTAGATCTGCTAACAACTGAGCAGATATAGTTTTCCTTAAGTAGCTTGGATAATAACTCTTGGTTATCTTGATATTTTTGCTGATTTCCTTTTTGCTGTATTAGACTATACCTAGATGATATGAGCATTGTTATTTAAGCCTAAAAGAGAGTCCAATCCACTGATTAAAGCAGGAAGAAAGGGTGATTCCATTAGAAGAGGCAGTTGCTAAACTGATGGAGTATTTTCTCTGCTGGTTGCAGACAAAGAGAGATAGCCTTGTAAAATCCTAAAATGCACCTCAAACTTTGCCTTACGCTCATTGGATGTGACCACCAGGTTTATAGCTTCATGTCTGGTTGACTCTTATTTCCTACTGTACCCCCATGTGGAGTGAGAGCCCCATTGAGGGACTATTCCAGCATGTACGGATTCCAAAGACGGGGAGAGAAATGGCACATACCCATATGGGACATGCAGCAGATTCATCTTCATGCTGATTTGTTATTTTTCTGTTGCTCAGTCATGTCTGACTCTTTGCAACCTGATGGACCGCAGCACGCCAGGCTTCCCTGTCCTTCACCATCTTCCGGAGCTTGCTCCAACTCATGTCCATCAAGTCAATGAGGCCATCCAACGATCTTGTCCTCTGTCAGCCCCTTCTCCTCCTGCCTTCAGTCTTTCCCTGCTCCAGGGTCTTTTCTAAAGAATCAGCTCCTCGCATCAGGTGGCCAAAGTATTGGAGCTTCAGCATCATGCTGATTATATCCCCCAAATCACAGAAAGTGGATCCTTGTCAAATTAGGCAGTGGAATCTTTAATGAGTTTGCAAGAGCTAATATCATTGGCTACATCTGAGGGAATTAAGTTGGCCTGGATAAAGGCTACACACAAGTTATCCCAATCATTTTCTTTTCTCATGATGCTGTCTAATCCTAGGCTTGTTGTTGTTCAGTCACTAAGTCATGTCTGAGTCTTTGTGATCCCATGGACTACAGCACACCAGGCTTCCCTGTCCTTCACCATCTCCCAGAATTTGCTCAAACTCATGTCCATTGACTCGATGATGCTATCCAACTATCTCATCCTCTGTCACCCCCTGTCTCCTCCTGACCTCAATCTTTCCCAACATCAAGGTCTTTTTCAATGAGTCACCTCTTCTCATCAAGTGGCCAAAGTATTGGAGCTTCAGCATCAGGCCTTCCAATGAATATCCAGGGTTGATTTCATTTAGGATTGACTGGTTTGATCTCCTTGTTGTCCAGGGGGCTTTCAGATATTTTAATATGTCTGTGCCACCATCCAGAGTTTTTTGGTTTGGTAAAAAGAGGAATCCAATGATACTATCATGCATCTGGACTATAAGTTACTGGAGGTAGGGATGCGGGCAAGACCACCAGATTCTTCTAGGCCTCTGAGGTGGTGCTTGTACACATCATATTTCCTTTATAGACAATTATCTTTTGAAGGTCTGCCCGCTGAACACTTTACACTCAAGTGATACCAAACTCTTGTGTTGGCTTTACACCAAAGTTGGTCTCTGGAATTTTGTTCAATTCTTTGCTCTGTCATCCTTTACTCCTCTTACTCCTGCCTAGCTTCAAGTTCTAGCTCAGATATCTTCTCCTCCAGGAAACTTTCCAAAGCCCCCTTCCATGCCATGCACACTTCTGCATGTTCCTGGAATAGTCCACTGGAGGCATCTGTGTATCATGTCTGTCTCCATAAATCCATTAAGAATAAATATCATTTCTCACTCGTCTTTGCACCCCAGTGCCCACCTCCATGCCTGGCTTGTATTTGAGCTCAGTAGGATTTGTTGGACTAAAGAATGAATGAGCAGGAGCTCAATGAGGCAAACCAGAGGACTGGCTGTCCCAAGCACAAGCACTGTTGTCTGCATGGCTCAGAAAGGATCTCTTGTACAGGAATTCTAACCGAGTTATTCCATGTTGCCTCACAGAAGCATAAATCCATTCTTTTAACCTTCTAAAGTTCAAAATTGCATGGAAAACACAACTGGGAAGTTCTAACAATTCAGTGGGGGCTTCCCTGGTGGCTCAGTCAATAAGGAATCTGCCTGCAATGCAGGAGACCTGGGTTTGATCCCTGGGTAGAGAAAATCCCCTGGAGAAGGAAATGGCAACCCACTCCAGTATTCTTGCCTGGAGAATCCCCTGTACAGAGGAGCCTGGTGGGCTACAGTTCATAGGGTCATGAGAATTGGACACAACTTAGTGACTAAACCACTACCAGCCAACAATTCATTGAGTCTAAACTGCTTCCCTTCAGAGTCATGGGAAGAGCCAAGAAGAAAGAGGTAGGAACTGATGTAACCAAATTGGGAGTTTCTGATGATACCCATACAGGCATTAAGTCCAGGAAAGCAGACAGAACAGAGTGATACCAAAGTAAAGTGGTGTGTTCTCCTGACACAGGGGAAGAGACAGCAAGCCAAAGGGGTCAGACAAATACAAAGGGATTCAAGTTAATTTCTTAAAAGAACTGACTCTATTTGAGACTTGCTTGCATGTGCCAAATTTTCAACAGCCACAGGCTGAGTGAATAATGATGCTGACTGCCTTGCTGCGCTTTCCAGAGATGGGCAGCATTCTCTGGCCAGCTCCATGGCAGATCGGAAATGAGGAACCCCGGGATGTTAGCTGTGAATGATCCCAGTGCTGACCGGCAGATCACAGATTTATTTAAGATCAGCAGGAAATGAAGTGGGTATCATGGCCCCCTAAGGCTTTCTGATCAGCTTAGAAGGCAGGACGACAATGAGATACAGTAGACAGCCCTTCGAAATCAGTGAAGTGCTATTTGCATCTCTTTGGGGAATAAGAGCTGGTGCCGATGGGGAAGGACAGGAGGTTCTGTCTTTCATTGTCAAGCTGGGAAGCGCCTAGGAGCTTAATCCCAGCCTCCCTTGCTCCAATGCTACTATTGGAATGAGATCTTCTGCAAAAGGCTGCTTTGGCAAAAGATGCTACTAATGTTTCTCGTTGAGTTTAAAGAAAGAGAGTCAAAAATTTGCTTTATCTCCTGTAGCCTCTTCGTCAGTGAATAGGATTCATGACCCTGGAGTGAGTGAGATTTGAGTTTCTTCAGGTCAAATACTATCGATGAGAGCAGGCACCCGGGTTGCCCCAAGCTATCGAGAAATTCTTATGGACAGAAGCGATGAACTGCAGTTCCCAGCTGCATACTGAATGTTTCCTATTAACTCACTATCCTTTGCAGTAAATCAACTTACTCTCCATTACAATAGATGGCAATAGTGTATTACTTGTCAGCAACAAGCTGCCATAATAAGGCTCTTTCAGACAGCCTCTCAGATACAGATTGTGATGTCTGGAGAAATAGAATTGCTTTTTTAAAAAAAGTATGAGCCATGACTGTGTAATGAGGTCAAATCCAGTATTTCAACAGGAGGGTCCCTGAATTTTCTTACATCACAACAAGAAATTGACTGCAAAGAGCATGATGAACATTCATTATTTTAATTGAAAACTATTTATGAAATTGAGGTCCTATGAATTCAGCAACAGAAATATCTTGTCCAAAATGTTAAAAGCCTACAGAAACTACAAATTATCCAGTGGATTCTGGAAACAGCCAGAAGGCTTGGATCCATTGATTGCCTCTGCAGCTTACCAGCTGTGTGACCACAGGTAGGGTGAAAGTGAAAGTCGCTCAGTCCTGTCCAACTCTTTGCGACCCCATGGACTATACAGTGCATGGAATTCTCCAGGCCAGAATACTAGAGTGGGTAACCTTTCCCTTCTCCAGGGGATCTTCCCAACCCAGGGATTGAACCCAGGTGTCCCACACTGCAGGTGGATTCTTTACCAGCTAAGCCACCAGGGAAGCTCAAGAATACTACAGTGAGTAGCCTATCCCTTCTCCAGTGGATCTTCCCGACCCAGGAATAGAACTGGTATCTCCTACATTGCAGGCTGATTCTTTACCAGCTGGGCTACCAGGTTACTTGGACCCCATCCTTACCTCTCAGGTCTGATGAAGGCAACAATCATCTCTTCTATTGGAACACACGATTGTGGTTTAAATGAGATGACATCCTTAATGTGCCCCCACAAATCCCTGTAACACAGGTATCAGATCAACGTCAGTTAGTGTTGTCTTATGCCCAGTGTTTCTAAGTCTGTACAGTCAGAAGCTCCATTTAATTCAAGGAACCAGAGCATGCCTGCTCCTTATCTCTTGCCCTTCCCCTCATGCCAGCGCAGATTTGAACTCTCAGGAAATATTCCATGGGGGTTGAACGTTGAGCTTCCCAAAGGAACAAATAAAGAGACCAAAGTCAGCTTGTCCCCACTGGGTTGGCATCTGACAAAGATTTGAAGTGGCTCGGAGGCATCACAGAGAATGGCTGCAAATCACGTTGTCAGCCCAAAGTGCATCAAAGCAGTTCGCTGGCTTGAGCCACCCCAGGGAGCATCTCCATTCAGCATCGTCCTCGCACAATCTTGCTGGGCCCTGGCAGGATGGGGAGGAGCTCGCCATCCCATATGGCCCCTAGTTTGTAGCAAGCACTTGACGAGGAAGGAATAATGACAGTAATAACCCTTCTTCACCCACAAACAGGACCCAGTTATGGACATCTGTCACCATTAGCACTACTGACACAAAATCTGATATTACTCTGTGCTGCAGAAAATGGGAGGAAACGCACTTTGTAGCTAATGGGAGATTTCCTTACCTGAGCGATGAACATGGAGAGCGTCCACTGATGGTGACAAGCATGCCCCAGCTCTCTGTGTGTGCTGCTGATACAGAGAAAGAGCTGATAGCTCCACTTGAAGTCATTTTGCTTTTGCTTAGTTCTACTTTTCCAGCCACAATCTTCTTTATAATATCTTAGTAGAATCCTGACTCAGTGGCATCCTTCTTTTATCTCTTGTCTGGACAATGGATGCACCCCCTCCTATCAAAAGGCCTCTGCAAACTTTGGGAGGAATTTCTGACTAAGAGAACCATAACTGGTCCCTCCCTGCTCTCTGGGTATAAAAAGCCCCTTCTGTCACACAAGTCTGGCTTCCCAAGTGGTTCAGTGGTTCAAAGAATCCACCTGCCAATGCAGGAGACCTGGGTTCAATCCCTGGGTCAGGAAGATCCTCTGGAGGAGGAAATGGGAACCCACTGCAGGATTCTTGCCTGGAGAATCCCATGGACAGAGGAGCCTGGAGGGCTATTGTCCATAGAGTTGCAGAGTCGCACATGACTGAGCTACTGAGCACACACACACATCATACATCACATAAGCCTTGAATAAGTCAGCTTCTTAGTGACTAAGGGTAGACAGTCTCTCTGGATCAGTGGTTTGTAAGAAATAAAAAACTACTTTCAATGTCCTCATAGGTTTAAGGCTGCACTATTTCTTCATAGAAGGAAGCAGGTTAGTAGCAGAAAGAGGTAGGTTTCCAACCTCTTGAGAATTTGACAAAGGTCAGCCCAATATGGAGCCAGTTTTTTCTTTCTTGATTTCTTAGCAGGAGTTGATATTCTGGTTAGCTGGGAGAAAATAAAATGTTCATGCCTGATTACTCCAAAGCAATGAGCCAGTCCAAGTCCAGTGAAAGGTCTTCAAGGGGGACCAACGTGATCCACAATGTACGTGATGTCCTGTTGCTTGGACATTGATGTCTTTGGGTTGTACTTGGTGGTGTCTCCAGTTTGATCACACACATTTTCCTGACATCCTCATCATTCTGCATAGAAGACTGGGCTAGTGGTACAATGATCTGAATCACAAAACCAGCTGGAAAGTTCTAAATTAGATCGTTCAGCTTGTCACTTCAAATTGTTAGCCTACATGAACCCAATTCCATTTAAAAAAACTGCATGATGCAAGCTAATATATTTTACATTAAGTATGTTCTGTGTGGATCACAATAAACTGTGGAAAATTCTGAAAGAGATAGGAATACCAGACCACCGACCTGCCTCTTGAGAAATCTACATGCAGATCAGGAAGCAACAGTTAGAACTGGACATGGAACAACAGACTTGTTCCAAATAGGAAAAGGAGTACGTCAAGGCTGTATATTGTCACTCTGCTTACTTAACTTGTATGCAGAGTACATCATGAGAAACGCTGGGCTGGAGGAAGCACAAGCTGGATCAAGATTGCCGGGAGAAATATCAATAACCTCAGATATGCAGATGACACCACTCTTACGGCAGAAAGTGAAGAGGAACTAAAAAGCCTCTTGATGAAAGTGAAAGAGGAGAGTGAAAAAGTTGGCTTAAAGCTTAACATTCAGAAAACGAAGATCATGGCATCTGGTCCCATCACTTCATGGGAAATAGGTGGGAAAACAATGGAAGCAGTGTCAGACTTTATTTTGGGGGGCTCCAGAATCACTGCAGATGGTGATTGCAGCCATGAAATTAAAAGACGCTTACTCTTTTGAAGAAAACTTATGACCAACCTAGATAGCATATTGAAACGCAGAGACATTACTTTGCCAACAAAGGTCCGTCTAGTCAAGGCTATGGTTTTTCCAGTGGGCATTTATGGATGTGAGAGTTGGGCTGTAAAGAAAGCTGAGCGCTGAAGAATTGATGCTTTTGAACTGTGGTGTTGGAGAAGACCTTGAGCGTCCCTTGGACTGCAAGGAAATCCAACCAGTCCATTCTAAAGGAGATCAGTCCTGGGTGTTCTTTGGAAGGAAAGATGCTGAAGCTGAAACTCCAGTACTTTGGCCACCTCATGCGAAGAGTTGACTCATTGGAAAAGACTCTGATGCTGGGAGGGATTGGGGACAGGAGGAGAAGGGGACGACAGAGGATGAGATGGCTGGATGGCATCACTAACTCGATGGACGTGAGTTTGGATGAACTCTGGGAGATGGTGATGGACAGGGAGGCCTGGCGTGCTGCGATTCGTGGGGTCACAAAGAGTCGGACATGACTGAGTGACTGAACTGAACTGAACTGAACTGAAAGAGATCTAAAGACAAATGTTCCAAAGGCCTGAAAATAATAGCTGGACCTTGGATGTTGTTGTTTATTTACTCATTTGTGTCCAATTCTTTTGCAACCCCATGGACTGTAGCCTGCCAGGCTCCTCTCTCTATGGGATTTCCCAGGCAAGAATACTGGAGTTAGTCACCATTTTCTACTCCAGAGGATCTTCCCGACCCAAGGATCAAACCCATGTCTCCTGCATTGGCAGGCAGTTTCTTTACCACTGAGCCACCAGGAAAGCCCAAGCCTTGTGTTGATTAGTAAGAGATTGAGTTCCATGCTCTGCCTATTGTTCAGGGGTGCCCTGCCATCTATCCCCCAAGTGACCTGATCCCTCTAAGCCTCTATTTTCATCTTCAAATGAGAATAATAATATTCCTATCTCCTGGTGGTGGTGATGGTTTAGTCGCTAAGTTGAGTCCGACTCTTGTGACTCTGTGGACTGTAGCCCTCCAGGCTCCTCTGTCCATGGGATTCTCCAGGCAAGAATACTGGAGTCAGTTGCCATTTCCTTCTCCAGAGGATCTTCCCATCCCAGGAACTGAACACGGGTGTCCTGCATTGGAGGCAGATTCTTTACTGACTGAGCTATGAGGGAAGCCCCTTCTATCCCCGAGAGTTGTAATAATGATTAAATGAGCTAATCTACAAATGACACTTACCCTTGTGCCCACAACAAAGGACGCCTTTATGAGCATCACCCATGACGATGGTGATGATTTCTATTTCTCTTGGCATTTACTACTTTACATTTTTCTATTTCACTTGGCATTTCCATGTATGTAAGCATGTGGGATTTTCTTCTCCTGACTGGCCCTGACTCCAGGTATAGTCACATTGAGATTAGAACTTGAATATGTGAATTTCAGGGCAGCATAAATACTCAACCTATAGCATATATCATTCTGCATGTAGATAGAAGTATTGAGAGAGAAATATCTGGGTCTCTGCCCCAACATGTCCAATTCTGTGTATTTTTCATGTTGTTTACCCTCTGAGAGTTATTTTGTCTGGGTTATTTTTGCAAACTTACACGGTTGATTTCCCATCAAAGGAAACACCATGCTAGGTTAGTAGTGTGCTCTGGACCCACAAGAGTGGTTTTCTTGCATCCACTCAGCATGTGGTTTCTATAGGACCTATTCTATAGAAATATCCTTACATGCAGTATAGCCTTACATACTGCTTATCTTATGACACCATCAATATACTGCAACTTTTAATATCTTGACTGATGGGGCTAGTGCAGTCTTGCATTTCTATTCCCACTGGACTGACTATAGCATTCGCAGGCTGCTGGTTGAGAGTCTGTGCTCATGGGAATTCAATGCAACATTTCACTGATTCAGAAACAGTGGATGGAAGCGGCTGAACCCAAACCTTGCACTGTGGACCTGCCCTCCAACTTTATCCCCCCAACAAGGCATCAGTTGACAAAGGAAGACATTTTCCCTTTTCTTTTTTCACTTAACACCTCCTGATGTGCACTCTCAGTGATCATGAACACTTGAAGAGATCCTCTTCATCAAGGCAGTGAACCACTTCTGTGAGAACTGTTGCATCTCCTTCCATTTATCTCCAAAGATGCTCTTCAGGCTGATTCTTCATCCCAGGGTTGTTTTACTCCAAGTCAGCAGGGGGCCCCCAAATCACCTCTACTTTCACAATTTTTTGTATTAAATATATAAACACATTTAGTAATTATTTTTTTACTATTTATTTTTCTCAACCAACTTTCCAATAGATATTCCAAGGTTTAAGTGATTTTGAAATAATGACATTTAAGATGATCCCTTCCCTTAAACCACCTTAAAGTGATGTTTATTTTTCTTTGTTCATTATTCTAGTTATATAATGGATATATGACATCAGTGCCTATGTTTAAGATGTGCAACATGACAACTTAATAAATGTATTGGGTTGGTCAAAAAGTTGGTTTGGGTTTCCATACAATGCTATGGAAAAGCCAGAGAATGTTTTGACCAGATCAGATCAGTCGCTCAGTCATGTCCAATTCTTTGCGACCCCATGAATCGCAGCACGCCAGGCCTCCCTGTCCATCACCAACTCCTGGAGTTCACTCAGACTCACATCCATCAAGTCAGCGATGCCATCCAGCCATCTCATCCTCTGTCGTCCCCTTCTCCTCCTGCCCCCAATCCCTCCCAGCATCAGAGTCTTTTCCAAAGAGTCAACTCTTCGCATGGGGTGGCCAAAGTACTGGAGTTTCAGCTTTAGCATCATTCCTTCCAAAGAAATCCCGGGGCTGATCTCCTTCAGAATGGACTGGTTGGATCTCCTTGCAGTCCAAGGGACTCTCAAGAGCTTTATCCAACACCACAGTTCAAAAGCATCAATTCTTTGGCGCTCAGCCTTCTTCCCAGTCCAACTCTCACATCCATACATGACCACAGGAAAAACCATAGCCTTGACTAGACGAACCTTATATATTACAAAATGATCATTGCAATAGGTTTAGTTAACATCTATCACCTCTCACAGTTACAACTTTTTTTCTTGTGATGAGAAATTTTAATATCTATAATCTTTGCAAACTTAAAATATAAATACAGTATAATGAACTATAAACCCATGCATATATGGTGAACTAATATTTGACAATGTGAATCACAAGAAAATGGAAAGTTCTTAAAGAGATGGGAATACCACGCCACCTTACCTGTCTCCTGAGAAATCTGTATGCAAGTCAAGAAGCAACAGTTAGAACCGGACATGGAACAATGACCTGGTTCAAAATTTGGAAAGGACTACAAGGCTATATATTGTCACCCTGCTTATTCAACTTATATGCAGAGTACATCACGTGAAATCCTGGGCTGGATGAAACCAAGCTGGAATCAAGATTGCCAGGAGAAATATCAACAAGTCAGATATGCAGATGATACCACTCTAATGGTAGAAAGGGAAGAGGAATTAAGGGCCTCTTGATGAGGTCAAAAGAGGAGAGTGAAAAAGCTGGCTTAAAACTCAGAATTCAGAAAACTAAGATCATGGCATCTGGTCCCATCACTTTACGGCAAACAGAAGGAGAAAAAGTGGAAGCAGTGACAGCTTTTCTTTTTGTGGGCTCCAAAATCACTGTGGACAGTGACTGCAGCCATGAAATTGAAAGACACTTGTTCCTTGAAAGGAAAGCTATGACAAACCTAGACAGCATATTAAAAAGCAGAGACATCACTTTGCTGACAAAGATTGGTTTAGTCAAAGCTATGGTTTTTCCAGTAGTCATGTACTGATGTGAGAAAATGTTAGCTGCTCAATAGTGCCTGACTCTTTGAAACCCAATGGACAATAGCTCACCAGGCTTCTCTGTCCATGGGATTCTTCAGGCCAGAATACTGGAGTGGAGTGTCATTTCCTTCTCCAGGGGATCTTCCTGACCCAGGGATCCAACCTGGGTCTCCTGCATTGCCAGCAGATTCTTTAGCAACTGAGCCACCAGGGAAATCTTTGAGAGTTGGACCATGAAGAAGGCTGAGTGCTGAAGAATTGATGCTTCCAATTGCAGTGCTGGAGAAGACTCTTGAGAGTCCCTTAGATTTCAAGGAGATCAAACCAGTGAAATCCTAAAGGAAACCAACCTGAATATTCACTGGAAGGACCAATGCTGAAGCTCCAATACTTTGGCCACCTAAAGCGAAGATCCGGCTCGTTGGAAAATATCCTGATGCTGGGAAAGACTGAAGGCAAAAGAAGGGGGCTGCAGAGGATGAGATGGTTGGATGGCATCACTGACTCAATGGACATGAGTTTGAGCAAACTCTGGGAGATAGTAAAGGACAGGGAAGCCTGGAGTGCTGCAGTCCATGGGCTCAGGAGAAGTCAGACATGACTTACCAACTGAACAACATATATTTGACAAGGGAGCCAAGAATACTCGATGGAGAAAAGAAAATGTCTTCAATAAATGGTGTCAGGAAAGCTGGATTTTCACATTCAAAAGAGTGAAACTAGACTCCTGTCTTATACAGCTCCCAAAAACTTAACTCAAAATAGATTAAAGATTTAAATGTAAAACCTGAAACTATAAAACTTCTAGGAGAAAACATAGGAAAAATCCTTCTTGACACTGGTCTTAGCAATTATATATTTTATATATGACATCTAAAGCACTTAAAAAAAGCAAAAATGAAGAAGTTGGATTATTGCTTTGTAGATAATAATGATGATAGATATATGTACTTGTTCTTACTATATGGTAATAATATGCTAATTAGTTAACATGCCTTATAACATACAACCTTCATAACGGCTCAGTGAATTATATACCATTGCTATCATCATTATGTAGATGAAAAAATTTGAAGTTAGGAGGTGTTTAATGACTTGCCAGGTGACAGAGAAGGAGATGGGAAAGTCAGGATTTGAACCTGGGTGGGTCCAGATTCCAGTCTCTGCTTGTAACCACTATGTTCAGATGATGCCATGACCTCACATCCTTCTAGTCACAGATTTTTTCTATTACTTTATTTCCTTTCCCTACATTGTACTAGTGCTGGTGGTTGTGATTCATTGCAGCGTAAGGCACTCAGGTGTTGAACAAATATTTATTATGGCCCACGAATGTATAAAGGTGGTTTTAGCTGGTAGAGAGGAAATAAAGTGGGTACATGAAGAATTATTTTCTAAATTCTCCCAGATAATTTCTTTCTCCACATTACATGTTAAGTACGGTTTCTCTATCCTACTTTCTCCTATAGAGACTCTGCAGCTTTTTGTACTTAACTCCTATTTTACACTATGCGGTGCTGTGCATAACAGTGTATAAGCTATTTTAAAGACCACCTTGGGTAACTTTCCTGTAATGCTTGAATCTGAAATATTTTCCCCTAAACCTTCAATTTTCCATATAGTCAAGCTGCTAAATTGCCTCTCTGAGAGGCAGAAATTACCCTGTTGATTTGATTTCCTTTGTTTTCTTAAGCAAGTATAAGATATAACCAATTTCTTTTTAATCCCACCACTAGTCCCATGTCTCTCTCCTCGGATCTAAAACTCTAGACAATTTTGAATATTAGTTACTTGCAGGAATATTAACTTTTAACGAATGGGAAAAAAGTTATGTGTTCTAATTTAATCAGCATCCTTAACCCTCTTTAAGGATTTTCTAGCCCAGGTTCAAAACAAAAGTCAAGTCACAAACAAGCAGTCACAACAACCCGGACCTGGTATCCTTGTCTTCCTCCTGTGCTTCTGTGTCTATTGTTTCTCAAGCAACTCTTATAAGGCTGCCTTAAAGATCTCCCTTAAGAACCAGAGGCAGGTATTTTTGCTACTGTTTTTTTTTCTTTTTTAAACATCTTTATGTGGTAATGAGTCAATATGAGAAGATACAGACCTTTGTGTTTTGAAAATTTATCATAGAGGTGGTACTCTTTTTGGAAACGATGCATTTGAACTCTTGCTTTCTGTAGATCAGGGTTACTTAAAATTAGAAGCAAGCAAGCAGTTAATGACCAGTTCCTTCCCTGAACCTGAATCATGATACAATTAAGTCAAGAGAATATCAAGTAGGGATAATTTCTCTTGGTTACAGAACAAGTGAAGTATTGTAAGGATTTATGCCACTTTAAATAACGGAATCCGATGATTCAAGAGCTCAAATTTGATTATGTGCTTGTGACTAGAATCTCAGCTCTGTGTCTATTCTACTGACTATACAACACCTCCTATTATATTCTGCTTTGGTCAGAAGTTTCTCTATGGAATTTGGTTAGATTTAGAATGTCTGTTCACCTTCAATTTAAAACATTCTGCTTATTCAATCTCAGAGTGGGTTTGTGATGGAGGCCTATGTTGGCTTTGTTCTGTGCAGTCTGATTTGGGAGGTTTCAGAACCTCAAAGGTAAGGATTTCATCAGTTTACATGAGACATATATTTGTAAATAAAAACATGAGCACTTCTATAAATAAAAACAAAGATTACTTGTAACAGAGAAGAACAAACCTGACTCCATATTGGATCTACTCCTTTATCTCTAACCCCTGTGCTCTGTTGCCTGTGCTGAGTCATGAGGGTTCTGCACCTTTTGAAAAAGAATGTTTCCTGTGGCCTGAAACATACAGAGTAGCCCGTTCTCAAGGCACTGCCTCCAATGCTTGTCCTTTAAAATATAACACTTTTCCATTCACATAGAGGTAAAAAGTCACAGAACAGGAAACGAGTGTCCTATTGCAAGTGTATAGGAGCATTGTGATCAGACCTGCCTGGATAGCTGCAAAAAGATTCCTGCACCAAGAAATTTGCAACAACCAGCCACACCCCTTCCCCTTTCAGTATAAAGGAAGTCTGGTGGCTCAGTGGTAAAGAATCTGCCTGCCAGTGCAGGGGACATGGGTTTGACCCTTGGTCTGGGAAGATCCCACATGCCATGGTGCAGCTAAGCCTGTGCACACATCTACTCAAGCCATGCTCTAGAGCCTGTGCTCTGCAATAAGAGAAGCCATCGCAATGAGAAGTCCATGCACTACGATGTAGAGTAGCTCCTGCTTGCCACACCTGGAGAATAACCTGCATGCAGCAATAAAGACCCAAGATAGCCAAAAATAAATAAATAAATAAATGCAATTTTTAAAAAGCTGTCTGAATTCTACTGATAACTGGTAAGATAGTTCTTTGGGACACTAGTCCACCACTTTCTTAGTGTGATAAATTTCAGGATAAAGTCACTATTCCTTACCCCAACATCTAATCCTTCAGTTTATTGGACTTTTATGTGGTAAGAAGTACCAGCTGAGATTTGGTAACATATTTCAAAATTTCAGGCAAAAACACATATACATTTGTATTACATAGACATCCTAAACTTGAAATATAAACAGATTTCACTGTCACACAGACACACACACACACAAAACTTTGGATTTCTTCAGATTAAATTAGAAAGCACTAGAATATATTCTTCAAATAAAGTGATTCTTTTGAACCAAAATGTTTTCCCTGGTTTAAACATACCTGCAATGAGTTTCATATTGAGATAAATCAGAGCACTTAACTAAAGAATGAATTGAGTATTATTGGCCATAATCTTTTATATAGAATTTTAGACTTTAGGTAATATTTATGTGGATGCTCATAACTATGAAAAATAGCCAGAGAAGTTCGTTTGTCCTTACATTATATCAAGCCTTTCTTCTTTATTACTGTGTAGGCTGAACAGAGCAGCGAATGACCTGTGGTTGATGGAGAGGGTTTTCAGTGGAGGCCAAAGTGCCAGACACTGGCAGACGCCCTACTCCGCCTCATGAATGGTCTGCCCTTTCTGTACCAATTCTTAACCCTGAGCCTTTCATCTTTCTTTCTTTCTCCCAATCTTGTAAGGCCCAGAGGCTGAACCTGAAAAGGTGTGAAATTTCCTTTTCTGTCATCTCTTAACACATCTCTCCAAGTTCACGGAGGTGCCTGGACTGTGCAGATAGACTTTATCTATCTCATGTTAACACCTTCAATGTCCCACAGGAGATGATTCTAAATCCTTCCCAGAGTTACCTCCATCTGCCTAACTCTTAAGAGGTGGCCTTTTCGTTTTCCTCTTTACCTTGTTGAAAAGTGCCAGTGTATCTAGCTTCAATTCCTAATCTCATCTCCACTTCAACTAACAACAAAGGCTTTCCATCATCCCAGGATCCCCAGGGATGGTGCCCTAATCTCACTTCCCTTCTGTCTCGAGAATGAGACCTCTCTCTGTGTGTAGTCTTGACGCTGTAGTCTTTTGCATCTCTCAAGAATTTATTTCTTGAATTAAAAATTCTTTTTAAAACAATTTTAGTTTCTGGCTTTCTGTTGGCTTTTTTTTTTTTCCCTTTTGCTTTTTTCGGTGTTCAGGTCTCCTCACTTATAACTAAAAACTAACAAATAAGAAACACACTAGTATGTACTTTTAAGAATATAACTTAGAATCTCCTCCTTTCCTCTTGGAGATTGTAAACTGTAGAAAGAAATAATGGGGGAAAAAAGTGCAAGCAAAAAGTTTCACACACTCTGAAATGAAACGAAAATCTGGAAAACTGATGGGGCAGGGTTGTAAGGGAGCAGGCATGGTATTGGACATCAAGAGTAGCAGTGAGTTGTGAAGGAAATGGTGAGGAATCTGAGTGTGGGAGACCCCAGAAAGCACTGGTAACAGTACTTTACTCTTGATCCTGAGGATCAAGGGCATATTCCAAGGTACAATGGCTGAGAACAGAGCTGAGCATTATCCAGAAGCCCCAGTGAGCAGAGACGGCAAGAAAAGTGATAAGGGACAAGACATGGCTGATGCGAGAAATTATTTTATGAAATATCCCTTAAATAAATCCCATGGAAACAGCCTCCTGTGAGCCCAGAGCTGGTAGCAGAAATCCCTCCTGGACCAAATTAATTTTGGAAAAGTGTGGAAGCTTGTTGAGAAGTCACATAGGAAAACACAAAGGAATATCATCCTGGAGTCTACAGTCTGTTTTGCAGGCTGCAGAAGATGGACCCTTGATTTGTACGATTGTTTTCCTTGCCCCACATAGCCCCAGTCCCACCCACCACGGAAAATTGCACACAGCAGGTCCAGAAGCATCTAACCCATTTAACCTTGAGTCATAAAAAAACAGCGGCACAGAATCCATACAAAAATACTATTACAAAGGTGTAAAAAAGTAGTAAAGCTTTCCGACAAGAGAACAGTCACCAGAAAAATACTGCCAAGTTGCGGCTGAAGATTTAGCCAAAGATCCCTCCATTAAAATGAGTTATGAAGCAATCACTGGAAGAAGGAAGACCACAAGGCAGAAAAATAAGAACACGGAGGAAACGGCCCCACGACAGGGAGCGGCGAGCATCTGCTGACGGAATCCAGAGAAAGAAGAGAAGGAAGACTCACAGAAAGGAAGATTACTGGAAAGAGTACAAGAAAGACAGTTACTCTGGCTGTCAGTAGCCACTGCAGCACAGAGTAAAAATGAGAAAATAAAATAAGTAAAATGAATGGAGAGTTAGAAGAGACACAGAGGACAGATGCAAAGGGCAGGCGACATATTTATATATGGAATTTTCTTTTAATTGAACTAGAGTTGATTAACAATGTTGTGTTAGTTTCAGGCGTCCAGCAAAGTGATTCAGTTGTATATGTGTATTGGAATTCTTAAAACCAAACAAAAAAGCAAATATTTTAAAACGTAATTCAAAAGTCTTCTCTGGAAACTCCCCTGGTGATCCAGTGGCTAAGACTCAGTACTTCCACTGCAGGAGTCACAGGTCACAGAAAATAAAAAAAATACATATATTAAAAGAAACTTTTCTGAAAATAAAGAAACTTTGAACCTACATTTTGGTCCCCTGAAAAAATGGGCCAGAATAGTCAACTCTATGTAAACTTTACTAGTAAAGTTTTTGAACGTTAAAGATAACCAAAGAATTTTTCCACATATAAGACACGAAAAAAAGTTAATTCTAACAGGAAAAAAATATCCTTTATATAATTAAATTAACATCAGATGTCTCTCTAACATGATACCCAGTGCCAAAAAACAGTAAAGTAGCCCCTGAAAAATACTGAAGGTGCAAAGAGTATGAGTCAAAGATTTTCTGTCTAGCCAAGCTATCCTTTAAGCATATAAAAGATTAAAGCTATGTAAAATAACTACCAACTAACAGTTTATTTTATTTATTTATTTATTTATTTTTTGCCACATCATGTAGCATATGGTATTTTAGTTCCCGGACCAGGGATCAAACCCTTACTCCCTGCAGTGGAATTATGCAGTCTTAACTACTAGACTGCCATGGAAGTCTCCAATACAAACTGTTGAAAATGGAAAAAATTCAGAGAATACATTTTCTGTAAGTTCTACTTGGAGAAAATAACTATAAACTTGGGAAAGGCTTAGCTGCAGACTTGTGTTAAATGGAGACTCTATTTTGCTACAATTAAACTTAAACCAAGGTGCAAATAAGTATAACAGAATCATTGGAAATATAAGATGGCTTGAAAACAGAAAATAGCTAACATGAAGAAGAGAAGAAAGCAAGAGGGTGCAAGTAAAAACTTGCAGATGCCTCATCATTAGTAGCTAGGAGGCAAAAGATAGCCTTTAAATTTGGCAAACCAAATAGTGGAAATACACACATATTTAAGAGTACAGTGGTGTTGGAGAAGACTTTTGAGAGTCCCTTGGACTGCAAGGAGATCCAACCAGTCCATCCTAAAGGAAATCTGTGCTGAAAATTCATTGGAAGGACTGATGTCGAAGCTGAAACTCCAATACTTTGACCACCTGATGAGAAGAGCTGACTCATTTGAAAAGACTCTGATGCTGGGAGAAATTGAAGGTGGGAGGAGAAGGGAACGACAGAGGATGAGATGCTTGGATGGCATCAATGATTCGATGGACATGAGTTTGAGTGGACTCCGGGAGTTGGTGATGGACAGGGAGGCCTGGTGTGCTGGAGTCCATGAGGTCACAAAGAGTCGGATACAACTGAGCGACTGAACTGACTGACTGAAGAGTACAGTGGTGAACATGAAGGGAAAATACTGTTAAGTCAATTAGGGGGACACTGAGGCAGAAAGGAGGGAGAGAGAAAAGGAGTATAAAAGTATCTATTTATTTTTATGAATAGATACAAGATATGAAATTGAAAGACGCTTACTCCTTGGAAGGAAAGTTATGACCAACCTAGATAGCATATTCAAAAGCAGAGACACTACTTTGCCAACAAAGGTTTGTCTAGTCAAGGCTATGGTTTTTCCTGTGGTCATGTATGGATGTGAGAGTTGGACTGTGAAGAAGGCTGAGCACCGAAGAATTGATGCTTTTGAACTGTGGTGTTGGAGAAGACTTTTGAGAGTCCCTTGGACTGCAAGGAGATCCAACCAGTCCATTCTGAAGGAGATCAGCCCTGGGATTTCTTTGGAGGGAATGATGCTAAAGCTGAAACTCCAGTACTTTGGCCACCTCATGCGAAAAGTTGACTCATTGGAAAAGACTCTGATGCTGGGAGGGATTGGGGACAGGAGGAGAAGGGGATGACAGAGGATGAGATGGCTGGATGGCATCACCGACTCAATGGACATAAGTCTCAGTGAACTCCGGGAGTTGGTGATGGACAGGGAGGCCTGGCATGCTGCGATTCATGGGGTCACAGAGTCGGACACGACTGAGCAACTGATCTGATCTGATCTGATGATTATAATGGTGACGATCTGAAAATGTAAACTTTTAAAATATTAAATGATGCACAATTTTTGAAAAAAAAAAAAAAAAAGAGTCGACATATGAGAGCTCGTCCTCAGAAGAAACTAGTTAACCAGAGCCTAACCTTCTGGGGTGTTAGCAGAGCTTACCTGACCTGGAGGAAAGCAGACACCAACCCTATCTGGCCAGCTCTCGCCATCTTGTTTCCTCTATACCCGCGACCCCTTTCCCAGGGACTTTTTCAGTTTTTTTCTCTCCACTTGTGGGGAGAGGAAAAGCTGAGAAACATTTGTGACTTTCACAGTCCAAATACATAGACTCATGAACAACGTGAAATCTGATCAATGACCATAGAGTACTTCTCCTTCCTCCCCACCTCACACCACGTGACAAAGAACCTATTTATAGTAGTAAAGACATATATTCGGAGTTGCTTATATTTGCATAAAGAAAAATTGGGAAATATATTCAGGAAAATAATACATGTGATTACCTGCTAGAGCCAACAGGCAAAAACCAAAATAAATGAGGGTCTACCTTAAAAGGAAATAGGACCTTTTTATGTTGGTTTGATTTTTTTTCTTATCAAAATGAATGTCTTACCTGCAAAAGAAAAAATGTATTTTTATTACTTAGAAGTTTAAAACTTAAACATCAACTATTTTAAAATAAAGTAAATTGCATTCTAACTGCAAAAATTTCATCAGAAAACTGTCCTTTTGGGAATTCCCTGGCAGTCCAGTGGTTAGGACTCTCTGCTTCCACTGCAGGGGGCCCAAGTTCGATCCCTGGTTGGACACAGTCAAAAAAAGAAAAAAAGAAAAGAAAAAACTGAATTTTGAGCCTCTTGTTCCTTCACACTGCCATTCTACCTCTTTTTCATATACACACAGACTTGTTGAAAGAGTAATAAATAGTATTTCAATCAAAGTGTAAGCAAATTATATCAGCTTTTTTCCACTTCCTTCCCATCTGTTACATGCCACATAAATACTGCAGTTGACTTGACTTCCCAAGGTCATCCATGATCTTATATGGACAAAGCTATAAAAATTATTATTGTTAATAAACCTACTTTTGGTGAATTGAGAATGTTAGAGAAGCTTGTTATTTAAAAGAAATCAGAAATGAATCTTTTTCTTAGTACATGATATTTAACTCCTTATTTGTTTTTTTCATGTTGCAATTTTTGGTAATTTCAATGCTGTTAAAATAATCTCAGATGGAATGATTTTTATTATTGAAATGAAACTTCAGGAAGAATATGACTTGTTGATTCCATTATTTTAAAAAGATCTGTGTATATAGTTAGGTGTGTGGTTACACAGCCCTGCTCAAAATGTCCATACTCTAGTTCAGCAATTCATGTATTCCAATTCAGCCACCCCAAGCATATACCACACAGTGTCCATTCATGGGAGCTCCTTCATTCTCCAATTCAGAGTCTCTTCTTAAACCTCCCCACCCACACACCCACCTGTTTTGAAAATGTTTATCAAATCCACAATTTCATTGGTATGTACTTGCTTCCTCTCTCTAATGCTAACTCCATTTTCCAGGCTTAGTGTGCTGTAAAAGAATCTGAAATTGCATTTTGTCTAAGGTACTTAAGGAGCACTCATTTTCATGACACAATTGAAAGGAAATGTGTTTTTAAAGTAAAAGAAGAACATATAGCCTGGAAAATGCCTTTGTTTTCCTTTTGGTGCCAGAGCTTACTTCATTATGTTAATTCCAGAAGGCCTGCAAAAGAAAACTGACTTCAACCAAACAGTAATCCATAGTGAAATTGACTAATCCAGTTTCTACTTATTACCAACTCTGTTAAATACAAAAGGTAGTACATTACACTGGGGGGCGGGGGGGAAGAGCACATGCTGTCTCTAAATTGCTAATAAATTGGAAAGTCAAGATCTTTTTTCATGGGGTGTGCATGAAGCAATAAAGGACGTGTGTGCAAATGGGAATTTTGCAGCCTGTCCTTATAAACACCTGTAGGAAATTCTATCAGAATTCAAGAGTAATCTTCAACTCAGGCAAATCAAAGAAGCATTTTTATCTGGCAAAACCAGGCACAGAGAAGAGCAAGTAAAGAGAAATTAAGAATTTCATTAGGAAAAGCCATGAAACAATACAACTGTTCAGTATACTATGTAATGAATTTCAGCTTTGTATTTGCCAGATACCTCACATCCATACATTCCCTGCCCTTCACTGTGCATCAGCTTCTTGAGTACAGACACAAATGCAATTAAAAAAGCATTCTCAAAGATACAGAAAAGTATGTATAGTTTATCATGTTTTAAGGAAGAAGGGAATATAAATATATGTGTGTAGTATATATGTGTATACATCTGGGTATACAGGTATATACATATAAATATAAAAGTATTTGCTGATATTGTTAAGGGTACCCATGGTAGGTAGGTGGGAATACGATAAAGGGAACAGAAATTCAAGCTAAACTTTTTTGACTATACTTTGCTTTAGAAATTAGACTTTGAAATCATGGACATGTATTATGTAATTCTAAAACAAAAATTTTTGAAAGAACTTAGAAATAAAAACTAAAATGAAATAAAAAATAACTGTGATTCAATTTTTGGCATAGCCAGTCAGAGAGGAAATATTTCAAGGGACTTTAAAACATGATAATTTGGCCGTACATCCACAGTGGAATAGATCCCAAAGGAAACGAAGTGCAAAATAAAAAATGTGGCTGTTTTCGCTAACCATATCATTGGTGGTAATGTGATATTATTCTTAGGAGAACTTTGTGTGTATAATGTGAGATGAGCAATGAGTAATTACATTGGCATTATAGAGAACTAAGATTCTGAGGCATGGGACAAATGAAATATTGATGTAAGATCAGTGGTATTAAGTAAAATCTCTATAGTCTTGATTTTTAATTGGAAAATAAGTATAAATTAAAAATTCATCTTATTTATTTTATTTTTTTTAATTAATTAGTTATTTTTGGCCATGCCACACAGCATGCTTCATCTTAGTTCCCCAACCAAGGAATGGAACCTGCGCCCCCTGCAGGGGACGCCGGGAGTTGTCCTGAGCCGTCAGGGAGGTCCCCTGTCTTACATTTTTTTAATGTGTGTTTTCTAGTTCTGCCTAAAAACAATGAATGACTAAATAGTGGCTAAAATCCCTAGTGCCTAATTGTGGCTTTTACATGCTAAAACCAAGTGGAAAAAAACAAAAACAAAACAGGACTCCTCAAAGAAATAGCTATTAACGGAAGGAAAATGTCTTAGATACTTTTCCAAATAATCAAAGACAGGGTGCCTTGAAAAGTGGATGGAAATATAAAGGAAACAAGATGAGTATTTCCACACCAGTGAACAAGGAAGCCATCAGAGAGGATCACATTGGGTCGAAAGAACTTGGGAGCCAACTTAGGTAGTACTGCCTGTTCAAAGATGAGCCAGTTTGAGCATTGATCAAGAAAATAATTGCAGTGGCTTGAAAAATATTAAACTATTTAAATCCATGAGTTCAGAATGATACAAAAAAGTCAGCCATCAGTTTTGAAAAATATTAAGACCAACTCATTATTTTGAAAGCTCAGAGATGAAAAAAAAGAAGTCAAGCATTTAACCTTTAAGAGCTATACCTTAGGGCAACCAAACAGTTGATGAAGACAAATCTCTCTTTAAAGAAGTATTCACACTAATGATCAAAGAAAGAATGATAGATTACCTATCTCTAACCTCTAATGAATTAATGCAATTAGTGATTTTTGGTTGCTAATACTATCATAATGAGCGGGAAAACAGGAAACTCTGCACCTTCTACCAGAGGGATACACCACCACCTGGGTATGAATTCATCTGGAAAAAAAATCAAACTTGGTAATGATAATTACCAGTGTACATGAAACACAGAGAACAACAGAGCATGTCAGTGTTATGGAGATGAACTCCACAACGCAGTCTGCAAGAAATTCTACCAGAAAATGACGATTCTATAAAAACCACCAAAAAAAAAAGAGAAATGGAGGATGAATCCATAAGTCAGAAGACACTTAAGAAACACATTTCTGCAACTAACATGACATTATAAATCAACTCTACTCCAGTAAAATTTTTTTGAAAATCTCTATACAATCCAAGGAATATATTTTGTATTTAAAATGTGGTATTAATTGAAATGTGACTGGAGATATTTAGAGAGAAAATAAATTGAGCCTATTAAGAATTCTCATGCTGCTGCTAAGTCGCTTCAGTCGTGTCCGACTCTGTGCGACCCCATACACGGCAGCTCACGAGGCTCCCCCGTCCCTGGGATTCTCCAGGCAAGAACACTGGAGTGGGTTGCCATTTCCTTCTCCAATGAATGAGAGTGAAAAGTGAAAGTGAAGTCACTCAGTCGTGTCCGACTCCTAGAGACCCATGGACTGCAGCCTACCAGGCTCCTCTGTCCATGGGATTTTCCAGGCCAGAGTTCTGGAGTGGGGTGCTATTGCCTTCTCCGAGAATTCTCATAGGTTACCAAAATTTTCAAAGAAACGTATAAAAACATAATGTGAAATGACATTCATATATTATAAACTTGAGGCAATTTATAAATAAGAATTTTAAAGTTTCAAGCACTTAAAAAAAAAAAAGAAGGTAACCAATCACAATGCATGGCTCTTGCTTGGCTCCCAGTTCAATAAGCAAAGAGTGAAATAATATAGAATTTGTGAAATGGGAGTGATGCATGGCATGCTGGCTGTGCCCCAGCCACTGTCTCTCAGTCTCCCCAAGAGATCAGAGGTTCTTGGGCTAGCCAGAATCTTCCCGAGTCTCTCTGGAGACAGGTCAGAAGGCCCAGGAGATAACGCTTAACCTGTGAGATGTGACGGTGGATGAATGCCCAGTTTCCTTGACCTTCCATGGCACAATTCTGACATGTGCCCCAGAGAGTGTCTCCCAGGGTCTCCAGGGGGGACTGACTCCCTCCTCACACGACAGTGTCATTAGCACACTCTTTCTTGACTTCTGTCACCTCCACATGGCCACTTCCTCTCACTGGTGTCACCCTCCAAAGTGACACCCCAATCTGTCTTAGGGTCTACTCTTTTGAGGACCCCAGGTTAAGACAATGAGAATTTTGTAATAATAACTTATTTTTTATTTGTCTGGAGTGTGATTATAGCATTGATGCTATGGTTTTATAAAGGAATTCTTCTAGAGGTAATTTTTAAAAAATTGCAGATAAAATTATATAATGCCTAGACTTTGTTTCAAAATATAATTATGAGAGAGTTGTTGGAAAAGTGGGTGGAGTTACAGATATGCAAAACTGCCTCTGATTTTATAATTGGTGAAGTTTTGTGATAGGTTCATGGAGGTTTATTACACTTTTACCACTACATTTATAGATATTTAATATTTTACATAGTAGAGCTCTATGTAATTACATCTACACCAAAGATATTTCTGGAAGGATTCAAATAAAGTATCAAAATTGGTTACATCTAATGAGGGGCAGTAGGGAGGGAGGAAAATAGAGTGGGAGGAAGATTTTTCAATATATAATTTTTAAAAACTATTTGGTTTTTTTTATTTATGTGGCTGCTTCAGGTCTTATTTGCAATATGTGGGATCTAGTTCCCTGACTGGAGATCGAACCTGGGTCCCATGCATTGGGAGTGCAAAGTCTTAGCTATTGGACCACCAGGGAAGTCCCTGTGTAATATTTTTTAATCCTTAAAAGCTGAACCAACAGAAAGCATAACATTTTCAAAGAGCAAAAAAAATGTTGTACATAATAATAAAGCTACAGCAGTTAGAGGAGAAAGTAAAACGCAGTATGATTGATCACAGCAGTTTCCTGCATAAAGTCTTTCAAATGTAACCCACTGACCTAAAGACAAAAACTGAAATCTTCTAACACATCCCCAAAGTCCCTACAGGATCTAGTCCATGTCCACCTGTCAAGTTTTAGCTCTTAAGTACTTGATTCGACATGCCCAAACATTTTTTTCATTTTTGTTAATCTCTTTCTCTGCTCAAAACCTTTGCACAAGCAATTTCCTCTTCCTTAGGGCAGCATTCTCTAACCCCAGACTAAATTCTCACTTCATGTACATAAACAGTACCCTGTGTCACCAGTCATCACAATTGTGATTTCATTATTTTAATACAATAATCTATAGAGTAGTTGTGATTTTAGTCCACAAATCCAGCTGTGTAAGAAAATAAACCTTTCTGTAATGTCTCTTTCTCCCCTGTTAGAACGAACTTCATCTTAATGAGTACAGGAGTTCTTGGTCCCTTTGGAAATTCCAGGACATGGTAGATGCTCACTCAGTATTTACTAGGCAGAGAATGATGAATGGATGGATGGATCGATGGGTGGTTGGATGAATTGAAGAACAAATAAGTAAATGAATGGATGCATCTATGAGCAGAATCTTTTGAAGTCCAGCCATCAGTTTTGTTGCCCAGTGAAAGATTTGAATTAACGTGTGGCTGATCTTTGTATTTCACTGTTTCTGAAATCTAATGAAAGGTTTGGTTTTATGCTACAAATAAGGAGAAAGAGAATACCCTAACTGAAGCAGATGCCTCTACACTGGGGCTGCCCTGGTGGCTCAGATGGTAAAGAATCTGCCTGTGATGCGGGAGACTTGGGTTCTATCCCTGGGTTGGGAAGATCCCCTGGAGGAGGGCATGGCAACCCACTCCAGTATTCTTGCCTGGAGAATCCCCTTGAACAGAGGAGCCTGGCAGGCTGCAGTCCATGGCGTCGCAAAGAGTCAGACACAACTGAGCGACTAAGCACAGCACACAGCTCTACACTGAGGCCACTCCATGCCTGGTATCATAGTAATCACTCTCTTTTTTAACACTTTAATACAGCAGGCAGTGCGGAGGGAATTCCACCATAATATGAGAATATTAAAACTTCTTTTCAGTATTATTATCATTGTTGATAAGTAATAATATATGTCAAAGTGCTTTGCACATATCAAGGACTTTAAAATCTAAGCACTAAGTCTGTGCTAATTCATGGTCCAGACTCCCTAGAGGAAATTCCAGGTTTATTTTAAATAACCTTGCTGCTTGCATCATATAAAGCAAAAACTAACATATCTGTTCAAATTCACTCTGAGTAAGCAGGGATATGTAAGCACACACAACCAGAAGTGGGACTACCTGCCAGACCAGTCAACTGAAAAAGGTAAATTGACTGAAAAATAGTTTTGAATAAGTAGACTCTTCCTAGACTTTCCTACTTTTGAATTCAGTTAAAGGGCTTCCCTGGTGGCTCAGATGGTAAAGCGTCTGCCTACAATGTGGGAGACCCAGGTTCAATCCCTCAGTTGGGAAGATCTCCTGGAGAAGGACATGGCAACCCACTCTAGTAGTCTTGCCTGGAAAATCCCATGGACGGAGGAGCCTGGTAGGCTACAGTCCATGGGGTCGCAAAGAGTCAGACATGACTGAGCAACTTCACTTTCCTTTCTAAAGGGCTAACTTAAAAATCTCTAGTTTTTGTCATGCTCACATAACCTATTTTTCCATTTAAAAATATTTGTGTCTATATGGCCAAGAAGTACTTCCTCATTTCTTATTTTTAATATATTTTATCTATCGATCTATTTCGGTTGTGCTACGTCTTTGTTGCTTCAAGCGGCTTGCTCTAGCGCACGGGATACTCTGTTCTTCATTGTCACGCTCAGTCTTCTCACGGCGGTGGTTTCCCTTGTAGGGCACAGGGTCTCGGGTGCTCAGGCTTCAGTAGTTGTCATGCAGGCTTAGTTGCCCTGTGGCATGCGGGTTCTTCCCACATGATCAGCAAGGTAAATGGATGCTTCGACCCAGGACCTGGCCATGCTTCACTCCATTGATGTTGCAGGAGGTACACAGCTCTTGGTCAACTGGAGTTTCAGCAAAAATGTTAACCCTTTACAGAAGCAAAACTATCACCCGAATCACTGAAGAAGCATGACTCTTCTGAGTATTGCCTCTAATGCTGTTTGTACCATCAAAAATCACTGAAAACAAGGCCTTTTAATTTTGGTGCAAATTCTTTGTGGCAAGTTCTTGATGCTACAAGATATAATATATGCTCATGGAAACTATTTTCTTTTAATAAGCACTTAAGAAACTATTTCCTTTTAATTTCTAAAACCAGCAGAGCAGGTGCAAATTTATCCTCATGTACTGAAGTGTATTTTAAGTTAATTAAAAAACTTTCTAAAGAGATTGAATATGGTGATTCCCCTTTGAACTAGTTACAGTGACTCATAGACTCATTCTTCCTCCTCTTTCTTTGGTGCTAACCCATACATCTGACTCAGCCACAAAAATCAGTTGATTCATCAAGTTGAATTTCACTTTGAGACAATCCATAATCACTGTAAGAAGTTCTTCTTCATCTTAAGAGGTTTATTTGGAGTAGCTAACCTAGACTCTGTGCTTATGGTGTTACTAATAGTTTGACCCTTGTAGCCATCTATTTTACTTATTGACATAAGGATTTTGATTGTATGTTCAAATGGCTTCTTAAATTTAAATAACCTTCAATTAGCTTATTCTCAATTCCTCTGCTTCAAGCCATGTTTTCTTGGGGAGCTTCCCTGGTGGTCTAGTGGTTGAGACTCCACGTTTTCACTGCAGGGGCCATGGGTTTGATCTCTAGTTAGGAACTATTATCCCACATACCACATTGTGTGGCCAAAAAGCCATGTTTTCTTGGGGATTCAGGTATTAAGTTATGTCTGGTTTAACTCCTTGCCTTTTATTTGATTGTCCAGGAAGTAGAAATAGGGTGAGATTGGTCTTTAACAATTGAGTTGCCCAGGGCTCAATGTCATGGAATTCCATCCACCTTCATTATATGTGGAATAAGCCCAGTTGATATTATATTTGAGGTTCTTCAACAAGACATATAGGAGAGATATTTCTGTGGAAACAACTGGAAGCCAGCATTAGCAAGACGATGTGAGCTGAATTCAAACAAGACCCAGTTACTCCCATATCCCTAGAATACAGGCTGGAGAACTCAGTGTAGCCAAAAGGCAGATCTGTTTAGCAGCAACACTACCATTTAACTCAGTTCAGCTCTCCACCACACATGGATCATGGATCATTGTGACAAGTTTTGCACCAGTAACTGTGACTGTTCACCAGAGAGTCTTGCATGAATTATTCTGTCAGATCTTTGCTCTCAGGTCTTATATGGATCATAATAATGGGATTGTGAAGGAAAACACACTCAAAATGTCAGTTGGTACCGAGGCAGAAAGCCAGTACTAAGTGAAGGTTAGCTCATGTGAACATGTCTATATATCTATTGCTTTTTTAAATTTTTAAAATATTTTGTTAATTAAAGTATAGTTGATTTACAATATTGTGTTAATTTCAGGTATACAGCAAAATGATTGTTTATATACATATGGGTATATTATTTTTCAGATTCTTTTCCTTTACAGGTTATTACATGATACTGAGTATAGTTCCGTGTTCTATGCTCTCCAGTAGGTCTTTCCTTATTACTTTTAGGTCCTAACTCAATTTATTACTCTCATAACACAAAACCTATCATGTCCTCTATATCTAAAAAGTAGAGGAGAAGAAAGTTAGATCTAATTTTCTTCTTTCACATATATATATCATATAGATGTATATATATGCATGTACATATCATACACATATATCAATCACATACATATATACATACATTATGGTGCTCCATCGCCCACCTCTTTGCAACCCCATGGACTGTAGGCCAGGCTCCTCTGTCCATGGGATTTTTCAGGCAGGAATACTGGAGTGGATTGCCATTTCCTTCCCCAACATATATTATATATATACACACACATATATAAGGACTGTCTGACTTCCAGTCAATACACTTGCATTTATTGAATTGTTTATTTCTATAACTGAGCACCTTGAAATGCTTTATACCATTGAATTATATGCTATTAATTACATAACTTTTTTTTCATGGAGAAAAAAACATACCAAGCAGATGTCATATGCTCAAGGTATGTCATATTTATTTTACAGATAAAGACAACTGTACTAGTTAAAGTAGATATATATTTAGCTCATTCTTCCCCATGCTGTGTTTGTGCCTTTTCTCAAATCATACATATTCTACACCATGAGTGTTTATCTGTTTCAACCCTGAAAGCCTCTTCCACATTGTCAGTAAATAGCGACCTGATTCCCCTTGTCCATAGCATGATAAGTGAAGACCTGAAAGGAACAGGTCACTTTCACAACCAGCATCCAACCATCTGTCCCTCTCTTTGTGTGTGTGTGTGTGGTTTGCAGTTCATACTTCTCAAGAAACAGAATCCTCTTATACTAATATTCTTGCGTAATGCAATTCGTTCCATTGATTTTTACCAGATGGATTTGCCCTGACTTGTCAGTCTTTGCAAGTCTACCTTGTTTACATTTATTTTTCTGAGTTTACTATGAGTCCTGCTCATCATGAGGACCCCATAGATGAGAGAGACACTTCCTGCCTTGTATTAAAAAAAAACCAATTGGTTACCTTGTCAAACACATTTTTCTATAATGTAGCAATAGCAACATTGGTTGTGGCCAAGTTAAATGCTGTGATACACAACTGTGTTCCTTCTTCGATAGGATACACAAGCAATGTACCATAGAACTGCTTTAAGTTATAAGGCAATAACTATGCTGGCCCAACATAAACAACAAGAACACACACATAGTTCACTTTGAAATAAAATTAAGCATAACGTAATTGAATTAGATATTGCTTTGGCATAAACCTAACTGCATTTTGCTTTAATGTATGTAATGGATGCCAGTATATTGTTGTATAAAAGTAATGTGACCTTAAAACTACAGAGGGAATCCCCATCTCCACCTAGGAATTTGGTTATAAAGTTGGAAACTATTCTACCCTTACATTTTATTACCAAAGAATCAACAGATATTTTAGATTAGTCATTAAAAGAAATCTCTGTGCTCAATCACTGAGTTGTGTCCAACTCATTGTGACCCCATGGACTACAACCTGCCAGGCTCCTCTGTCCATGGAATTTTCCAGGCAAGAATACCCAAACGAGTTGCCATTTCTACTCCAGGGGGATCTTTGTGATGCAGGGATTGAACTAGAGTCTCTTGAGTCTCCTGCATTGCAGGCAGATTCTTTACCACATCACCACCAAATCTTTAAAAAGAAAGTAGATCAACTGTGATTGATGACATCTGGGATACCTTCAAAATTATTTTATATATACATTATTTGGAAATGTCATAACGCCAGAATATTTTGATGACTCAGCAGCAAGGAAAGGAGATCCACAAATTAATTTGGCATTGTGTTTATATATTTTCCAAAACACCCAGTGCAGGGGATGATTCTCTTGACCATGAATATATAGTGGAAAGACTCTAAAATGAAGAATGGCAGTTTACATGAATGATAATGTGTCAGAGATGTCACAAGGGGCTCCCGCATCTTCAATTCTGTGCCTTCCAATAACCACTGCCTACAGAATGGGGGCTACTGATCGGAATTCTCCAGCATACATACTGCACACCACAATCCCACAGTAATGGGAGGATTATTTATTTAGACATTCCCATACATCGTAATAATTGGGCATTCTTGTCTGTCAGTTTCCTATGGGCTTGGAATTACAAAGCAGCCAAGTCATTTCAGGTCAAACCACTGAGAATAAGTTCTTGAACCCATCCAGGTGAGACGAGACTTTGATTAGCAGTGACAAAAATGAAGTGCAGGTCATCCCTGTAGCCATGCTTTGAGTTGAATGCCAAGTTCTTTTTGTTCAATGTAGCAAAATTACTATATTTTTTCCACATGCCTAGTTAGTACAGAGAAGGCAATGGCAACCCACTCCAGTACTCTTGACTTGAAAATCCCTGGTAGGCTGCAGTCCATGGGGTCTCGAAGAGTCCGACACGACTGAAGCGACTTAGCAGCAGCAGCAGCAGTTGGTAAGCAGTTAATGGAAATACTTACAAACAGCATGACTTTTTTTTTAAACAAAGCCAAGCAGATTTTAGTTTCTGTGTCCTCAACTCACTTTTTCTAAAATTGTATCAGTATTCAGAAATTTCCCTGATACTCTGTATTTCTTTCCGATCATGATTGTTATCAAAATTGTCCTCATCACATTTATACAGACAACAGAGTCCACTCAAGAAGACATAGGCAAAGAGAAAAAAATACTTGCAAAGAAGTGCCTTCCTTTACAGAGTGGAATCAAGACGTTCTTTTTTACCTCTAAGAGAATGACCATGAGTCTAAGGACTGGGGTAATTTACCCAATAAAATAGCCTCAAATATTAAAAAAAAAATGTGTTTGGTGATAGAATGATGTTATTTACATAAAAAGAAATAAAATAACATTTTGCAAAAGAGTTTTAATTAAAATGTTAATTATCTATTAGACATAGTCTTTATTATTTTGTTTAACGAGGCTGACCTCCAGAGATCAAGATTCTTGCACTGAAATTTACCAATGGACTCATGTCATGTGATGTGTCCTTTGAATATTCATACTTTTTAGATAGCTAGATAATTGGTGTATCAAAGCCTGAAGCACCTCTTTGTCCTGTCAGGAAAGATGTAGTTGTTTCTAAGGACTTGCGAGGAGACTATTAGCTGTTGTGACAAAGATAAAATTTTTTTTAAAGTTTCACCTCCATCTATTAACCCATAGGAAATAAATCAGAGGTGATCTTTTACCAAAAAAAAAAAAAAAAAAAGAATATGCCCCTTATTCAAGTTTATGAATTCATAGATTTGGGGAGCTGGAGTTTAATATATGTTTTATATTACTTTATATAATATCCTGGGATTCTGGAAGGCCCCCTAGAGGAGAGCATGGCAACCCAGTCCAGTATTCATGCCTGGAAAATCCCATGGGCAGAGGAGCCTGGTGGGCTATAGTCCACAGGGTCACAAGGAGTCAGACACAACTGAAGCGACTTAGCACGTGTGTACACACACACACAATATCCTATTACTAATTTCTCAGAACCTGAAGCACTGCACCTATTATTAAAATACCAACTTGAATTGTTTTCACTGGATTAGAAGCAAGAAACCATTGTATACTCTGAGTCCAGAAAGGAAGGTGGTAACTGAGACTTAGAAAGATTTACCTGCCACTCAGTGTAGGATTGGAGGGGAGAGAGAAAGTCGAGCAAAATCTTGCAGGAAAGATATGAACCTACTTGCAGGGCAAGAATAGAGACATAGAGGAAGAGGAAGGACATGTGGACATGGTCGGGGGAGGGGAAGGTGGGATGATTGGGAGATAGATACACTGTATACTCTATATACATTACTGTGTGAAAAACAGGTAACTAGTGGGAAGCTCGGAGAAGGCAATGACACCCCACTCCAGTACTCTTGCCTGGAAAATCCCATGGACGGAGGAGCCTGGTGGGCTGCAGTCCATGCAGTCGCACAGAGTCGGACACGACTGAGCGACTTCGCTTTCACTTTTCACTTTCACTCACTGGAGAAGGAAATGGCAACCCACTCCAGTGTTCTTGCCTGGAGAATCCCAGGGATGGGGAAGCCTGGTGGGCTGCCGTCTATGGGGTCGCACAGAGTCAGACACGACTAAAGCGACTTAGCAGCAGCCACAGCAGCAGGAAACTGCTGTATAGAGCAGGGAGCTTGGCTCGGTGCCCTGTGATAACCTAGAGCGATGGCATGGGAGGCTGGCTGGGAGATCTAAGAGGGAGGGAACATATGTATGCATATACCTGATTCACTGTATGGTACAGCAGAAAGTAACACAACATTGTAAAGCAATTTTACTCCAATAAAAAGCAAGAAAAAGTGAGAGTGTTAGTCATTCCATCGTGTCCGACTCTTTGCGACCCCATGGACTGTAGCCCACCAGGCTCCCCTGTCCATGGGATTCTCCAGGCAAGAGTACTGCAGTGGGTTGCCATTCCCTTCTCCGGCAGATCTTCATGACCCAGGGATTGAATCCAGGTCTCCTGCATTGCAGGTAGGTTCTTTTACTTTCTGAGCCACCAGAGAAGCCAAAAGGTAATGAAAAAAGACCTGAGAGCTCAAACTAGTTGAGTTGTCTGAAAAAAGCAAAAAGAAAAACAAGAATGAAAAAGACATCATTAATTATTTGTGCATCTTATATTGAAAATTAAAAAGGGAGTCTTTATTCAAGGCATAAACTATGAGAAATTCAAAAATGTATAAAATTAAAACACATTCAAAATATAGAGTATTGGATAATAGTTAAGGATATGGGCTCTGAAGTGAAGAAAATCACTTATTATATGGTTGAAGCTATTTTCTGAGTTTTTAATTTTCATTGAAAGTGAAAGTCACTCAGTCGTGTCCAACTCTTTGTGACAGTATAGAGTCCATGGAATTCTCCAGGCCAGAATACTGGAGTGGGTAGCCTTTCCCTTCTCCAGGGGATCTTCCCCACCCAGAGATCGAACCCAGGTCTCCCGCATTGCAGGTGGATTGTTTACCAGCTGAACCACAAAGGAAGCTCAAGAATATTGGAGTGGGTAGCCTATCCCTTCCTCAGCGGATCTTCGCAACCCAGGAATCAAACTGGGGTCTCCTGCATTGCAGGCAGATTCTTTACCACCTGAGCTATTAGGGAAACTATGATAATAAATTTAGTAAATTTTCTAAATTTAGTAAAAATTTATTCAGTTCAGTTCAGTCGCTCAGTCGTGTCCAACTCTTTGCAACCCCATGGACCACAGCATGCCAGGCCTCCCTGTCCATCACCAACTCCCGGAGTTTACCCAAATTCACGTCCACTGAGTTGGTGATGCCATCCAACCATCTCATCCTCTGTCGTCCCCTTCTCCTCCCGCCTTCAATCTTTCCCAGCATCAGAGTCTTTAATGAGTCAGCTATTGTCATCAGGTGGCCAAAGTATTGGAGTTTCAGCTTCAACATCAGTCCTTCCAATGAACACTTAGGACTGATCTCCTTTAGGACGGAATTTTCATTACTTAACATAAATTGCTAGAAATTCAATTTAGTACTTTTAAATGTGTAACTCACAGAAGACAATATCCAGTTATTTTAAGTAAACCAGGCTTTTAAGAAAATGTATGAAGTGTTGTAATTATCACAATTCAGTTTTAGAACAACTCTATCACCTCAAAGCGTTAGCGCACACAGGTTTACAAGCAGTTCTTGTTCCAACCGTGCCCTCCCAACCCGTAACCCCAAGAAAACACTGAAAAGCTCTGAGTGAAATTGCTAGATTAGATATTAAGTGTATGCTAATCTTTTGAGAAAACTAGTAGTTTTTCAAAGCCACTGCATCCACCAGCAATGAGTGAGGGTTCCAGTTGCTGCATATTCTCAACCCACATTTTATATTGTTGATCTTTTATGTTTTAGCCTTTCTTGTAGTTTTATAATGGTCTCTCATTGTAATTTTAAGTTGGATTTCTCTAATCACTAATAATGTTCAATGCATTTCTCTATGCCCGTTGTTCATTCAGATATTTTCTTTGAAACTCTGAACGTGAAAATGGACGAGGGCCTGACCATTTATGACAAATTCTGCAGCAACAAGTCCAGGAAAGCCAAACAAAGACCTCTGCAGCAATTGGCCCAGAAAGGTCAGGAATTGGTAAATAACCGCCAGATTTCTTTATTTTTGCTTCGGCTTTCAACTCAGGATCAAAGGAGAGCTCTGTTCTTTTTTTTTTTTTTCTTTCATTTTGTTTTTAATTATCTTGCCTAGTCTTAAGCTGTGGAATCTGTCTCCTACTCAGTGCAAGGGATGTTTCTTCTTAGTTTTTGATTTTTCCATTTCATTTTTTTTTTTTTTTTTTTTGTCTGGCTCCCTAGGGCTTGCTTGTGTTTACATAGTTTAGTGGTTAGCCAATAATTTGCCAAGAGCTTATATTCAAACACCTGAAGCCCATAAGGCTGTCACCCTAGGCAGTTCGATGTCTCTGTGGTTCCGGGAGCACATTCATATTTCCAGCCAGTTCCCACAACTCCGTCGCCTTTTACTTCTTGCTGGATTCTCTCAGGTCTACTTTGCTGTTGTATGTAATTCCCAGTCAGTCAGGTATATGCAAGGAACCTCCTTCAGCTCTTCTGGAGCGCTCACCTTTGCAGAATCTCCCATTAATTTCTGCCTGGCTGCCTGCTTGCCACACGGGGCCCTCAGTCCTGGAGTAGCACGCTTGCAGGTGTTTCCCATTCATTTCCTATTGAGTTTGCCGTTTACAGCTGACAGAGCTACACAATGTCACTCCTGCCCATGTGAGTCTCCCACTCGCAGCAAATCTGCTAGGATTTGGGGCCAGTCTGAGGCTGGCAAACCTACAGTTCTCACCAGTCAAACTGGGTGAGATAAGAGTGTATTGAGGCCAGTGGGCCCCAACTCCCACTGTTCTGCCGCAGCTCTTCGCATTTTATCTCCTTGGTTTGTCTCACTTTCTCCCAATTCAGAGCCTGAAGTGGCTCTTTTTATCCAGTTTTAAGTTTTTGTTTTTGTTTTTTTTTGGGGGGGGGGTAGGATTCACTGACACTCAATTCACAGGCTGATGTTTGCCTTCTTTATCAACTTTGGAAGAGTCTGAACCAGCTGTTGTATTCTACAGCACACTGAAGTTCAGTTAGATAAAACAATTTCTCTGTGGATTTTCTTCTCTTTTGCTTCTTAATGTTATTCATTTTTGGTTTCATATATTCTGCCCTGTCTTCTGTTCCTTTGGGGGCATCTATGTCAACCACAGGAGAAGGCAATGGCACCCCACTCCAGTACTCTTGCCTGGAAAATCCCATGGACAGAGGAGCCTGATGGGCTGCAATCCATGGGGTCGCTAAGAGTGGGACATGACTGAGCGACTTCACTTTCACTTTTCACTTTCCTGCATTGGAGAAGGAAATGGCAACCCACTCCAGTGTTCTTGCCTGGAGAATCCCAGGGACGGGGGAGCCTGGTGGGTTGCCATCTGTGGGGTCACACAGAGTCGGACACGACTGAAGCGACTCAACAGTCAACAGCAACGTCAATCACAAACACGTGAGGGGCAACTCCTATCTACTAATTTTGCACTGGATTGTAGTCATGTGGAGAAGACAATGACACACCCCTTGAAAGAGAATATCCTGCAACCCTCCTAAGGCAAGTGATCTATTTTGTCTCTTTTCCATGTCTTTTTGTATGATGTTTTGGTCATTGCTCATGTTTTCAATTATTTTGCTTCACTAGATACTGTAAAAAGAGGCTTGTTTCAATTTTATCTAAAAAATTGTGATATGTGAATTCCTTAGGAACATGATTCTTTAGCTTGTTGATTCTGGTGATGTGCTCCTTTTTTAAATTTTTATTTTATTTTTCAATTTTTGGCTGCATCAGTTCTTTCTTTAGTTGCAGTGAGTAGCTGCTACTCTCTAGTTGCGGTGCTCGGGTTTCTCATTGTGGTGGCTTCTCTTGCTGTGAAGCGTGGGCTCTAGGGCGCTCAGGCTTCAATAGTTGTGGCGCATGGCCTTAGCTCCCCCATGACATGCGGAATCTTCCCAGACCAGAGATCAAACCCATGTCCCCTGCATTTTTTTTCCTAGTATAAATTTATTTATTTTAATTGGAGGCTAATTACTTTACAGTATTGTATTGGTTTTGCCATACATCAACATGAATCCACCACGGGTGTACACGTGCTCCTCATCCTGAACCCCCCTCCCACCTCCCTCCCTGTAACATGCCTCTGGGTCATCCCAGTGCACCAGCCCTGAGCACTCTGTATCATGCATTGAACCTGGACTGGCAACTCGTTTCACATATGATAATATACATGTTTCAATGCCATTCTCCCAAATCATCCCACCCTCGCCCTCTCCCACAGAGTCCAAAAGACTGTTCTATACATCTGTGTTTCTTTTGCTGTCTTGCATACAGTTATCATTACCACCTTTCTAAATTCCATATATATGCGTTAGTATACTATATTGGTGTTCTTCTTTCTGGCTTACTTCACTCTGTATAATAGGCTCTAGTTTCATCTACCTTACTAGAACTGATTCAAATGTATTCTTTTTAATGGCTGAGTAATACTCCACTGTGCATATGTACCACATCTTTCTTATCCATTCGTCTGCTGATGGACATCTAGGTTGCTTCCATGTCCTGGCTATTATGAACAGTGCTGTGATGAACATTAGGGTACGTGTGTCTCTTTCAATTCTGGTTTCCTCGGTATGTATGCCCAGCAGTGGGATTGCTGGATCATAAGGCAGTTCTATTTCCAGTTTTTTAAGGAATCTCCACACTGTTCTCCATGGTGGCTGTACTAGTTTGCATTCCCACCAACAGTGTAAGAAGGTTCCCTTTTCTCCACACCCTCTCCAGCATTTATTGCTTATAGACTTTTGGATAGCAGCCACTTTGACTGGTGTGAAATGGTACCTCATTGTAGTTTTGATTTGCATTTCTCTGATAATGAGTGATGTTGAGCATCTTTTCATGTGTTTGTTAGCCATCTGTATATCTTCTTTGGAGAAATGTCTGTTTAGTTCTTTGGCCCATTTTTTGATTGGGTCATTTATTTTTCTGGAGTTGAGCGGCAGGAGTTACTTGTATATTTTTGAGATTAATTTTTTGTCAGTTGCTTCATTTGCTATTATTTTATCCCATTCTGAAGGCTGTCTTTTCACCTTGCTTATAGAATATACAATGGAGAAAAGACAATCTCTTTAACAAGTGGTGCTGGGAAAATTGGTCAACCACTTGTAAAAGAATGAAACTAGAACACTTTCTAACACCATATACAAAATTAAACTCAAAATGGATTAAAGATCTAAACATAAGACCGGAAACTATAAAACTCCTAGAGGAGAACATAGGCAAAAGACATAAATCACAGCAGGATCCTCTATGACCCACCTCCCAGAATATTGGAAATAAAAGCAAAGATAAACAAATAGGACCTAATTAAAATTAAAAGCTTCTGCACAACAAAGGAAACTATAAGCAAGGTGAAAAGGCAGGTGGATTCTTAACCACTGGGCCACCAAGGAAGTCGCTGATGGTGCACTCTTATTGAGGCCAATTTCCTGCTATTCATCATGCAGATTGTAAGCTCATATTTGTCTGGATTTTCTGGAGGAAAATCCCTGTGTTCAAAGTTTATTCTCCAAACAGGACATTCTTTTCCTTGGCTATATACCCTTGAGACACTACCCATCTTGCACAAGTTAATTTCATGGTTTAGACTTTCTATAACCACATAGGTAATATATTTTTGACCCTGAAACCTATATTTAGAAAAGCCTCATTTAAAATTCTTAAAAACTCTTCTAACCTAGATCTTAGGCCAAGACAGATGAGTCTTCTTGTGGCCTCTCTTTGTTAAGTGGATATTTCTGGTTCACATTTTCAGTTTTGTTGAAGTACTTTATGGGTCCCTGGTTTGTATACAGGTCTCATGTCTAATTCCTCCCCTTCTGAAGATCCAAGGATTAGCTTCATGTGCCCAGAGTGAGCATTAAAATGCAATCCTATAGGCTGTAGACTTTGTTAAATCCCCCAGGACAACCCCAGCCTCAAAGGAAGCTTATCTTTCCAGATTTATTTCTGGCCTCTGCATTTTCTCCTTAATTTGAAGGAAACTTTGAACTATAGAGAAGTATATGATATTTTATCCAGCATTTCTAGCTTTTTTGTTTGTTTTTCAGATGCCACAAGCAGAAATCTCCAGGGGGGTTTTAGTAATTTCTAGAATTTAGTTCTGGCATCTTCTAAGTAGGAGAATCATACACGTATGAGAAATGTTTGTTCACTAGTCTCCTTTGGGCTCAGTATAACTTTAATGTATTGCATTGGCTGAATCATCTTGAACATCATTCAATACTGAGAGTGACAGCACTCTAGCTCGTTCACAGTTTTAATGAGAATGACATGCACTTTGCTGTGTCACTTTGGCTCTGGCTTTGGAATAGTCAATCACAAGAGTGCCTTACTCTTTGTAGTTTGATCATTTTTAGTCAGAATATATATGCAAAATGTCTCAGATGCCCTTTTAGCCCCTCCTGAGGTGACTGCAAGGTTTCAAGTACTCAAATATTGTAATGTGTGTGTCGCGCAAGTGACAGCTGTTATCACCTCCAGGGGAGGAGGCTTCCTCTACCTGAAGCAGCTTTCCCCCTGTTGCTCAGTCCGCTCTGCACTGTCAACTCACTCCATGGTTTGGGCTTGCTAGAAAGACAGGAGTCACAGAGGTATTACAGAGTAACAAGGCTTACTCCCCCAACAGAACAGACAGAGCAACATCAGCTTCAATAGAGGGTGTTAGGCCCCCACCTCAAACTGACACTGGGTAATGGTCTGCATGCACCTCCTCTTTTTTTTGCAAACAATGGACCCTAGCCCCATCCTCTGTGCAATCTGAGATACAGAAAGATGAGGCCTGCATAAAGGTCATGTGACGCACACCATTAAGCTGAACAAAGGAGTGTATCTGGAACCGGGTTAAATGCTCCTAAACTGGGTGATGTGCTCAGCACAGGGCGTGGGGCTCTTTATCTCTCTGAAATATCCCAGGCGCAAGGCCACTCTTAAGGGGTCATGCAGGGGTCAAAAGACCACACGCACAAAAGAGACAAACATCTTTTCCCAATTTTTTCATTGTTTACATGTACTATACATATATATGTAAATATATCTATATCATATATAGTCACATATATACATATACCATGCAGTTGTTTTATTAGACTTTTGTAATTATATTCATATAGAATTTATTTGGTATGAAGTTTCTGTCTCTGGTACATACTGTACATTTAAGTGTATGAATTATGTTAGTTTTATAATTAGAAAGGGATTTCTTTCTTAAATTTTCTTTGTTGAAATTTAAATCTTAAAGAAATAATGTTCATTTTGTCTAGTAGAAGAGTATAAAGATGCATAAAATAAATTAGTAATCTCTTCCTACTCTCTAACTCTCCCCGCTTCATTTCCACATTTTTCTATTCATAACAATACACACAAAGTTTACATATTTATTTTTGGTTGTGTTTTGGGGTTTTGTTGGCTTGATTAAAATGGAATCCCTATGACTCATGATTTATTTTCCTGAATTATATTCAGTATCTTGTAATAACGGGCTTCCCTGGTGTCTCAGATGGTAAGGAATCACCTGCAATGTAGCTCAGTCGTGTCCGACTCTTTAGATCACCAGTCTCCTCTGTGTGTGGAATTCTCCAGGCAAGAATACTGGAGTGAGTAGCCATTCCTTTCTCCAGGGGATCTGCCCAACCCAGGGACTGAACCCCGATCTTCTACACTGCAGGCAGACTCTTTACCATCCGAGCCACCAGGGAAGCCCATTATTACAACATACTGAATGTAATTCAGGAAAATAAATCATGAGTCATAGGGATTCCATTTTAATCAAGCCAACAAAACCCCCCCAAAACAACCAAAAAAAAAGACCTGGGTTCAATTTGTAAATTGAACAAATTTACAATTTATACATTGTAAATCAACTATATATTTCAACTTTAAAAAGAAAAAAAAAAGAAACAGTAATCATATAAGTTTCAAAAATATTCCCCATTCTACTGTTTGTTTTTTGATGTTATACAGTTATGACGTTTAGATGTAGTTTTAAAAATCACTTTAATGAAGTGTAACTTACATACAGAAAAATGAACAGATCATAATTATACAGGTTAATGATTTATTACAGTGAACAAAGCCATAAAACCATCACCCAGATCAAGAAATAGGACAATATCTGCAGCCAAAAAATTCTCCCATTGTCCTCCTTTATTCACAATGCCTTTCCTCATTCCTCACTTTTAACAGATATGGATTAATCTTGCCACTATTAAGATTTATATATGTACACATATTTTAAACACACTATGATTTTGTTTGATGTGATCAATTTTCATTTACCTAAAAATGTCACCTTTTTATTGCTTTTTTCCTCTATTTTCATATTTGTCTTTTCACATGGTGTCACTGTCCTTCTGCCTGAAGGACTGTCCTTCTGCCCTTTAGCACATTCATTGATTTGCATCTGCCGATGATAAATTCCCTCATCTTTTATTTGCGGGAAAATGTTTACATGCTTTACCTTCATAAGGGTATGTTTACTGAATATCGAATTTAATGTGGAGCACTATACCGAGTCGCGTGGAGACCTCTACCAAGGTCACAGATATGGAGCCCTGTACCAAGGTCACAGGACAAAAATCTTCAGAACTGACAAAGCTCCATAGCAACTGTTGCTATGTGTACCCCTGGCCTAAACCAGCATTCCCCGACTCCATATTGGGTAAAATATCCACCCTATAGCACCCTAACCAATCATCTAATGCCACCCTTCCAGCAGGAATTTTCTTTGTCTTGAGGCTATAAAACTTGGACACCTTCCTAAAGGAATTGATCCTGAAGGAAACCAACTCTGAATATTCATTGGAAGGATGGATGCTGAAGCTGAAGCTCCAACACTTTGGCTACCTGATGTGAAGAGACAACTCATTGGAAAAGACTCTGATGCTGGGAAAGATTGAAGGTGGGAGGAGAAGGGGATAAAAGAGGATGAGATGGTTGGATGGCATCACCGACTTGATGGACATGCGTTTGAGCAAGCTTCAGGAGATAGTGAAGGACAGAGGAGCCTGTTGTGCTGCAGCCAATGAGGTTGCAAAGAGATGGACATGACTTAGCGACTGAACAACAACATAAAAATTGTCTACTAACATATGAGAGGGGTTGGCTTTCCCTGATCTGTCAAGAGGTCGACCTGTTGCTTTTGCAGTGCCTCCTCATCTTTGCTCTTAATAAGGGCTTCCCTGATAGCTAAGTTGGTAAAGAATCCACCTGCAATGCAGGAGACCCCGGTTCCATTCCTGGTTCGGGAAGATCCGCAGGAGAAGGGATAGGCTACCTACTCCAGTATTCTTGGGCTTCCCTTGTGGCTCAGCTGGTAAAGGATCTGCCTACAACTCAGGAGACCTGGGTTCGATCACTGGGTTGGAAGATCCCCTGGGGAAGGGAAAAGCTACTCACTCATATATTCTGGCCTGGAGAATTCCACTGGCCTGTATAGTCCATGGGGTTGCAAAGAGTTGGACACAACTGAGCGACTTGCTCTTAATAAACTCATTCCCTTCTGAACTATTCTTGTGCTCTTTTCTCCACTTACTTTTGTTGGTTTGTTTCTCTATGCTTCATTCTGGGCATTTTCTTCTGATCTCTCTTTCATATCACCAATTATCTCTTCATTTGTGTCTATTACAATATTACCTATCCAAAAAATTCCTATTTTCAATGGCTCTTATCTTTAAATCTGAAAATTTCAATGGATTATTTTGATTTCTTTTGTTCATTGGTAAACTTTTCCATATTTTCATGTAATTTACCAAAAATATTAATCATATTGACATGCTGATCTGTGCTTTATAAAGCCTCTTAATCTTTAAAGTGTGAGAAATTCCTTTAAATGTTCTATACTATAAAGTCATTACATTTTACACCTATATTTATTTCACTGTAATAATCTGAGGGTATTATTCTGAGGTCTTCAGCACAAATCTATTTCTTTCTACAAAATATTTTTTAATATTTGATAATTTTAATACAGTCACTCAATCATTGGCATTCTGTTATACCTTTGATATTCTATTCATTTATATATCATTATAATGTCTTAGTGGGTTTATTTTTATGTATTGTACTTAATAATTTGAGTGTAATATTCAGATGAATAATTATTTATACCTTTAATCCTAGAAAAATTTCATCTTGTAGCTCCTGAAAGGGCTTCCCTGATAGCTCAGTTGGTAAAGAATCCATCTGCAATGCAGGAGACCCTGGTTTGATTCATGGGTCAAAGTCTCCAGCATTGCAGGTGGATTCTTTACCAACTGAAAAATTATTTCCCCACCATTTCCTTTACAGTCACTTTTTAAAACATCTTATTAGCAGAGTATTTAAATCTAGGCTCAAAGTCTCTTAATTTCTCTTACATGTTTGAAATTGTACTTACATTTTTTGTCTATATCTGATGTCTCTTCAATACTATTTTTAAATTAACCAATTGTCTCTTCTCTTTGTCAGCCTTGAGCCCTGTGTTTTATTACTTTTCTTTTTTTAAAAATTTATTTATTTATTTTAACTGGAGAATAATTACCTTACAATATTGTGATGGCTTTTGCCATACATCAACATGAATCAACCATAGGTACACATATGTGCCCTTCATCTTGAACTCCCCTCCCCTCCCACCTCCCTCCATCCCCCATTCCTCCAGGTCATCACCGTTTATTACTTTTCAAATACCATTGTTCAATTCCAAGAGTTATGTCCTCTTATCCACTAATATTGATTTATTTCAGCTTAACTTCAATTTTATATGATTTTTATGATTTTATAATAAGTGTAGTTTTTCTTTTTATACCTTGAAGCTTTCCAAATAAAGATATTTGATTAAAAAAAAAAGATATTTGATGTCCTGTGATGTTTTTTTTCATGAAGAGTAAGTTAACATTCAAGTTGATTTTATTTTTATGTATTTTTAGCATTATATTATTTTTAAGTATTTTCGGATATTGGTTAGTATGATCATTTTAAGGCAGAAAATTCTTTTTCTGCTCCCCTCCCCCACTTCATCTCTTTTCAGTGATTACCATTCTGGATTTCAGATTTGTGGCTATCTGTACCTAAAACCAAGTTTAAATTAGGTCTTATAAAAGTCATTCAGGGCTTCTGAGTTGTAGAATTATTGGGAGATGTGGCATTCAGCCAATATGAACCAATATATCAATATTAATATTAGGTTCACCTCCCAATGAGAGATTTTGTCTTTATAATTCATCTTTTCCTAAAGACTCATCTTAGATTGACTGAATTTGCTAGATGGGCTTTTCTTTTGAGTAGGAAAATTCCAACTCAGTCTCTTCAAGTTGCTCCAACTCTGCTATCCATGTAGCAAGAAGCCATAGATTTCCTATTGCGCTGGATTATTTGGATTCCCTCACGCCACTTCCTGCTTTGGGAGCGAGAGCCCAGAATGTGCGTGGATTTACCTTCACTCACCATTTGTCAGTTCTGTTCTGTTGATGATCCATGAAGATATTTACCTTGGCTTTGAGCCAGGCTATTTGTCTTCAGTTTTGTTTTTTTATTGTTGATGTTGTTGTTGCTTATCATTCCTATGTGTCTGAAGTAGAGTAGGATTAAAGGATAAAATTACCAGGTGGTCTTGGTCAGAACTCATTTCCTTTTCTTCATTCTTGAAGAACATTTTCTAATATTTCAGTTCTCTTGTTTCACACACACCGACACATACACTCTAGGTATATGAACTAGTTCATTCATACACACACATACACACACATATATGTAGGCATATGTCACATATGTGATGCATCGATGCATTTATACAGATATGTATTAATTCATTTATTTATATATAAATGAAACACATACAAAAACACAAACAGTTCATTTGTACACACACATATACAGATCTTCGTCAACTTACTATGGGGTTCTGTCCCATAAACTCATCATCAATGGAAATACTGTTAAGTTGAAAATGCACTTAATATAGCCATAGAACATCATAGCTTAGCCCGACCTACCTTAAAAGTGCTCAGAACACTTCCATTGGCCTAAAGTTGGTCAAAATCATTTAACACAAAGCCTATTTTAAAGTAAAGCATTGAATATCTCATGTGTTGGTTGACGACTATATGCGAAGTGAAAAACAGCCTGCTTGATGGGTCCAGAATGGTGGTGTGTTCATTGTTCACTGTTGTGATCACAACGCTGAGCTGTGGCTGTCAGCAGAGCCCATCAGACTACATGTCAATGGCCCTAGATAAGATTAGAATTCAAAAACTGAAGCACAGTTTCTACAGAATGCATTTCATTTTCACATTATCATAAAGTCAACAAATTATGTCAAACCACGGAAGTTGGTGACCATCTATATAAATAAATGACATGGTACAACCACTCAGATGCCCAGAGTGTGTGTGTGTGCATTTGCGTGTATGTGTACATACGTGTGTAATTTACTTCCTCTTCTCAACAGAGTAATATATTGTCAGTGACTGAGTGCAAGAGAGTCAAAGGAATTCTACATTTGTTTTGTTTGGATTAGTTTCTTATAAAAGCTCTAATAATGATCATGGCCCTCTAGTGATCCCCAAAATCTACTCTTGAACTAGATTGTCTTTCTAGGGAAGCTGGGACTTGGATTGGGATGAAGTCATCCTTATACCTGACAAGTTGAGTGGAATATGTGCTTGAATTAAATTGCAAATGGTACTCTTTTAAATTTTATTTTCGGTAAAATACTACTTAACATGTAAAGCAGATCTTTTCTCCTTCAGAATGCATGACAGCCATTTACTAATGAATGCTTTTAAATCTACTGCCTGAGCCTTAAGATATAACAAATTATAAATTCATAGTTTTTTTCCCATAAAGATGGATAAAAGGAAGCAGGTATATAGTAGGATTTGGGTCAGAAAAGTCAAAGCTGTATTTGAAAATTGGAAATGATCCTGTGTGTTAAGCTAGCATTTTCTCTTTGTACACCATTGATTGGAATCATGCAACAGTTACTTAAATAGTGCTTTTAAGGGTCCAAAGAAGTTGTCATCCCTCTATTAGTGACAGGTAGTCATTTATGATGTTTTATTCCAGAAGGGAGGTCAAGGGAACTGAAGGAAAAAAGAAAGTGAGAGAGGAAAATTTTAAAAAATGAAAAGAAACCTTATTTTGCTTATTTCTTTTATTTTACTTCTCAGAGAAGCCATATTTTTCTTAGTGACTGGCATTGGTACAAGTGGCTTCTTAAGATCAAAGGCTCTTTGAGAAACTTCTTTGATAGCATAATCCACCCCCAAATGCATACACTACCATTCTGTTCATCATAATTTGTCCCAGAGGCTAGACTCCTTTTTCTTCTCTTGGTCCTGGTACCACAAACAGGCACTATTGACATTTCTAGTCTCCAACTCTGACAGATTGCAGCCATCTATTCCTTAGCCCTTGTTCTGCAGGAAAACAGGCAACTTTAGTGTAGAAAGAAAGCCACTGGCTCTGTTCATCACTGGATCCCGGAAACTGTGCATCTAACCTTATATTTCCCCAACAATTGACTTTGGGTTCCAGGAAAATAAAGCAGCTCTGAATCTTGTAATATTAATGAGGGAATGGAGAGGTTAGAATATGAGTTTGCTCTGCTTGTCATATTTTTGGACTCTTGATTCTGTTCTTGACCAGAACCTGCAGGGCAGTCATCTCTTCATGGGTTCAGCTGTCTTCTATTTGGGGTGTGAAGAAAGAATGCCATCTACCAGCTCAGTAAACAAAGGACATCGCAGCCGTCATGACATCAGTCACTGACAATGCACCCTGAGGGGATTCAGGATGCAAAAGAGAAGGACACTGGCCCGAAATAGTTAACACTAACATCAAAGGATTGATTTCAATGAGCCCAGACTCTGCATCTCCCCATATATAGAAAAGCGCTAAGTTCATTGACTTGAGACATCTGAGTTTTTTCTTTAATTAACAGTAATCTTTCAACGTTCCAGCTACCTGGTTTTTGTTACAAAAATTCCCATATATACTGGCTCCTCACTCACCTCTTCAGAGCAGTCCCTCCGAGCTACTTGACAGGCTGCTGCCTGGGCTTAAGTCCTCAGCAAGTCCACTGAATAAAACATCATTCTCGACTTCTAGATTCTGCTTTTTTTTTTTCAGTTGGCAGGAGACAGGTGTGTGGTGTAGTGAAGGTGACATGGCAGTCATGTGACCTGAAATATACATTTACTTTATCTCTGGAAGTCTCTTCCCCTATTTTCTCTATTCACCAGCAGGCATATACCTACCAGCATAGATCAAGAAGAAGAAATGAATGAATGAATGAATGGTCCTCCATGGAAGCTTGTGGAAGGAACACACAGATACAACCTGGGCAGTAAAAACCTGTCACAAACACAGACTCCACAAAGGTTTGGTGGAATCTTCCACTTGACAGTTAAGAATCATAGCCTTTCCTCCCAACATGGAAAGATACCAGGCTCTCCCCGAGCTACCACAAGGTGCTGGGCTGAGAAACTGGCACATTTCTGATGCTCCGTGCCAAGGTCAGGTGACTCAGGGGTTGCATGTGACACTGTCATCAGAGGCCACATCTTTTATGAATTAACACATCTTGTCTTTCTTCACCCAGTTTATTACTTTCTTAAAGAGCTAACACATTAATTTTACTGCCAAAAATTGTGTTTCTTGTTATTATTTTTAAGTTTTTCATTCATCCATGTCAACAGCTACAGTCCAAACTCCTAGATGCCTGATTCCAGGAAGAAAGTCCTGGAGTAGAAAACAAGGAAGGCATACTTGTGGTGTCAGGAAAAATGTGTTTAGTTAGAGTCTTATCTGAGTGCCCCACTGCCCTTTCTAAACAAATGTATTGGATTTCTGCACTTTATTGCTGCCTTGTAGCCCAACATCCAAAATAGACTTCTCTAATTTTGTGTGTGTGAGAGAGTCTCCTTAACAAACGATCCCATATTGCCTTTACCAGGGAAGGTTGTTAACCTGGATTATTGTACCTAGACAGAACATCACATGTGGAGCGCTCAAGCTTCCCCAGCTCTCAGCATCCTTTTCTCCCCCTGTTCCAGCAGTTTTCTGAACCATAAGTAGGTTGTGAGCCCATAGTGGTGAGTGAAATCCTGTCTGCTCTCTGTAAGTCCCATGCATTTCTGAAATATGCTGCTTTGATTGAACAAGACCTTTCTGGGGAAATGACTGACACCGAGTATTCCCAATGGCAACATTGCTTGCAGACTATCTCATTTAATTGTACTGCCAGGTTCACCCATTGCAGTCGCCAGCTGTTGCTCTTTCATCTGTTGATTTCAGGTCTTCCCCTGTTAATGATCATAACTGTATGATGAATAGAGACAGGGGCTTTTATCAGAAACATCCGGCAGTAGCAGAGCTTAGAAACACTTGAGTCGAGAAATGACAAATAGTAGTCAGGTTCCTGGAGGAGGAAAGCCACAGATGTGGGAAGACTGCCTCTCTATGGTGCACGCTTAGGAAAGGATCTGTGTGCAGCCTGCAAAGGCCGTAGAAACCTTATGAAAGATTCTGACAGCGGTTGTAACTAAAACTGCCCATTCAGTCCCGAAAGTAAAGCAAGATGTACCACTATGCGGTAGAGTTCTTTTCTGCTCTTTTCCCCCTAAGTTTTCCCCCAATATTCCTAAACCCATCTTCTCCATCTCCTCAGTTAAAGCCGAGTTTTATTCCCAAAGGTCTTGATCTCACTGACTTCTGATACCTGGCTTTTGTTCAGATTTTCAATAGGCATCTCCTGCTCCTAAACTAATCCAGTTCTATTGTTAGGGAGGCCCCACGATGTCTCCATACTTTTTTGAAAGCTTCCTCATCTAAGGGCCTTCCTCTCTCTTCTGAGTGTGTTTTGTATTTAGTAATCTAATCCAAACTATAGTTACTTTGCTCTTTTTCATAAAGAATTCACTCGCCTCCATAACTTTCCTGATGATTTGGATCTCCTAGAAGAAAAGCCACTTGTTGATAGGCATGGCTTTCCACCCACCCCCGGCTTCTTTTTCCCTCTCCATCTCCTGGAACAAGTTCTTTCCTTTACTCTTTTTTTTTTTAATTTAAGATTATTATTATTGATTTTTTTTTGGATGTGGACCATTTTTTAAAAAGTCTTTATTGAATTTATTACAATATTGCTTCTGCTTTATGTTTTGGTTTCTGGGCCATGAGACATGTGAAATCTTAACCTCCAACCAGGGGTCAAACCTAATCCCCTGCATTGGGAGGTGAAATCTTAACCATTGGACCACCTGGGAAGTCCCACCCCTTACTCTTGCAGAATCTCTACATTATTTAATGTCTTTTGGAGTTTTACCACTTCTACCAAATAGGTGCATTAGATCATTTAAAATGTTTTTTTTTTTTTTTTTTCCAGGCAAATACACAGGATTTCCTAAGGAGTTATAATTAACAACTTAAAAATCATTTATTATATTCAGAAGGGCATATCTTGCCATGCAAAATCTATTTTCTCCTCCAAATTACACTCAAATATTTTCTATTTTTTGAGACTAGTTTGGCTAGAGATAATCAAAAGGCTGCGAAGAAAGAAGGAAATCCTACCACTTGAAACAGTAAGAATGGACCTGAAGGGCATTATGCAAAGTGAGGTAAGTCAGAAGGAGAAAAAGTACTCCGTGTTCTCACTTACATGTGCGATCCAAAACAAAAACAATGAACAAAATGAACCAAACTCACACATACAGAGGACAGATTGGTGTTTGCCAGAGGTAGGGGGTGAGGGCTAGGTGAAATAGGTGGACGGGCTCAGAAGGTACACACTTCCAGTTATAAAATAAATAATTCCTGGGGATGTATGTACCGTATAGCATGGTGACTGTAGTTAAAAACACTGTTTTTCTTTTGTGAAATTTGCTGAGAGTAGATCTTAAAAGTTCTCATCACAAGAAAAAAGATCAAACTATGTAATGTGACAAACGTTGACTTGTGGTGATCATTTCATCATACAAATATCAAATCATTGTTTTGTACACCTGAAACTCACATAACATTATATGTCAATTATACTGCAATAAAACAGGCACTGGAAATATTCTACCTCTTGATCTCTAGGTATCAACTGCTAGAAAATGCTATGCTATGCTGTCACTTCAGTCGTGTCCGACTCTGTGTGACCCCATAGACGGCAGCCCACCAGGCTCCCCCGTCCCTGGGATTCTCCAGGCAAGAACACTGGAGTGGGTTGCCATTTCCTTCTCCAATGCATGAAAGTGAAAAGTGAAAGTGAAGTCGCTCAGTCATGTCCGACTCTTCGCACCCCATGGACTGCAGCCCACCAGGCTCCTCCGTCTATGGGATTTTCCAGGCAAGAGTACTGGAGTGGGGTGCCATTTAGTCATAGTCAATCCAAGCAGCAAAAACGAGAAAAACACTTTCCTAAGCCTCTTCCTTAAATGAATATTCCTTGGTTACAGCTAACGCTTATAGATCGGCTATGATCCAAAATAATTTCTCTAGAACACAACGCATTTGCTACGTAATTGTCCCAGTTTCAGAAGGAGTGGCTTAATTTCCAACTTGATTGTACTGGGCATTCAAGATCACGATATGCTAGAGTTGAAAATGATGGATCTTCAATAGGGTTGGTCTTAAGCTTATCTAGTGAAATACCCCCATTTTACAGATGAAGAAACTCAGAGGAGGGGCTGTTGACTTGCCTCAGGCCACACAGTCAGTCCCCGGCAGTGTCAGGGCCCAGCACCCTGGCATCCTGATTCTCAGGTCAGTTCTTCCACGCTGCTCCTCAGCCAGAGACCATGATCTCAAGCAGTGACCACTCAGTGTCCTTCTCCAAATGGGTATGGATGGTTCTCCAAATGGAACGGAGTATGATTCATGCATCTTAAAAAACAGCCAGAGTTAGATTAACAGAGGGTATATTGAGATGCAGAACATGATTAATACGAGACCTAAAATGAATACCTGGTCTGTGATGTGTCATAATACCGAAGACCCCACCTCTCCCAACCCAGTAGTTAAACAGTATTGAAGAAAATGAGGCGGAAGGTCTATCTCTGATAAACCTGACAGACGGGACACAACCTCAGGCTTTATCTTGGGTTTAGAATTGTTCAAACTGCTGCCTCATTCTTGATGGTCAGTCACTTGGTTATGTGAGTGAGTGAATGAAAGTCACTCAGTCCTGTCTGACTCTGTGACCCCATGGTCCATACAGTCCATGGACTTCTCCAGGCCAGAATACTGGAGTGGGTAGCCTTTTCCCTCTCCAGGGGGTCTTTCCAACCCAGGGATTGAACCTAGGTCTCCTGCATTGCAGACCAATTCTTTACCAGCTGAGTCACGTTATGTGACCTTGAGCAAATCACTCTCTACTCAGCTTGACTAGCTGCCCGGCAGGGATAATAGTACCTAACTTCCAGAGTTTGGTTCTTTTCTGAAACAAAAAACAAAAATATATAATATATATTTATATACAACAAATATATGAACACATAATATATACATGTCCATATGTAATGTACCTATACTGAGCAAGGTATGCACTCAAAGATTCTTAGTTTCTGTCCTCTCTTAATTGTCATCCCAATTTTACTGGACTTATTAATCTCACCTGTTAACCTTATTAGCTCATCTATTTCCTAGATATTTTTTTCAAAATAAAATTATTATACTTTTGCATCCCTTTGAAGTCAATAGTACTTAAATACTATCTCAGAGAAACAGTCATTCCTTTTTCTTCCTTTTTTTTTAAAGAAAATACTCATTTGTGATATACCTGTCACATAGTCTTGAAGAATAAGGAAAGTTGGAGGATGAATGACTATTTTCCAGGAGACAGGTAAAGCATATTTGGTAGATTAATTCCCAATTCACCTTCTCAGAGGAAAAGGACAAAACCCTCATTTACCAAGATTCTAAAGAGATTTTCAGACGAGTCCCTGGCCAGTCCCACATCAGTCTTTGTTTCCAAGCCTTCATTCCCCAGAGCTTGGTTTTCTTGACCGGGTCCCAAACCTTTTATTGAACGGCAAGAAGACGTGAGGAAGTGATTGCTGACAGTCACGTGTCTGGTGGCACTCCGGAGAGGGATGGCCTGCGTGCTTATCAAGGAATCAATCTTTCTGCCTATCATCCTCTTTTTCCTGGGAAGAAAGCTATTTATCGCAATTACCTCATCCGGAACAATTACCTCACTTTAAACTGTTTATTCTCCTGAGAAAGGTGTTTGGGAGCAGGTAACAACTTGACCAGAGAGATGGATTTTTGTAAAAGTTCTGTATCGATGTTGAATGTTAGGCAGTGGGGAGCCGTTGACAACTTTGTCTTTCTTTCAAACCAAGACTTCATTTTCTTTTGGGTCCACCAGGCAAAAGGGGACACACATTCTGACCAGCTGAGTTTAGACACCATTTGGGGGCGGGGGGGCTCGATACTGCGAGAGTATGAGATGCCTTGCCTTTAGAGCCTTGAACTCAGGGCCAACCCCCCTGGTGTGTTCTTTGCTCTGAAACTGTGTGGCCCAAGGCAGTGTCTCTCAAATGTCTCCTTCTGCAGGAGGGACTCTAAGAGGCAACCACAAGGTACTTTCAAAAGCAGTTAAATAAAGATTTGACAGTCTATTCAAAACAAACCACACTTTTAAGAAAAGTCTTTCCTTCTTACAAAGGCCCAGCACGACTGCCTTTCCCTGATGCTTAGGAGGAAAGCAATTGCCAGGGCCCAGATTAAAACAAAACAGGAGCTGTCAGAAACGAGGTAGCTTTCTGAAAAGTTGGGGGGATTCCAGCGTGATTAGATCCGCAGACAAGGAAATTGGGGGGGAAAAAAAAGAAAACTCAATCACATCCTCTGAGGGCACCCATGATCCCCCACCGCTTTCTGTACATCCTTGCATATTTCGCCTAGCTGCAATAATGGGTTTATTCTAGTGATATTTTTTTCCCCACTTGGTATTTGAGTCTTTTTTTTTTTAATGCTTCAAGAGTGTTGCCTGATTTGATTTAAAAAAATGGAAGATAGAGAGGCAGGGCTGCGAAAGGGCTCAAAGTTGAACAGAACAGTGGTTTCCAAGAAGCAGGATACTCAGGCTGCCGAGATGCTCACATCTTTCTGCGCCGGGTTCGCCTCTAAGAGGCCCGTCGGCTCTGCTCGCATCTTTGGAGCGCGCGTGATCTCCGCGAGCCCCGCTCAGGCCCCGCGTCCGAGCTTGCTGAGCCGAGGTTTTTTTGCGGAGCGTGCGGGAACCTGGGGCGGGGCGGGGGGCTGTGCGCAGCCTCCGCAGGACTCACCTGCGCCTCCCGCCGCCCGCCCCACCCAGCGCCGCGCGGCCGGCCGCCCCCGCCCGTCCCGCCGCCCCGCCCCGGCCCGGCTCATTGGCTGCCGCTCGGAGGGGAGGAGAAGGGGCGGCCACGGGGGTCTCATTAGGGATGCGGGTTCCCTCCTTACCTCCCTAGTCCGGATCCCGGCGGCGGCGGCTGCGGCGGGAGAGCTGCTCGCGAGCGGTGCGGAGGGGAAGGCGGGCGGCTCCAGCAGTGACCGTGGCGGCGTCGGTCGCCCCGCCGTGGGAGGCTATGGGGACGCGCGCATCCTCTGGGTGCCCAGCGCGCGGCGACTCGGAGCGCCCTGCCCTGCTGCTGTAGGGAGCGGCCGTGGAGCAGTCACTCGCTGAAGACCCCCGGGACCCACTCTCCTCGGACCCCCTGGCTCGTCGAGTCTTTCCCGGGGCGCGGAAGAAGACCTGTACTCCCAAGTGGGGCGAGCAGTATGGGGAGAGCGGCCGCCGCAGGAAGAGGCGCTGGAGGGGCGCGCCAGTGGCTCCCTTGGCTGGGGCTCTGCTTCTGGGCGGCGGGGGCTGCGGCTGCCCGAGGTAAGCGCGGGGCCCAGCGGGCGGCGGGGCCGGGCGGGGGGAGGAGGGGACGGGGGAGAGGCGACTGATCGGGACCCGCACCGATGGCCTTGGCTTCTCAAGTTGCGCCCTGCACCTCCCCGCGCGCGCGGAGCGCAAGGGGTGGCTCTCGGGTGGAGGACCTCCGAGGGGACCACTGTCTGTCTCCCACCCCAAGTTTGAGATCAGCTGCAATCCTACAGGTTGCTGGGACCGCTGGGCCCCTACCCTGCCTTGATTCTCTTCGTTCTCTCCCTTTTCCGAGCCCTCCCCAATTGCTGCAGACTGGAGTCCGCCGCTCTCTTCACTCCATTCTCGCTCTCTCGAGTCCACTCCACTTCCTTCCGAAGCGAGCCCGTTCTCGGGTGGGCGCCCGGAGGGGTGTCCGAGAGCTCCTGGGGAGTAGGGACCGGGTACTGGGAGACTCGGTAGGGTGGGCTTGAATGGAGATCGCGCCTTTTCCCTTTGGGGAGCAGCACTTAGGTTGAGGTCCGCGAAGCTCGACACGCCTTGGGCGACAGCAGCCCGAGGTCGTGGGCAGCACTGGGCTGTCTTTCGAGAAGGCCGCCGTGTACCCGGGAAAGCTGTGTGCGCGGGCCGCGCGTAACTGCGCCTGCAGTGCCCAGCCGGGTTCGCAGTTGGCCCGAGGCCGGTCACCCGGCGCCTGGTTTCCCTGCCGGGTGCCGGCTCCTGCCCGGGAGCTAGCCAGCGCGGGGCCCCTGAGCGGCAGGTAAGCCGCTGCTTCTTTCTACTTAGAGACGTAGACCCCATTTTTCCTGGCTCCTTTGGACTCCAGTAGGGGGAAATTTTGCAACTGGTTTCAGCTCCACCTTGAGCGAGGACGGGGAGCATCAACTTAAAACCCGCGGACTTGTTTGAAGGTGATCAGAGGCAGTGTTACGCATAGCTTGAGGACTGTGCCTTTTACCTTTGAAATCACCAGGAAGCTTCTCCTTCCCGCTCTTCTTTACCTTTCTTTATTTCCTGGGTGTCATCCATTAGGCTTAGAATTTGTAAATTACATTCAGTGACTTACCTAACGCTGGTCTGGCGAGAGGTGAAACTGACCAGCCCACCTCATTTCCCTCGAACATACTGTGAGTAGCCGCGAGACAGAAAAGGGTGGAAAGGGTTGAGGATGATCATAAAAGAACCAGTATCATCTCATTTTTATAAAAGCTAACGGTGTGTTAAAAGCAGTCTTGCTGCCTGGAATGAAAAATTTAAAAAAAAAAAAAAAGGTGGATAGAGGTTTTTCCCCTTTTATGATCCTGTTCAGTGACTATTTGCATTTCATTTCCTGAAAAGTTTTTTTTCCCGCTCCTTTTAATGGAGTAGGCTTTTAAAAAAGCAGGAAAGGCTTAAAAATGAGCCAGTGATTGCACACGCTGATGGTGGGGAGCATAGTTCTTTTCCTTGCTGGAAGAAGCACAAGCTTCAGCCATTTAATTTACTACGGAGAATGCCTCCTTGCAAAGTCAGCTCTGAGTTGTTTTTAATACACTGTTCTGGGGGAAAGCGGGCCTTTTCTGTCCTGAATGTTGATTTTAAATGTCTGAGTTTCCACTTGGCTATTCTATGCTGAGTACCTAAGAGTGACTGATGCCACATACTGACGTTTGGAATTTGGTTGATGGGTCTGTCTTGAATCTAGCTTGAAACAAGAGGTGCGGACCTGCCAAAAAGCCTCTTGGATGGAGTTTTGCTGGCTGTGAAACTAAGGCTAGCACCTCTTGTCGGCAAGCTGTTCTTCGGAGGACTCCTGGAAAACATACTGTACACTCTGCAGGCTTATTTACAACAAATGTCTTGCGCAGATCATAGTGGTGTTCAAGACACATGGAGTGGAGCTGTACATCTGACTAATATTTCCCTTGTAATATTTTACTTGTTGGGGCAGCAAGCCCATTACCTTTAGCACCTGTCAGAGATTCCCCAAGAAATGAGCAGTAAACAGGCTGCAAGTCTGCGAAGCCACACGCACCTGACTTGGGACAGGTGGGCACAATTAAGAGTTTTTCAGAACAAAGGGTGGCTTTCAATGTTACTTCAGTTCTCCCAGCCCAGGATGGTGCCCTTTCATTGAAAGCAAGATGAGGTTCCCCTGGGGACGTGTTTACTAAGTGGTGTCTCTGGGGTTGGCCTCTTGTCCTTCTTACTTATCCAAGTAAATAGTGTTTTATGTTGTTCTTTTCACATTGTTTTGAACCAAGCTTCTCTGCTTTCCCTAAACAACAGGATAGACAGAACTAGGCTCTTGACTTTGACTATATAATACTATTGAACAATTCAGTAGCCATGTCTTTACAATTAGCTATCATTTATTTGTTTCCAAGATGATTGTACCATACTCCTTTCCCTCCCCTTTTCTTTCACTCCATATTTAAAGTAAAACCGTCTGAAAATGGGGAATGAGATTTCAGATGATTGGCTTTGAATGTCCTCAAAGAGGAAACTACCTGGGGCAACAGACTGCCTGAAGATACTACATTCTGGTTCTCTTCTTTGTAAACTAGACTGACTTCAGATTTATGTTCCTGATGGATAGCATACTGTAAGGAAGGCACTTGGGTACCATGATTACCGTATATTTTAACACTTTCCAACTTAAAAGAAAGTGGTTTAAAAGTTATTCATGACCTGCCAAGTGCTAATTGAATCCCCATCATGTTGTCACACTGATTTGTTTTTGTTCTTTGAAAAAAATGAGCCCCGCTGTTGATCTGGTTGTAATTCCTCTGTTAGCTACTGTACTTACGAGATCCCAGTCTGAAGGCAGGGAGGAAGATGATCTCAGGTAGGCTGAGCTTTTACCCAGTTTCTTTAAAAAATTTTTCTGGACAATGCAATCTTCCTTACCCTAACCATAGCAATGCATTAAGGGCAAGAGAAATACATGTCTACTTTATGGGCACCGTAGGTCGTGTGGTTTGTGCATACTTAAATCCATTTACCTCCCTCATTCCTACAGTTTTAAATCTATATTCACTTTCTCCTTAACGAAAATTATTACTGCCTCCCCTGCCCTACATTCTGCTGCTTTTTCCTCCAAAATCTTCCCCTCCACAGCGGGGCTATGAAAAAAGAGCCTTTTCTCCCAATTTCTCGATGGGTTTTTCTTTTTGTGACTCTTGGATTGTGCTCTTAGTTTGAGCAGTCCAGTGACACATTCTTTTCCTACCCAACAAAGGCTTCAGCTCAGGAACTGTCTTTAAGTATCTCAGTTGTTAAGAAATTTCATTGTTTTTACCTGTCCATATAATAGCAGCACCTGTCACCATTTTTTTAAAAAATATTCTTACTAGGAAAAATAGTAATGTCAGCCTTCCATTCTTCTCACTCTTTGAGTGACCTGTCTGTGGTTTTTTAAGTGGTACCCTTAAGGCTGGGAAAACCTGTGGAACCCCAGGAATCCTCAGTGAGTTCCATCAAAACTCTCTAAGTGGGACTGGTAGGTCCATACCCTGCAGTCTCAGTCGTTGGGGAAACCCTTTCCTGTTGCCTCAATGACTCATAAACTTTTCACCATCCTCCTTCCACCCAAGAAGGACCCAGCTTAAAGTATTGCCGGCTTTCAAGGTTTCTCAAAAAATAGCCTGTTCAGGAGTTCATGAAATTTGATATCACTTCCTTGGGTCTGTCTTCTTTTTAAATATGGAGGCTGGGGACCCAGACCATAGCGGTTATAGTCTAATCCCAAAGACAGGTGTACGAAGAAAGATTTATTCCATCACATCCTCTTAAGGAAGGTGATGGTGATGTTACAGGGTGTCTTCTTAACAGGCAGCCAGAACATGTACCCCTTCTTGTTATGCCTTAGCCGTGAATTCTGATCGTCCCTTAGCCGTGAATTCTGATCGTCCCTTAGCCGTGAATTCTGATCGTCCCTTAGCCGTGAATTCTGATCGTCCCTTTTGTTGGGTGGTACCACTTGATCCACTGCGTTATTGTCTCGTCTTCTGTCCTCCTCATTCAGCTGCCTCCACGGACAAACAGCCTCAAATAACCAAAGGGAGCTTTCTTCTGTCATTCTTGGCCACAGGCTCTAGGTCACAGCACTTCCCTGTTCACCCGCTAGTGTGTTCAGTACCTGCCATTGGCAGGAGACCTAGCATTGCTGCTTTTTATATCATGCCTGTTCTTTAAGAGAAGGTGTTTTTGCAGCCTTGCTTGAATATTAAATAATACTAGTAGTGACTGTATTTATGGGCTTCCCTGGTGGCTCAGTGGTAGAGAATCCTCCTGCCAATGCAGGAGATGTGGGTTTGATCCCTGGGTGGGGGATGATCCCCTGGAGGAGGAAATGGCAACCCCCTCCAGTGTTCTTGGTCTGGAGAATCCCATGGACAGAGGAGCCTGGTGGGCTACAGTCCATAGGGTCTCAAAGAGTTGGGCGCTAAGCAACAGAGCATGCACCCACACCTTGGTTAATTAAAGAGTTTTACATGTGTTAACTCATAGAATGCTTAAAATAAGTCTTTGAGGTGAGCGCTCTTAAGATTTTTCTGTTTAAGACAAGAGAACAACTTCACAGAGAGGTCAGGTTCCTTGCTCAAGGCCATGAAGTTTATTTTGTGGTGGTGCCTGGATTTGAACCCACGCAGTCCCGCTCCAGAGCCCACGGCAAAGAGGCTTTTCTAAGCTGTGCTGAAAGCAAAACGGCTCTGATATTTTGGTGACACGAGGGCTAAAATTATCTCTCTAACTATGAGATTTGCAGAAGAATTTAGAGGAGCTTAAATAAATCTATAAATGTATTCAGCTACATCTCAGAGATTTATGTTGTATGGAAACAGCCACCCTCTCACCATTCAGCTTAATATACTTTGGGATCAGATTCACACTTAAAATTCCGAGCACCAGCTTCTAATGTGATAGCTTGTACCCCCCACCTCCAATTTTGAATTTCAGCACAAAATATTGCTCTGATTGAATACGCCATCCATGGAATGGCAGATCCCAAGAGACTATTTGTTGCCTGTCTTGTATTTTTAGCCTTGTTTGCCGGGGAAATGTGAAGCATGAGATTCAAGACTAGATTGTTAACACCAGAGGTTGCTGTTTCTGCTGTTTTGGGTACTCCTGCTGCTGCTTCTGCGAGGCAGATGGCTCGATTCATTTATAGAAGAGAGAGATTCGTTCTGTTTTGCATCTCCACTTTGAGAAGAACTTTTAATTGTTTGGTACCACATTGCGTTGTCTGCTCTTACTGTGTGCGTACACATGCTGTGCGTAGATAACGGGCAGAAATTAGGCGGATGTTCCCGTATTCAGTTTGGACCGCGTTGGAAATCCACCGACTCTCATGCTTCTGGAGGATTTCTTTGAAAAGTGGATTTGTGCACAGGACGGTGGGGACCGCGTATGTTGTTCTCCACACCCCTGCCCTCTCTGGACTTCCCTGGACTAAGAAATTAGGGGCAGAAATATTAGGGTTGTGTTGATGGGGCTAAAGTAGAAACCAGAACGTGGAGTCCGCTTGTTGGCTTACGTCAGACCATGACAGATGTAAACTGTTCCCTGATGTTTCAGGTTGTCAAATGTTTCTTAATACGGTTTCCAAGAGGACAGGAGTTCAGGGAGGCCTCTATTTCTCCTATATGATCAGTTTCTTCTGACAGTTTCCTTCCTAATTAAGGAAGCCGGAAGCCAAAAGCTGTCTTCCAAGTGAGGTCAGTTACAGCCTCACTTAAAGCAAGTATTGACTTTCTGCCCCCAGATTTCTGGTTCATAAAGTGCTAAAGAGCCTCTCTCCCCAGAATGAGAGACCTTGACACTCTATCTGCTTCTGCTGGAACCTGGCTTATAAGGATGGGAGGAAGCATATGGGTAATTTCACTGCAACCCCATGGAATTTGACTCAGGATGGGTTTTACAAGATGTGTTTTTTCACTTCCACTGAATGGTGTAACTTCTCAATCAGGTAAGTCCAAGGGAAAATGACACTGCAGACATCCCCTGAAGGTAAGTGATTTGGCAGGCAGTCATAGGAAGCAGGAGATACTAGAGGTTAAAGCAAAGAAATCCTGATGACTTCAAGGGCCCAACCAACATTGGGATGACTAGGCTTAATGTCATTCATAGATTTTACTATAAAAGCAAGTGTATTTACTAAATATCGGATGAGAAGATTTGCCTCTATAAGAAATTTGTGGCACATTCTGTGGAGTTGTTTTCGTGAGATTGGTGGTTCCTGCCTTGTCACAGTACTTATTTAGTAGTTACCGTCTTTATTTGAATTTAATTTAATAAAATCTCCTGGAAGAGGAAGGGAAACCAAATGATCACGGGTTATGAAAGCTAAGCTGGTAATATTTGAAACACACAAATCAGGGCTTTTCAAATGTTAATGTACATTTGAATCACTGCACATCTTGTTAAAATGCACATTCGGATTCCATAAATCTGGGGAGGGGCCTGAGTTTCCATTTTCTGACAAACTTCCAGATGACACTGTCTGACCACACTTTGAGTAGCAGGTCATGGATGGTAGTAATTCAAGATTAAGAAAAAAAATTTTTTTTTTAATCTTCAGTATTGCTTTTCACTTGGAAGACGGTATGAAGTAGAGTCCTATGTAAGAGTATTGTAAAAATGCCAATAGAAGAATAGGCAAAGACAAATGTCAGTTTTAACACAGAGAAATGTAGAACCACTTATAAAGCATTCAGGGAGAGCCCCATTCTGATGGAATATCGTGTCTTGCTTCCAGCATTTGGAATGATGGGTGTAATATTTTCAAAGGCTTGGGTTTTGTTTTGAAGTAATGGAGGACATGTCTGTGCCTAGTTCATTAAGAAACTGAGTCCCCCAGAAGTTGAATAACCCAAAGTCAAAGTTTTGTTGAATTAAGGACCTTTTCTACCTCCTTTCATCTTATCGTATCTCTTGACTTGCGCTGTACTTAAAAAGGTCCCGAGTTCAGGATATTCAAAGTGAGGCTGTACTGAAGGGAGAAGTTGAACAGAAACAGTTGGTTAAAAAAGCAGAGGAGTGTTCACGTGGGGCACATTTGCTCCCCAAGCAGCTGGATCCTGACATGATGTGAGAGTAGGTTTTGGGTCCTCCTTTGCTGTGTCTGCACTTCCCTGGTGGCTCAGACGGTAAAGCGTCTGTCTACAATGTGGAAGACCTGGGTTCGATCCCGGTTGGGAAGATCCCCTGGAGAAGGAAATGTCAATCCACTCCAGTACTATTGCCTGGAAAATCCCATGGATAGAGGAGCCTGGTAGGCTACAGCCTATGGGGTCGCAAAGAGTCGGACATGACTGAGTGACTTCACTTTCACTTGCTGTGTCTACTTGGCAATGGCCGTCTCGCTTAATGTTACTTAACCCTGCACTGGCAGGGCTGGTCCCATAACACATGCTAAACAATATTTTTTACTTTAACCTTATTATGTTAAGGTATCAGATCAGATCAGTCGCTCAGTCGTGTCCGACTCTTTGCGACCCCATGAATCGCAGCACGCCAGGCCTCCCTGTCCATCACCAACTCCCGGAGTTCACTCAAACTCACGTCCATCGAGTCAGTGATGCCATCCAGCCATCTCATCCTCTGTCGTCCCCTTCTCCTCCTGCCCCCAATCCCTCCCAGCATCAGAGTCTTTTCCAGTGAGTCAACTCTTCACATGAGGTGGCCAAAGTACTGGAGTTTCAGCTTTAGCATCATTCTTCCAAAGAAATCCCAGGGCTGATCTCCTTCAGAATGGACCTGTTGGATCTCCTTGCAGTCCAAGGGACTCTCAAGAGTCTTCTCCAACACCACAGTTCAAAAGCATCAACCATTTCTAAAATTTACTCAATATTGTGATAAAATATTCAGGAAAATTTAGTTGCCATAATAAATTAAATAACTGTAAGAGGGTTTTATATACGCCACCCCCCCCCCCCAACAACAGATTGTAAAGCCGACATTCCTGGATGCATGCGTGCATGCTAAGTTGTTTCAGTCATGTCCGACTCTTTGCAACCCCATGGACTGTAGCCCTCCAGGCTTCTCTGTCCATGGGATTCTCCAGGCAAGGATACTGGAGTGGGTTGCCGTGCCCTCCTCCAGGGGATCTTCGCAATCCAAGGATCAAACCTGCAGCTCCTACATTGCAGGCAGATTCTTTCCTGCTGAACCACCAGGGAAGCCCACATTCCTGGATACGTTATTCTAAAAAGACGATTAAGTGTAAGATGTGACACTATCATGGAGTGCTGTTTTGAATAATTCATTTGCATGTAATTTGACATTTTTAGGTCCATTCACAGTTGGGATAGTTTTGTATTTTTACATCCACCCTGATATGGAGCAGATGATGAAATTAAGGTTTAGAGACTTTTTTTCCCACCCAAGGCTGGACAGAGAGTCATAAATAGCACTAGGACCAGACGCCGAGTCTCCAAATGGTTTCTGGGACTTTCTGACTACCTTGTCAGTCTGTTCTATTTATTTTGGTACCAAATAAGTTGATTGCACTGAAGTTGGATCTTACAACATTCTGCTTGTACTACTTTTGAGACAGGACTGGGAATCCACGAACAGGTGTGATAGAAGGAGAAATAAATGAGTAAAACATTTCAATGATAGCTGTTGACTTCTTGGTTTATGTGGAGGTATGTTTCTCATGGTTATGAACATAAGTGGTCCCATCTGGGAAAGGGAACAAGTACAAAAGTGTCAGGAGTGACAGAGGCAAGTAAAATTGTGAATATATGAAAAATAGTATACTGGGTACCGTATATGTGCTTCCCTGGTAGCTCAGCTGGTAAAGAATCTGCCTGCAATGCAGGAGACCCCAGTTCAGTTCCTGGGCGGGGAAGATCCCCTGGAGAAGGGATAGGCTACCCACTGTTGTATTCTTGGGCTTCCCTGGTGGCTCAAATGGGAAAAGAATACGCCTGCAATGCAGGAGACCTGGATTTGATCCCTGAGTTGGGAAGATCCCCTGGAGGAGGGCATGGCAAGGCACTCCAGTATTCTTGCCTGGAGAATCCCCATGGACCGAGGAGCCTGGCGGGCTACAGTCCATGGGGTCGCAAAGAGTTGGACACGACTGAGTGACTAAGCACACACACACACTGTAGTATGGCCTCAGTGGTATGTAAACTATCCTGAGGAGTTTGCTAACTAAATTTCTTAAAGGGATTAAAATTTAGTTCATTAAAGTAACATCACAGTTTGTTCTTCTGCAGTTTTATTTTAAAGATGTCACTATAGGCACAAAGCACTCTTTAGAAATATAGTCCTGGCTTCTTAATCTGAATCTTTTTCTAAATATATTGTGTTTATTAGTATTCGGTTGGCCAAAAGGTATGTTCGTAGTTTTCAAACGAACCTTTGGGCCAACCCAGTAATCTTGTGCTTTTTTCTCTCTGTATACAGTTTAGAGATAAGATTAAATTCTTTTGATTTGTGCTGCTGCTGCTAAGTCGCTTCAGTTGTGTCCGACTCTGTGTGACCCCATAGACAGAAGCCCACCAGGGATCCCTGGGATGCTCCAGGCAAGAACACTGGAGTCGGTTGCCATTTCCTTTTCCAGTGCATGAAAGTTGAAAGTGAAAGTGAAGTCGCTCAGTTGTGTCTGACTCTTCGAGACCCCATGAACTGCAGCCTACCAGGCTCCTCTGTCCATGGAATTTTCCAGGCAAGAGTACTGGAGTGGGGTGCCATTGCCTTCTTTTGATTTGTACCTGGAAGTTATCTGAGAGGAGGAGAAGGGGATGACAGAGGATGAGATGGTTGGATGGCATCACTGACTCAATGGACATGTGTTTGAGTAATCTCTGGGAGTTGGTGATGGACAGGGAAGCCTGGTGTACTGCAGTCCATGGGGTCCAAAGAGTCAGACACAACTGAGTGACTGAGCTGAACTGAACCGTGTATTTGGACTTGCAATAATAATTTTCATCAATGTGTCTTTAAGAATTATCTCCTCTATTTTTGAAAAAGAAATAGGAAAAAAATACAGACCACAAAATGAAATTCTTTGCTGGAGAAATATGTATGTTGTAAGCCTTTTGAAAGGAGCTGGGAAAATTGTAACTGTCCTTCATCCGAATAGTCAACCCTTGTATGTCCCTCAGCCTACAGACCTGCAGCTGCAGTGATTGCCAGAAGCTTGCATCAGGAAACTTCCCAAGTTATCTCCCTTCAAAAAAAAAAAAAAGGCAATCAGGAGGTTCACAGGTTTTGTCAGTGTTAGGTGTGTGGGTGGGATGTAAGTGTTTGGGGGGTTTGCTTTAAAGGAAGAATGGTTTTAAAAATATTTGTCATTTTTTTTTCACCTTGGAGCAAAGAGTACATAAAAATAAAACGCCACCCACCCATCCCAAATACAAAAATGAAAACTGAAACCCATTGGCTATTATCGCAAGTTTAGCAGACAGCTTGAAATGCGCATCAATCTTGGAGAGCAATGTGGAAAGACAGCCCTCCCCTATCATATCCTGCAGCAGACAACACCATCACTTGTGCAGTCAATTATTAATAATTGTCAAGGGGATAAGTGCCTTAATGTGCAGATATCTGTATGTATGTATTATATATTAGTAGAATGTCATATATCATCATCATTGCAAACTTACATCATTAAAGTTCTATGCTATTAATTTAAATGCCATTAATAACACTTAAACTTGAGATGGAGACACAGTTTTGACTTGATCGTCAGGTTCTTAATTTGAGTGCCCCGTTTCTTGCTTTCTCCCTGATCTTTCCCATCCAACCCCCAACCCTCAGTCTCCTCTTGCTCCCTGTCTCCTCGCCAAGTCAAAACTGCCTTCCTGGGACTTCCCTGGCGGTCCAGTAGTTAGGACTCAGTGCTTCCACTGCGGAGGGCATGGGTTCGATCCCTGGTCAGGGAACTAAGATCCCACATACCATGTGGCTTCCCCGCCCCCAACCCAAAAAAAAGTAGCTTTAAAAATAATAACAGGAAAAAAAACAAAAGCAAAACCCTGCCTTACTATTTGAGCAGTGTGGTGGGCTGCAGATTAAAGGCTGCATGTCCTGCAAAGGTCACTTTTTTCCTCTGGTTCTTTTATTTCTAAAATAAGAAGAGATAGCTTTATCATCAGACTTCCTTCCTGCTCTAATATTATTGTATGATGCTACCTGGTTGTTTTAAGTACCATTTCTTCACAGTATTTTTGGCATATCAGGTGGCATTTCATGGTATTTTAAATGTGTCAAAACCTTCAGTAACAAGTACTCCGAAAGAATTTTTAGGACAAGTTAGTAGGACTTCAGGAATGTTGTTGGTAAGCCTTGGCTCAAGTGTTTTCAAGAATCATCAGTAAAAGAAGTGTGATTTTTACATAATGAATTTCTCTTAAATCAATGGTTGTAAACTGTTGCACGCATGTGCAACTCCAGCAGCAGAAGTAGGGTGAGTGTGGAGAAGGGCTGAATGGGTTAGAGTCCATCCAAGTAGGGTGAGTGTGGAAAAGGGCCGAGTGCATTAGAATCCATCCACGGCAGCCTGTTGTTGCCCAGCTGGGCGCATGGACCCACAATTGCTAGGGTGACTTCTTATTTTTTAGCAGAAACCATCTATATGCTATTTCATGGTACATTTCTAGATTTGAACCTTTCTCAAGTTATTTTAGTAAAATGCCTTTAATTCAAACAAAAGTCACAAGATACAGCACTCAACCTTCCAGTTTGTCTCAAGACAAGGACTTTTGCCCCCTTTTGTTAGATTTAAAGGGTCAGGGAATCAGCTGGTCCTCATTTTCAGCGATGGTCTTTGAGCTCTGCTAATAAAGCTTTTTATAGCTTTGTGGAGGACTGTTGTCTATTGTCTTCCTTTCCTCTTTTGTTTTCTTGCAGTTTGATGACCATCTTTTAGTGTCTGGGTTGCTTTTTCTTTGTGTGTGTCTGTGTATCCATTGTCGTTTTTAGGTTTGCTAACCCCATGAGGTTTTGATACAGCAGTCTATATATTGGGTTGGCCAAAACGTTTGTTCAGGTTTTCCCATATCCGAACGTTTTGGCCAACCCAGTTTGTACAGAATTGGTCTTTTTCCTGTCTAGAGAAATTCTGTTAGCATTTGAGGAGCATTGTCTAAAAGCAAAAGATCGAAAGCATGTGAGTGGCCTTTATTTAACACATGATAAACACTAATTTGATCAGTAAGTTTCTGTGTGCCACTGCATCCCATTTGTAAAGAAGAATCATAAAATTGTATTGCTGAAAATTTATGGGACCTTAACATGTCTAGTGAGTGAGTGTTAGTTGCTCGATTGTGTCTGACTCTTTGTGACCCCATGAACTGTAGCCTGCCAGGCTCCTCTGTCTGGAATTCTCCAGGCAAGAATACTGGAGTGGGTTGCCATTTCCTTCTCCAGGGGATCTTCCCTACCCAGGAACTGAACCTGGCTCTCCTGCATTTCAGACGGATTCTTTACCATCTGAGGCACCAGGGAAATCCCAGAATGTCTATACTGAAGCTCAGATCTCTGCATAAGCAACTGAGGTCTAAAGAAGCAGCATAGATTGCTTGCCTTGTAGGAGATCATTTCTATGAATGTTTGCCTATGAACCCAGATCTTCATTTTCTCAGGGTTCTTGCCTCTTCTCCTTTTTGGATCCATAATAACAATCACAATCAGTAGAGGCACCAAGGAATTCAAAAGAATGATACCCTGAGACTAAAGCCTATTGATTATTTCACCGTGCTTTTAAAGGATGTTTCCCTTTTGTTTAAAATATTTGTTTTTCTAAATACTTTTGAAATAGGATAGATTTTTCATCTTTGGTACTGTTCTGAATCATAGAACGATGAGGCTGTGATTTAAGGGGCTCACAGTTTATCGTAGCAGAGCTAATGACCTATATTACATTTTCTGTATCTACATCATAGATTGGTTTTGTGTTTTTATGAAATTTAGGGTGAGTCAAGCTTTTGTTCAAATTACTTACCCTCTGCATCTTTGGTAAAAAAATTTGTTCAATCAGTACGAATTCACTAGAAGACCCTAAATGTGTTCTAAATGTGGTCATTAAAAATTCTGTACATAGGATGAAGATAGTCACTTCTCTTCAGCTCAGACTATGTGATGTTACTGCCATGAGTTAGAAGAGAAAACCTTATGCTTTATCCAAGGAAATAACTTTAGTATTAATATTTGCCACACAACTCCTAATTCTTATCTGGATAAGGAAATTGCTTCCACTTTCCATGTTTCCCTATTTAAATCTGGATATTCATGTGTGGTGAGAAGGTAACACTTTCCAGTTGGAATGGTGAGCTAGGTCCATTGTGATGCTGCTGTTGCTGCTGCTGCTAAGTCGCTTCAGTCGTGTCTGACTCTCTGCGACCCCACAGACGGCAGCCCACCAGGCTCCCTCGTGGTGTTAATTCAGATGGATTCAGAGGTTGGGTGCTTAGAGGACCACTAGATGGAGCAGATTCTAAATGTGCACAAGTAATAGACTTCCTGTGTAGGAAAGTTCCCCTGGAAAAGGCTACCCACTCCAGTATCCTTGGGCTTCCCTGGTGGCTCAGACAGTAAAGAATCCACCTGCAATGTGGGAGACCTGGGTTTGATCCCTGGGTCGGGAGGATCCCTTGGAGGAGGACATGGCCACCCACTCCATTGTTTTTACCTGGAGAATCCCCACGGACAGAGGTGGGCTACAGTCCATGGGGTTGAAAAGAGTTGGACACAACTGAGCGATTTAACACAGCACAGTTGACTTGTACTTCTTAGAAGAAAGCTTTTTGAGGCTGGCAGCAAGTTGCCAGTGATACCCTCAAAAGGTCATTTGGATCCAAAGAGAGTGACTGGATGTAATTTTGAAAACCTCAATTGCTTCCCCTTCTTGCCATCTCTGGTCGTTTATTTTTGGCCACACCTTGTGGCATGTGGAATTTTAATTCCCTGACCAGGGATTGAATCCTCACCCCCTGCAGTGGAATCTGAGTGCTAATCTCTGGACCACGGCCAGGGAAGTCCCATTGATCTTTATCTTAGAGTGAATTTTGCATCTCTGATGGCCACGATAACTTTCAAAAAACAATCCCTGTAGTTGAGCTGGAGCTTATAAACTCCAGTGACTCTAATGATTATTCATGTTGAAGCCACCTTGTTGGGAAAGTGTTAGACGTGGAGGGTGTGGAAAACTTCCGATTCTTGGAGATTAGGTGTCAAAATATTCAGGGTTTTTGTTATTTTTAGCAGTTATCAGTGAAGGTTCTTGCTGCTGGAAATAATGATTAGGTTTTAAAGCTGCAAATTCCCAGCCATCACCCAAAGGACCCCCTGCCTGTCCACCCCTTTTTTTTTCCCCAAACTGGTAGAAACGCTGACCTCTGTAATATTGTCACTCAGGTTAAGTGAAAAGATGACAGAGAAGTGCTTTGAATGTGTGTGCCTACTAGTTTTAAAGTTTGAAATTGATATTTAATATTTTAGCAGTTTCATTGAAACATAGTAGATGGAAAAATGAGCACCAAATGTTGAACGTCACCTCTGTTTAGAGAGATTCGTATGTGTGTAATTTAAATTTTGAAGAGAAAATTTAATCCTCATGTTCTCAATCAGCTGATGCCAGGACCTCCATCTCAGAAAAACTTACTCAGCATCTCGGGGGAGAGGATCCACTGATACCGTTTTTAAGTTCCTCAGGTGAGTCTCAGTTTGAGAACCAAAGATTGAGAGCCACTGGTTTAGTGGGTACATTGATTTTGAGCAAATATAGAAACTGATCCTGTTTTTGTCTTTTGTTTCATTTGAGATTTAGAGAAGATATTTGACAATCCTGGTCATAGCAAAGTGTAAAGGATTAAGGTGGCCACCCAGGTTTCTTCTCCCCATTGAATTAAGCCTTAGATTTTCATGTTGGATCACAAATAACTTGGATGACTGGCATTGGATAATGGTACTCAGCATTTCAGTCTTTAGGAACTTGCCTCTTCCTGCTAGGATGGAGGAACTGAGGTATTGATCAAAAGGATGTGATTAAATAAGAGACATGATATTATAAAGGAACAGAGTTTTAAGAACTCAGGGTTGGAGGTTGCACCATATGTTTCCCTCCCGACAAGAGCTCAAGGGCCCACAGATGGAGAGTCCTACTAGGGCTCATCTGACATCTCCTAGGTCCAGGATATAAGTGATAAGCGATCACATTTGTAAGTGGGTTTCTATCTTTGTGCTCATCGTGGTATTGAATGAAGGCAGCACAGTCCCTGTTACAGTGTTGGGCTGGCCCCATGGGCACTGTTGCTGTTGACGGAATTGGGTGGGAACAGCTGGTACCTCTTTGCCAATTTAGGAGCTATGACATAGCGATTCTTTCTAAAGCAAGTGTTTCTTAAAGTTCTATTCTGCTCACGGCTGCCAATGGTTCCTTCTTTGTCTGTGAAATCAAATAATTTCATGACCAGTTGTTGCACATGAGTTTAGTTCAAAGAATCAAAATGGGTATCTGTGCACTTCACCACCATATTGATAGAACGTTATCAATCCTTAACTCATCTCTGTGTTTCTCCTTTATTCTCATCCCGCTGGTTCTCCTTCAGAAATAATATTACTTGAATTTTGTGCCTATCATTTCCTGGTCTTTAAAACTACTTTAAACAAATATGTAGGTACTCCTAAACAGAGTTGACTTTTGCCTCTTTTTGACGTATATTTATAGTCTTCAGCAATTGTTTTTTTCACCCAGTATTAGTTTTCAGCTATGTTATGTTGAATCACTTCCCTCCCTTACAGTATTTGGTGCTGTGACTGAACCATAATTGACTTATTTATTGTACTCTCAGTGATATTTGGCTTATTTTCAGGTTTTTTTTCTATTATGAAAAGTGCTACTAGGAACATTCATGTACATGTCTAATGGTACCCACTTTTCAAGTGTTTCTCATCTGAGAGTAAATTAGTAAGACCCAGAGCATGAGTATGTTAGAATTTCCAGATAAGCCAAAGCATTTTTCAAAGATGAGTTCTCATCACTTCACATCAGCCAACAGTTAATATTTCCAGGCCTAGAGATTTCTGCTAATTTAGTGGGTATAATATGATTATCTCTGAATGGACATAATTTCCATATCCCTGATTACTAATGAAGTTAAACATTGTTTCATTTATTTCATTGCCATTTATATTTCTTCTATAAACACCTACTCAAGTCTTTTGCTCATTTTTTCTATTTGTCTTAATGAATTATAGGAGTTTTAAATGCACGTGTGTGTGTGTGTTTGCGTGTACTAAGTCACTTCAGTTTTGTCCAACTCTTTGTGACTCTATGGACTGTAGCCCGCCAGGCTTCTCTGTCCATGGGGATTCTCCAGGCCAGAAGACTGGAGTGGGTTGCCATGCTCTCCTCCAGAGGATCTTCCTGACCCAAGGATCAAACCCACATTCTCCCGCACTGGCAGGTGAGTTCTTTACCACTAGCGCCACCTGGGAAGCGTGTGTGTGTGTGTGTGTGTGTGTGTGTGTGTGTGTATTTTAATAAGCTTTAATGTTATATGTGGTTGGAATGTCTTCCAGTTTTTTTTTTTTTTTAACTTAATGGTATTTTCTGATGACTTGACTTTTTAATGTTATCTTCTTATGAACTCAGGTTTTAATTTTATGCTAATCAGTGTTGTCAGTCATTTTATGTTCTTCTGTGTATGTTTAGGAAATCCTTCCTGAATCTCATGAAGTATATTCTTCTAATAGTCTAAAATTTTATATTTTGGTCTTTCATATTTATGCCTTAGTCCATCCAGAATAGATTTTTTTTCCTGTGTAGAGTTTGAGTTAGGGATTTAATTTCATTCTTTCATGTGAATAACCAGTTGTCACAGAACCATTGATTGAGGAGGGGTCTCCCTCCTTTTTCTAATGATCTGTAGTGCATCTTTGTAATGTATGAAAGTTTCATAGATGCTTGGGGAGTTTTTCAGTCTGGGGTTACGTGTTCTTCCAACGAACTTTTCTGGTTTCATTTCCCACTGCCCTTTCATGTCTCCCCTACTCATCCAGACTCCATGCTGTGCTTCAACATTGTCTCATGATTTCCTTAGTCTTGTGCATCTTCTCCTTTTCTTATGTCTCACATCCTGCCTCATGCTGTTGTTTTTAGGTATATTTATTTCTCTTTTGCGTCACATTGTGTATCAGTTTTTGAAAGCAGGCTTTGTTTTGTTCATCTTTGATACTTGTGAGCAGAAGCGGATGTCTTTTACTGAATAGCTATTTGATAAATTGTTGACCTAAAGTGTATCTTAGAAATTATCCAGGCAGTCTCATTTTATTTGCCCACCTACGGTCATGGGATTTGCAGTGTTTAAATGCAGTGCCTAAGGTCATAGAGTCAAGGGTCCCATCTTTTTCCCTTGAGCTTATTCTAGAACACCTTTCATTATCAGTTCTGTTAGCAAAGAACTAAAGTATCAGACACTGTCCAGAAATAGGAACTAATCCTGAAAATCCTGGAAAACCAATACACGTGGTAGGTCCATGATTCCTTGGCTTGTTGAGTCAGTTTTGGACAGTGATGTTCACACCACATCCAAATATTGAGCATTTCCCAAACATGTTGTACTGGCTCCCATCTCTGGGCTCTTGTTCATATTCCTTGTTCAACAGAACTGTTTTTATAGACCACTGTCCACGAGTCTTCTGTACTCCTAGAGATTAATTTCTTGTTGAATGCTCTATTTCCATACTTTGGCATCACTTCCGTTCCTCCACCAGATAGTATTTTAATTTATTAAAAAAATTTTTTTTTCTTGATTTTTGTCTCCTTAGAGGTGAAAGGCAATTTACTATTCTACCATGTCTTCTCAGAACCTAACCCAGGGCTGTGTCGGCTCTAAGTTAGGGTTTTTTATATATAATTTTTTTTAAGTTTGTTTATTTTTGGCTGAGCTGGGTCTTCGTTGCTGTGTGGGCTTTTCTCTAGTTACAGCAAGCACGCATTACTCTCTAGGTGCGGTCTGCAGTATTCGCATTATGGTGGCTTCTCTTGTGAAGCAAAGGCTCTAGGGAGCACGGGATTCCATAGTTGCAGCTCCGGGGCTCCAGCACAGGCTTAATCGTTGTGGCCCACGGACTTAGTCTGTCCTTGGCATGTGGGATCTTCCCGGACCAGGCATTGAACCCTGAGGCTCCTGCATTGGCAGGTGGATTCTTTACCACTGAGCCACCATGGAAGCCTTTAAGTTAGGTCTTTAAGATGCTCTATATGCAAAAACCAAACAAGCCAAAAACAAACAAAAAACCCACAAAACCTTCAAGTAAGCTTATAAATATGTCCTGTCATTCCACCTTGTGATGTGTAATTTGGGTGAAATCAAATTTTATTTAATTCACCTATTTAATGCTGGGAACTTCTGAGCAGGAGAACATGCAGAAATGGAGTCAGGGGGCTAGCAGGGGCTGACACAGGATGTCTAAGGGCTGACACACTCTTCTCCACTCTTTTAGTCACATGTGGGCTACATGGTTAGAGTAACACAACTATTGAGCCTGGAGAGCTTTATTTGTGCTTATTCCAAGTAGCTTTTTGGGTGAAAAAAATTTTTTTTCTGACTTAGAAGGATGTTCTGTGCTCATTGTAAGAAATTTGAAAATATGGGAAGGTACTAACGAGGACAGAAATCCCCAACAGAGCATTCAAAAATAGCCATCTTACGGGAGTTCTTATGGTGCCTCTGGTTGTTGGCAGATCTCTACCGGTCCCTCCTGCTCTTCATCTTTTGGAAGGAGAACCAGTTATGTGATTATTAAACCAGATATGTCAGTTCAGCTCTCCTTGTCTTCTCAGAAAGCTGACATTGTGGTGGCAGACTTAGTGCCTCCTTGCTGAATCTTGTGTGCTCTGGGTAATGTGCAATGATCACGTTGTTATTTTTTCCACAACTGACCACAGCTGGTGTGCATACCCTTTGTTGTGCCCAAGATCATGAGTAGCAACTTCTTTAGAAGTGTTACACAGTAGGGCTTTGTGTTAACGGAACCAAGATATACACTAATTTTTTATCTCTTCAGTATGAGAAAGGCAAAGTGATCGAAGTACTCCTTTGACATTCAGAACAGAATTTTTAAATTTTTTTTTAAACTCTTCAAGACAGCTTTGAAGGATGGTTTTCTTATTCCCAGTATGTTACCATATACTGGTTTTATCTCGGCATCAGAATGAATCAAACTTTGGCCAGTATGGACAAATAGGGATACATTTATTAGAATATGTATTGTTCTTGTGTGGTTGGGGACTATCTCAGTTGTGGTAAAGTCTTATCTCTAGGTAGCCAAGAGCAGTGATCACATTACATGTGCTCAAATTATATTCTGTGTTGTTTTATTCCTTGGAGTTGAATAGGAATTTTCTAGGCAAAGTTAATTAAGATTAGAGCAATTAGTCATTGCCAGGTCTCCTTCCCACCTTCTTATGCTAATTTATTAATAAAATGCATGTGAAGTAATTAAGATGTAGAAAATGAAAATCAGAAGACCATATATTTTGGCATAGCATGACTCAACATATTCTCACTTCATCCGTCTCTCCATCACCACCCTCCCTCATAGCCAAAGTACTTACCTCCAGAGTGAAAACATCAACAGTTCCTCACCTGTAGAAGTGTTTTCCTCTCTGTGTGTGTATACGTAATGACATCAGAGTTCTGTAGCTGTAGTGGTTTTGTAGTGAGTTGGATGTCTGTTTCCTCATTTGATACCTGCTGACAGGGGCAGTTTGTTTTCTGAATCTTTGAATACTTGTTTGGCCTATTTTAGTAATTCAAGGAATACATGAAGAGTAGAATGGATGGATCATTAGCACCACAATGAGTATTTGTGTGTTAGTTGAGCTCTGACTTGATAATTATATGTTAATGTGAATGTTTCTATATGTCACCATCACACTAGAGGCTTAACATATATGTGCTTTAATTCCTACAACAACCTGTGAAGGTAGGCATTATTATCTGCTTTACAAATAAGGAAATTAAAAGTCAAGTATACTTATATAAGTCCAGACTACTGATAAGTATGACCGTAGGGATTTGTCACAGGTCAGCTTTGTTCCAACACATGCATTCTTTCCTGCTATCATATCAGGATGCCTTCTAATTTTGACGTGTGTGTGTGTGTGTGTGTGTGTGTATATACATATGTCTATACACACAATGGAATGAAAAGAGTGAAATAATGCCATTTGTTGCAACATGGATATACCCAGAGATTATCATACTAAGTGAAGTCAGAGAGAAAGAGAAATATTGGGTGATATCACTTATATGTGGAATCTATAAAATAATACAAATGAATCTGTATACAAAACAGAAACACAGAATACAAATTTATGTTTACCGAAGGAGAAAGGCAGAGGGGAGGGATACATTAGGTGTATGAAATTAACAGACACAAACTACTATACATAAAATAGAGAAGCAGCAAGGCTTTGTTGTATAGCATAGGGAATTGTGTTCAATATCTTAATAACCTATAATGAAAAATAATCTGAAAACAGTAACTGGATATATTTTGCTGTACGCCTGAAACTGACACGATATTGTAGAAGTACTATGTGAGCAGTATGAGGAATACAACTTGTATCCTCCAAACTAGGTTTTTGTCATTTTAATACATGAAAGTAAATTTAAATTTTAAAAAATGCCCTCTACCTTTGTAATGAAGATTCTCATGAGTGTCCAGGCTTCTTTGGATACAATACTCCTTTGAGAGCCAACTATGGTTGGGTTTCCAAAGTAGCTTTCCCGAATCACTGTGCTGTCCATATGAAACTAACACAGTATTGTACATCAGTTGTACTTCAATAAATAACAATGACAAAGAGCTTTCCCAGCCCCTTCTTAGTCCCCAGGTATGGTAGAGGTTCCCTAAGAAAATGTGTGTTGAAATTCAGCTTCTTGATTCTGTCTTTGGCTCCTGTCTCAGCTGTGAGCAGTTTATCAATTACAATTTTTCCTAATGTGTAAGTGTCCTTGAATGTCAGTCTTGTTTTCCCCTTTGACAGTTTAAGCAGTGAGCATGGACATGCCAGTGTCTGGCTCTCTGGGCCTGGCTGGATGACAAGCCAATTTTGCTGATCTTATACTGGGGGAAACTGGACCCAATCTCCATGGCATCTTCAGGACCTGTCTGTGCTTCATGTACATCCAAAAGAAGATTGCAACAGTAAGCCCCCTGCCATGGATATGGTATTATGTATGGCTGACCTTGCTTTGGGCAAAGAATATGCGTGCATTGATGTATAAACTAATAATAGTTGGCAATAGTAATTATAGGCCAAATGATTACCTCAGGTAAAATTAGCAACCTGCATTTTAACAGGGCTTTCATCGCCTGAAATTCACTAATAGAATTAACCCCATTGGTGGGTACCAGGAATTCACATGTATTTAACACATCCATGCAGTGTGCTATCCAGATTATGGGACCTTTTAATTTTAGTCCTCAAAGGGAAGAAGCTGAGATTACAGAGAAGGAAATAAAATTGGAAGGTATTAGCTAGATTTTCCTGGGTCATTACAGGTTCTAAGTGACACATCTGAATATTAAAATAAAAATCTCTTCCGAAAAACATTTATTGAGTATATTTAAGGTGCCCTGGTGGCTCAGACAGTAAAGAATCTCCCTGCAATGCAGGAGACCTGGGTTCGATCCAAGGGTTGGGAAGATCCCCTGGAGAAGGAAATGGCAACCCACTCCAGTATTCTTGCTTAGAGAATCCTGTGGACAGAGGAACCTGGCCAACTACAGTCCATGGGGTTGCAAAGAGTCAGACACGACTGAGTGACTGACATACAAAGTGTATAGATATTGTTTTTGAAAGCGGCAACGAAGAATATACTTATAAAGCACAGTCTCTACAATCAGACTGAGTTAGAATTTAGTTTTTAGCACTCATCAGCTGTGTGACCATAGGAAAATTAATTAACCTTTCTGTATGCTGTCTCCTCATCTGTAAAATGGAGATAAGTAATAGTATCTGCTGCTTAGGGATATTGTGAGGATTAATTAAATTCACTTATGCAAAGTACTTACAATTCTCATATGTAATATTTTATCTATCTTCGTCACTGTTACTTCCATATTGAATCACTGTGCAAGAAACTGGGATCTAGAAATAAAAGCTACTGTACCTGCCGTTGAGGATCTTCCGGCCAAGTGAGGGAGATGCTGGGATCCACTCTACAAGGCATTGTGGGAAATTCAGGGAGGGAGTAGAACTTGGAACATGGGCTTACTCCGAGGAAGAGTTAACCAGGCCAGCTGAGTGATGAATTTTGAGAAGGAAGGTTTGGGAGATAGAGGACATTCAAGGCAGCACAAATCAGGACAAGATCCCTCCCCTCTAAGAAATGACTTCCTCTACTTACCCCCAGCTGGCCAGGCATTTGACAGAATAGAAAATATTATATTCCATGGAGAAATAAATATACAGATGTCCTTGGAAGAGGGTTCCATTGACTCATTCTGAGATGTTCAGTCCTGAAATCCCATCCTCTTTATAAAGTAGTTTCTAATAGTGAGGTAGTAAGGGCCGACGGAAGCTGCAGCCATCCTTTCAAGATGAGACTTCTGACGGGAAGGAGAAGGCTCACACCGAGGACCAGCCCCCAGGGAAGGGAGAGCCTGTATTTAGTGGTGCTGGCTGGTGATCAGGACGGGAGAGGTCGGGAGTGGACCTTAGTTTTACACGCGTGACAGTATGGTCCAGGGTGGAAATTAACGCAGGCTAGACGCTCATCCTCATTGTAGCCTGGAAAAGACTTGATTCCATGAGAAACAGACCCCACAGACGTTTGAGAGTGGCCGATACCTCGTTTTGTTTTCTAGCCCCGGACTCCAGGGGGCTATATATATATCACTCTAGATGCTGTAACTACTCCCCATCACATGGCTGGTTCATTTTTACCTTTTCCAAGTGAACACTTTAGGCAGACTGATTTACTTTTTTTTCCTCCTCTCTGAAATAGAGAAGTGCTCTTTAGCACTTTTACCCTTTGAAAATATAAAATCACTCAAGGGCTTTCATATTTTCAAAGGGCAGAAGCAACTTTAGCGAGAGAGAAGAGTGCAAAAAGCCCACTGATCTTTTTTTTTAAGTGCTATAATGAAAACATGTCTAAGACATATCCTCCAGGCCTCTGTGTGGACGCTGGTAAAAGAGGTGGCCGAGGTAAAGAGAGGGAGAAGGCAGAGATGGATGCAGATCTGCAGAGTGAGGTGGCTTTCTCTGTGGCTGGGATTTTATTCTTTTCCTTTTTAACTTATTGGGGAAGAAATAATCCTTACCATTTTCCCCAAAGCACATGCTAAGATCCGCCTAAGTGGTAGCCCTCCATATTTTTTGGCCTTCGTTGGATCTTAGTTCCCAACCAGGGATCAAGCCCACACCCTGGAAGTGAAAATGTGGAGTCCCAACCACTGGACTGCCAAGGAAGTCTTCAGCCCTCCATATTTTATTTTTTAAATATTTTTTCATATGGACCATTTTCAAGTCTTTATTGAATTTGTTACAGCATTGTTTCTGGGTTTTGTTTTTTTTTTTTTTTGGCCCTGAGGCATGTGGGATCATAGCTCCCAGACCAGGGATCGAACCCACGCCCCCTACAAAATCCTAACCGTACCACCACCATGGAAGTCCTTGCCTTCCATATTTTAATCGAGAAAATGATGGCTTCCTTGTTTGACATGGATTTGCCAAATCTCAGACCCCTGAGGATGAAATCATAACCATTAGGAACTTCACCATATTATTCCTGAGTGAGTTTGCCTTCGGTGTGACAGCTATAGTTATGTCTCCTCAAAGATACAGAGAGAGCAGTTGACCTGTCAGGTTACGAAACAAATAACAGAGCTACCAGCCAGGCCCATTATCTTAGCGCTGCACCACACCTGCGCACGGCAGACACCTCCGGAGTGGTCCATCATTCAAAAGGGCCGTATTTTACCCAATGAGGTGCTTACTACGAACTGCTATAGAAATGATCTACTAACTCCAGCTTCGTTGGCAGTCCTGGATGAGGGCATTCTGTGTCTCTTTACCTCCTCCCCAAATCACAGCAGAGTATTATCTGCAGGCAGGATTTTACTTATGTTAAGTGTTAAATGTAAACATCAACAATGTCATGAGGCATTCCTGGCAGGTATGATTCTTCAATGCTGTGTGCCAGAAATGGGGTCCTCTGGTGGGGACCCCAGGGGTTACAGCATTAACCAGCAGGCCCTAGAATTGTCATGGACTTTGTTCTAAGAAGACATCCAGGACACTGCTGGCTCTTTCCAGGTGGAGTTGGGTTGGATCTGTGCATGCGTGCTAAGTTGCTTCAGTCATGTCCAGCTGTTTGCGACCCTATGGGCTGTAGCCTGCCAGGCTCCTCAGACCATGGGATTCTCCAGGCAAGAATACTGGAGTGGGTTGCCATTCCCTTCTCCAGGATTGGAGTTTACTGGAGTTTAAAGCCAACAAAGGATACATTTACCATTTCGGTGACTCAAGGGTATTGTGATGACTTTTTCTTTTTATTAACTCAGCCTGAACTGCTGAGTTTTGGAGACAGGGGGGAATCTTCTGAGTAGTAGAGTCCCACTCTTCCCTGGCTTTACAGCAGGAAAGTGATTTAATTGTGAAACCATGTGAGAGTTTATGATGTTACCTTAGAGAGACTTGCCCATCCAAGGGCAACTTAAAATTCATGCACAGTAGCCACTGTAAAAGAATACCTAAGACTCATAAATAAAACAAACCTACCTTAATTTATGGCCAGGACCTTCTCTACCCATTGAGCTATTCAGAACTCTGCACAATTGATGTTTCTTTCCTCCAGTTATTTCAGTAAAAAAATGAACTCTATTTTATGCCATACAAGCATACTAATAAACCAGTGTTTTGCTGCTTATAAAGGCAAACTGTCACCTGTTAAAATATGTAACTGTCATAGAAAGATAAAAAAGGATCATTTAATAATGATGAACAATGTGCATGTGGCATAAATAGAATCCAAAAGGTAAACAGCAGTTTGTTATGCCAGAGCCAGCCAGAGCTATTCCTCAGTGTGGAGGGCTCTCCACTGATCTGTGAGCTCTTCCTTTTAAGGGAAATATAACCTGGCTTAACAGTGATGTCTGTGTGTGTATTTAATGGAAGCTCATTGCTGGTGCAAAATCTGGACTGTTGCTCTCATGAGGGAGGGAAAAGTGGCTCTCAGGCATATTTCCTTAACTGATGAGGAAAATCTTAAGTGTTACATTGTTTTCTCGAGCTTGATAATAGGGAATATTTAGAAGTTTCATTGTTCTAGTAGGTTTGGAAAGGAGGTTGTTTTTAATTAAGCTATTCAGCTGCTTCTCAGTGTTTGAAGCCAAATATATCCTAGCAAGAGTATATCTGATGTGACTAAATAGAGCCAGTGTTAGCAAAAATAGAAGTGGGTTTATTGTAGCTGCCTGGGTTTCTTGATCTCTTTTTATCGACCCATACAAATAATCCGTCCAAGATACAGCATTGAAAACTCCAGATTTCCTTTATGATGTCAGGGCATGGTTGTAGCCAGTAGACAGTATTAAAGTTGCATCCTTGTACACTGAATTTTAAGAGGCACTGAACAAGAGATTGTAATGAAACTTTTTGAAATTAATGCATTCTTCAGTTGTAGTCTGTTCCACTTCAGTGAACTAAAAACCAGAAGGGTAACCACAAGAAGAGTTTCTTCTCTTCTGGAGTCATTTCTTCTCCCTGTTTCCAGTTAGCATGTATTTATATTGACTAAAGTCTTGGGAGTGACAATATGGTTGGCTCAATAAATATTGAATGTTTTAAAGATTTGTGTAAATATTTGCCCAACAGACAGCCCTGCCTTCTTAAATATTTGGCCTTTTATATTGGGTTCAACGTGCAGTGATTTAAAAGCTTATTCAACTATTGAACAGAACCATACCAGTTTTAAAAAGTCTTTCCAAGCCTAGTTAAGTGGGAAAGCATTGTATTCAGTGAATAATAGATTTTCACAAATCAGAGCAGATAAGACTGCATTGAAAGGATTAAGAAGGGCTTCATTGGAAAGCAAGGGTGAAGGTTGCTGGGATAGGAATGACCATTGCCTTGTGTCCCAGCTCCATACCGAGTGTCCCCATCATAACAAGATTTCTTGTTCTGGAAATGTCCCTTCTTAGCAAAATTCTTAACTGAGTTGTTTGCCAAAGTGACTTATAGACTTATAGCAAAACAATCAATTCATGAATTCAAGTTGGAATCCTGAATATTAGGTCCCAGGGCAAAAATTGGCTACCTTCTCATACCCCCTAGTCAAGTGAATCTTTTTCAGTATCAGCAATCTGTTTCTTCATCCCTCGTTTTTATGATTCTTACCAAATTGACAGCAGTTCTTTTTGCCTTTATGATAAAGTATAGACTCCTTAATGCTGTAGTTTGGCCTCAGTCTACTTTCTTTAATAGAGAATTTTTTAAGCCAATTCTCTTTTTTTTGGCCACACTGCTGGCATGTGGGACCGTAGTTCCCTGACCAGGGATTGAACTCAGGCCCCCTGGTGCCCTGCAGTGAAAGTGTGGAGTCTTAACCACTGGACCACCAGGGACGTCCCTCAACTTAGTTTTCTAACTTCATGCCTCACCACTGTCCATTGTCTACCTTACTCGTCACAAAAATGTACCATGAGCTTTTTACAGCTCTGTACCTTTGCATATGACTATTTACCAAGGCATCCATCTGCCTGACTTCTCTATCAGGCTGTTGAACTCCTACTTAGTCTTCAAAGCCCATTTCAAAGATGACCACCACTGGCAATTCTTCTAATGATTCCACTGGGCAGGACAAATCACTCTTCCCTGAAGCCAGTACTTCAGATAGGGCATTGCCATGAATGGCAATTCATAGATAGCTTATTTCTGTAAGTTTGTTGACATGTCATAGATACCTAATAAGTTGGTATTCTTCTTTCTTATGAATAGTGGACTTTTTCATTCAACCTGGTGGTGATGGAACTCCCTGTCTGTGGTTTTGTATCAGGATGGGTATATTTAGGCTTTAAAAGAGCATGCGAGTGTTAAGCCTTGATTGCCAGATAGTTGGATGTGAGAATACAAACCGAATACATCCTTAGCCTGTTAGCCAACCTTGGGGCTGTCACCTAATTCTCTAGCCTGTAACTGTCTTATTTGGCAAATAGGAATAAATAATAATATTCTTTCCTTCTGAACTGGATGCAAATTCTGAAGTGACAAAAAATTGACAGAAATTTACCTGAAAATGATGTTCACACGTGTGGTTTTTTTGGCTCTAATTAATACCAGTATTCATTTTAATACATTTCCTGGAAAAAAGCCGTGTTTTATTTTTTTGTGGTGAAGCTTATGTGGGTTGTCCTTTATTTGGTCCAGGAACAAACATAATCAAACCAGGTCTTGTGATCTCGAAGATCTGGTGACATTTTGGAGAGTAAAAACATGGGCTCATTTATATTCAGCCACAGAATATACAGACCAGATTTACAGCATGACCTGTAGCTTATCAATTCATTGATCTATTTGCTCAGCACTGCAGATGGTATAAGTGCAAATGAATAGAGTGATAAAATTCCTCCACAAGCCTTTGAAGTGGAGCTTGCAGTATAATCTCTTGGGCTACAGAATATCTTTTTGGGTGAAATGTTGCCAATATAGAGAAAAACAAAGAGAATACTATATAGTGATTATCCCTATGGCTGTACCAAGCTTCATTAAATATCTACTTTGAATCTAGAAATTAATCTTAAAAATTAAGCTTTTTAAATATATAAACCACAAATTGATTCTTTTGCCCACTCAGCCTATAGGCAGGGCCATCCTGAGATGGAGGAGATAGCATGGAAAAGGTGGGATGACACAGTCCAAAGGGCTTGCCATGGTGCTAAGTAATGTTCTGGTTTTCACTCACCTGCATGAAATGGGAAGATAGCTTATAAATATTCCTGTGAACAAATATAAACAGTCCTAATAAGACAAGCACAGATGAAACTAGAAGAAAATGGCAGAGATGTACTTCCCCAGATCTGAGCACAGATTCCCTGTCACCCAGATTGGGAGGGAAAACAATAACAGTCATACCAGGTTTGTCAGAAAGTCAAATCATTTTATAGTGATGTTATTTTGACCACAGTTAATAATGATTCCACCTCTTTGTGGTAAGACTGCTACCTAATCATCAATTCAGTTCAGTTGCTCAGACATGTCCAACTCTTTGCGACCCCATGGACTCAACATGCCAGGCTTCCCTGTCCATCACCAACTCCCAGAGCTGGCTCACATTCATGTCCATCAAGTCAGTGATGCCATCCAACCATCTCATCCTCTGTTGTCTCCTCGTCTTGCCTTCAATCTTTCCCAGCAGCAGGGTCTTTTCAAATGAGTCAGTTCTTCACATCAGGTGACCAAAGTATTGGAGCTTCAGCATCAGTACTTCCAATGAATATTCAGGACTGATTTCCTTTAGGATTGACTGGTTGGATCTCCTTGCAGTCCAAGGAACTCTCAAGAGTCTTCTCCAACACCACAGTTCAAAAGCATCAATTTTTTGGCATGCATTGGAGAAGAAAATGGCAACCCACTCCAGTGTTCTTGCCTGGAGAATTCCAGGGACGGGGGAGCCTGGTGGGCTGCCGTCTATGGGGTCACACAGAGTCAGACACGACTGAAGTGACTTAGCAGCAGCAGCAGCAGCAGCTGTCTTTATAGTGCAACACTCACATCCATACATGACTCCTGGAAAAACCATAGCTTTGACTAGATGGACCTTCGTAGTATGAAGCTAGTGTGATACCTAATCATATCATACAGTATATTTAGGTATGGAGGTATAATAACTAGTAAGGCATTTTGTGTTACATCTTTTTTTAAAAAAATGTATTGGATTATAGTTGATTTACAATGTTTGTTCCAGGTGTAGAGCAAAGTGAATCAGTTATGCATATACATACATCCACTCTTTTTCAGATTCTTTTCCCATATAGGCTCATTACAGAGTAGTGAGTGGAGTTCCCTGTGCTATACAGCCTGTTATTAGTGATCTATTTTATATGTAGTAGTATTTATGTCAATCCCAGTCTCCCAATTTATCCCTCCACCCTTTCACCTTGGTAACCATGTTTGTTTCTATATCTGTAATTTTATTTCTATTTTGCAGATGAATTAATTTGTACCATTTTTTTTAGGTTCCACATATAAGCGCTATCATATAATATTTGTCTTTGACTTCACCGAGTATGACAATCTCGAGGCTCATTCATATTCCATTATTTTTTTTTAAAGATTCTGTATTCTTTAGAGAAGGATTGACCTGCATTTTCTGAAAAAGGGGTAGATATTAAAAATTTTAGGCTTTGCCATAGGGTTCAGGCCACAGATTCACTACCACAACTACTTTGTTAATGAAAGCAACCAAAGACACCCCATTAATGAGATAAAATTAATATGTAGTGGCTGTGTTCCAATAAAAATTTATTTGTAATAGCAGGTAGCAGGCAGGATTTGACCTGTAGAATATACTTCACTAACCTCTGTTAGAGATACATTATAGAAAGGCTTCTGGAAATATGATGTTTGGGACTAGCATCAAAATACTCTGGAAGTGTAGGGAAAGTTTATACAGATATAAATGAAGAACGTTGGACCATGTGATAATTATTGAAGCTGGGTGATACATGAGGGTTAAAGATGTATTTCTGACTATATATATTTAATAAACCTCCAGAACATTAGGAAAGACCTCATTTTTTTTTCCCTCAGGATGTTTAAAAGTCAAGCTTTCCTCCAGTAACTTAAAAAATTTTGCTGTTTTGGATGATAAACGCTCAGAAGCTTATTTCAGGTTTCTTGAGACCAGAAGATAGTCTGCCATATACCATTGGATGAAAAGTTTATTTCTTTTCCCTTGGTACAAATGGCCAAAATAATGTGCTCCAAAGATTACAACATTCAATTGAAATGCATTCCTTTGTTGGCAAGTACTGTTGTAAAACAGATCATAAATACACTGAAGACTTGAAGGAACAAGTATTAAAAGACACTAGACCACATGGGAAGCTGGCCAAAGAGTTAGATAAAAGTACAGAAATTTCAACATCTTAGAGCTAATATTTGTTGGATCATACTCCAGTAGTGAGATATAGAAAGACCTATGTCAATTCCTCTTATTGTATAATGAACTTCGCCGAATTTAGTGACTTAAGACCACTGCCGTTTTATTATGCTCTTGGATTCTGTGGGTCGGGAATTCAGTAGGGTTAATAGGGTGGCTTGTCCTCCACTGAAAGATGTCTGGGGCTTTGGCAGGGAAGGCTTGAATGCCTGGAAATGAGGGGACTGGTTAGGACTGGAATCATTTGCTACTTGGTGTGTATGTAGCCTCTGAGTAGTTGAGCTTCCCACAGCATGGCAGCTAGATTTTTTTTTTTTTTTTTTTGACTCACTATAAATTTTTATTTTTATTTACTTATTTATTTTTGTCCCTAGCACGTGGCATGTGGGATCTTAGTTCCCTGACCAGGGATCGAACCTGCACACCCTGCTTTGGAAGCATGGAGTTTTAACCACTGGCCTGCCAGGGAAGTAGCTAGATGCTGAAAGGTAGCATCCCACATGGGGCATCTGGAGAGTGAATGTTCCAAGGTAACAGACAGAAGACAGGCTCTCATGACCTAATCTCAGAAATCACTTCTGTCAGTGTGGATGGAAGCCATCAGAAGCCCACCTAAATTAAAAAACAGGAGCATAGACCCACGTCTAAATGGGAAGTGTCGAGGTATTAGGGGCCATGTATTAATATAAAACTGGTTTCCCAGGTGGTGCTAGTGGTAAAGAACCAGCCTGAGACTTGGGTTTGATTCTTAGGTCTGGAAGATCCCTTGGAGGGGAGGGCACAGCAACCCACTCCAGTATTCTTGCCTGGAGAATCCCATGGACAGAGGAGCCTGGAGGGCTACAGTCAATGAGGTCGCAAAGTCGGACATGACTGAAGGGATTGAGGACGCACACAAAACTTTATGAATTTGCTGATTTTGGTTCTGGCTATATTGAGTTCCTTTTTGCCTTTTTCTTATGAACAACCTTAATAGCAACAACAACAACAATAATATAATAGATTGTTGTACTTAATTAGTTATTATGATCCATTGATAGACTGTGTAATAATTGTCCTTAGAGGAGTGGTTGGTGTGATTTAGTATATTCTTCAAATTAAAAGTAAAACCTTGTGTCCTGTCAGATCTTAAATTACAAGATCTAAGACAGAGCTGCACTGTTCATTTATATTTTTATGAACCTCTTAGCTTTGTACCAGTCTCCAGCAGACACCTGCTTCATGGCCATTTAAAACAGTGGCTCATAACATACAGTAAATTTATAGGCAGTCATTTCTTGCAGTTGCCAACTTATGGTACTGTACTTGTGACTGCAATAAAAAAAAAATCACTATTTCTTTCTTTAACTTTTAACATCGAAATGTGCCCCTGAGGTGCATTATGGAGATACTACTGTGTCACTGAGGATGGCCTCCTGCCATTTCTCATCAGTAGTACACATCTGTTTGGGTGAGCTTTGTTTGTAAAATACACAAATGTCGTAATAAATACCAGTGATCTCGTTTAAATTTTATATTGTAGTATAGTCGATTTACAGTGCGGTGTTAGTTTCAGGTATACAGCAAAGTGATTCATTTATACACATACATATTCTTTTTCAGATTCTTTTCCCATATTGGTTATTACAGAGTACTGAGCAGAGTTCCCTGTGCTCTACAGTAGCTTCTTACTGATTAACTATTTTATATATAGTAGAGACACCGCTGGTATTTTAAGAGATTCATGAATTCTGAATTGTACGTATAGGAGAGCCACTGATCCTAAAGAGAGTGCGAGAGCTGGGTTTCAGATTCTCTCATTTAAATACATGTATTGGGTGCCTCTAATTTTCTAGGTGCTTCTCTAGGCTTTGAGATAGATAGACAGGTTTCTCCCGCCATGGGATTTCCTTTTGCCTGAATATGCTTAAAATGAGTTACAACTCTAAGGATAGCTTTTTGCAAGCTTTCGTGTCTTCCTCTTTGACTTAGATAAAGATGAAAGCTCTTTTCAGTTGCATTGTTCAGTGTGGCCATGGCTAGGTATAGTATATGGTCAGTCTACCCACCACTGAATTAAAAGTCCAGAACTCACAGCAGTGGTGGAGAGGAGTTATGGCTCTGCTGTTCTTGGAATTGCTGGATTTTCAACAAAGAAGTGATGTTGAATTGCTGAGTATTTGTACAGCCCCAAACAAAACTGAAAATGATGTTTTTTAAAAAATAAGTGTTGCTTAAAACATAATTTCAGTTGTCCTGCTGAGGAATGTGATCTTTGCTTCCACTTAAAACATTTTTCCTTTTAAGTGTCCCTCATAGACTGGATTCCCTGGGATGCAGGTACCAAGAATACTATGGGGGTGAGTCGGGGGAGTGGGATTGGAGGAGGGTGAAATTGAAGGACACTGTAGCTGCGACAGAGGTTGCAGAGATTCCATGGGCTCAGAGTGGAATGGGCCATTAGAATTGTCCCAAATGGAAACCAGTGCCTATGACTTTAAATACACCCCCATGGCCATCTTCTGCCCCTAATAGTCCCCAGATCTGGCCTGCCCGTGGGGATAGTGGGGCTTACTTTGAATGAAGAAGACTCTTGAGTGAGAAATTAACCCAGGGCTGGTCTCCAACGTCTGCACCTAAGTGCCCACAGTTCCCCAGTGTATTCACAGGGACTCTGCTTGAACTACCAGGTTGACATACTTCCCAGTTTCCCCACTGGGGAAACTTTTTTTCCTTTCAAATCCAGATTTTCAGAAATCAGTATGAGAAAAAGCAAGTACCATAGAAAAATCAATGTAAAGCAGAAAAGGAGAGTGGTGGTGTCCACTTAACCAGGGCTTGAAATTAGAGTGCCCAGTGGCTGCTAAGTGGTTAGGACTTGAATACTTACCAAGTTGTAAACGGTAGGTTGGCTGTCTCCTTAAGACTGTCATGAAGGACTCTCAGAAGTTAGCAAGTTTGAGGAGCTCTGGCCTTAGAACAGTTGTTGGGAAAGAAGGGCTCATCTGAAAGCTGTCAGCCACCAATGCTTCCAGTTGGAAGAAAAGGTATTTTGTCCTGAAGTTGGAATCTGAATGCAACCCCTAGTGTTCATTACAGGGAATCATTATTGAGTAACCTCCTTGCCAGATACAAATCTTAAAAGTCAGACATAGCATCAAACCAAACACTACTTCTTCAATTAATCTACAGGAGACATTTAAAGCAATCATGAAAGTGTGGAGATGCATGTGTCCTAAGATTCTCTGGTTGCTGTTCATCATGTGAACATGTACCTAACAGTCAGGAAATATGTAAGCATTTCAAGATGGGATCAGGAGGTGTGATTTTAGTGCCCGAATACCTGGCTGCAACTTTGTGCTTTGGATCTTTATGTTGGATCTTGTTAGGTGAAAACACTTATAGCCAGGCCTCTTTTGTTCTTAAGGAATCCAACTTCCCTCAATGGGAGGGAGTTGAATTCTGAATTTTGCTGTGAAACATAGTGTTAAAGAGTTTCCTCTATATTGGAAAGGTTCCCAAAATATTGATTTAAGAAATATTTTTCCCCAGGGAAGTTAGAGGAAAAAAAATAGCAAGAACTCAGCGAAAACAGACTCAATTTTGAGGTTTTAGTTTTACAACATTGCCCCTTCAGGTGTGTGTGTATGCGCTCAGTCACTTAGTCATCTCTGACTCTTTGCAACCTATGGATTGTAGCCCGCCAGGCTCCTCTATCTGTGGAATTCTCCAGGCAAGAATACTGGAGTGGGTTGCCATGCCCTTCTCCAGGGGATCTTCCCAACCCGGGATCGAACCCTTGTCTCCTGCATTGGCAGGCAAATTCTTTAGCAGTGAGCCACCTGGGAACCCTCCTCCAGGTGGATATATTTGAAAATCTCCTATGTGACAGTTATTATTGGTTTATGTAAATCCAGTTGTTTTTCCATTGTAGCCTGGATCAGAAAACTCTTACCAAGTGACTGCAGAGCCTGAAAAGTCTGTTAAATGCAAATTTACCATCTTACACATAAATTTTGTTTATAACTCTGGGGAAAATACACGCCTTAACAACCCAAAGCATTTCATTTCTTCGTAGGTCTGCTAGTATAATTTTTATGCCTACTCTGGACTTTTAATCAATTTGTAATTTGGTATTTTTTTTTTTGCTTACTGATGGAGTATGTGTTTGTCTAATTCAGTTGATTGAGCATAATTGTGGTTTGAATGGTGCTCATGTTTACCACTGAGAACCCCAAATCTTATCTCTTAAAAAGGCCTTGCTCATTACCAGCTGGCATTTAAAGAGTAAAATCTTTTCTTAGTCATCGTAATATATAGGTTTCCTCTGATGGGGGTGTGAATTTGTTTTTTTTTTTTTAAATTTTTGGCTGTTCTGGATCTTCATTGCTGTGTGGAGTTTTTTTTTTTCTCTAGTTGTGGTGGGCAGGTTTCTGATTGCAGTGGCTTCTCTTGTGAACCACGGGTTTCTGGACACACAGACTCAGTAGTTGTGGCTCCCAGACTCTGGAGCACATGCTCAATAGTTGTGGTTCGCCAGACTTAGTTGCTCCCTGGCGTGTGAGATCTTCTTGGATCAGAGATCGAACCGGTGTCTCCTGCATTGGCAGGGGGATTCTTTACCACTGAGCCACCAGGGAAACCCCAAACATGAACCTTTTAAAAGAGACCTTGGGAAAATAAAATAAAGACACCGCAGTGCAGAAGGACTGCCAGAGTGAAAAGCTAAGAACAAACTGTTTCTTCAGATGATGTAGCGAATCTCTAGAGAAGGATTTTTCCTAAGAACCTGTTGCCTAACTCAAGCATAGCAGTGGTCATGTCCTAAGAAGCTAAACTGCGTCTCAAGGGTCAGGGAGAAAATGACTCACTAGCCAAACTGAATTTGTAACCTGTAACTTTTCCAGCTGGTATCGGCAGAGGTGCAGCACCTCTGGGTTCAGTGTGTGTGTGTGTGTGTGTGTGTGTGTGTGTACAGGCACACACACGTCCAGCTTCGATGACGGTGACTGGTGATTCATGACACGTCCTTTGATCAGCCTAGAAACGCCAAATCTCATTGCTTTGTGAGACACCCCATTTTGTCCTTTGGTGGCAGAGTTTGATATCAACTTTAATTCGTTATATGTCCAATAAAAGAGGTAGGTGGTTAGCAGCAGCTTCATCCCCTCAAAGTTTGTCTGTTTGTGTCTCAAATATTGAATATGTATGTAAACCATAGGTGAGAACAGCCAGAGGGAGTTTTAGCAGGCAAAACGCCTTGGTATTTTATGTTTATCAATTCTAAAAATCTCTTTGATTACAATGAAATAGGAAGATAAATCTGCACATTTCTTCTGTCACTTTTATTTCTTATTTTGCCTTTCAAATTTTCACCAAGTTTCTGTTTATCTTTGTACTCTGCTTTCTGTTTTTGTTGCCAGGATTCTTCCCAAAGGCCCGGGGTAGAAGAAATCTAATATTTTGGATTAAAAGTTCATAACATATGTCACCATCTGTTATAAGTAAATTAGTGTATCCTAATTTCAGGCAAAGTGTGTTGGAGAAATAGTTTTATAAATTCAAATCAATATTATTGTGACAAAAAGTGTGGGAAATCATGTCTTTCATGCAGAAAAATGGGATCTGCATTTCTTGTCTCTAGGGCAATATAATTGAAAATTGGTATTCCTGTTCTCGGGGCTTCCTTGGTGGCTCAGGGGTCTCCAATGCAGGAGACCTGGGTTCGATCCCTAGGTCAGGAAGATCTCCTGGAGAAGGTAACAGCAACCCACTCCAGTATTCTTGCCTGGGGAATCCCACAGACAGAGAAATCTGGTGGGCTACAGTCTATGAGGTCACAAGAGAGCGGATATGACTTAGCAACTAAACAACAGTCTTCTTTTTTGTGATATATTTTTATTCATGTTTCAGCTCCATGAAATTATGCTCGTTTCATTTTGTTTTCATTATTTTTGGAGTCGAGGTGACCAATAGTGTAAGCTTTCAGGATCTAATCTCATCTTCAACATTTACTCTCTGTGTGACTTGGAGGAAATCAGTGTGCCACAGTTTCCTCATCTGTAAAATGGGTATCATGATTCTTCCTAGGGCTTTAGGTACTATATAATGTAACATTGATTTGCCTCTAACAGCTGCTTTGTTTGCGTGGCCTACCTTTCACACACCTGTATCTATCAACCAATCTATATTCTAAATCGTTTTCCTGTGTAGTTTAAATTTTTTTCTCTAGTACTCAGACCTTGCGTAGACAAAATAGCATAGAATTTCTAAGGTTTTAGGGGCAGTCTGGCCAGAGAAATGGAATCTATGCAAAGTCTGATTGTTTCCTTGGAAGATGGGATAGAGGTATAATATTTCCTTTGTGGTTTAATGTTTGATCAGTTTTATTAGTGGTTTTATGGAAATCAGAAATACTGTAAAATGTGTTTTTGGCAGTTTATATATGTTTCAGTGTATATCCATCTAATTGTGCCTTTTTATTTATATTTTTATTGGAATATAATTGCTTTATAATGTGTTGGTTTCTGCTGTACAGTGAAGTGAATCAGCTACATGTGTACACATACCCCCTCGCTTTCTGAACTCCCTCCTCCCCACTACCCCATCCCCCACCTCTAGGTCACCACAGAGCCCCAAGCCGGGCTCCCTGTGCTGTACAGCATCTTCCCACTAGCTGTCTGTTTTACACACGATGGTGCTTTGATGTCAAACCTAATTTCCCAGTTTATCCCACCCTCCCTTTCCCTCCTGTGTCGACACATTTGTTCTCTACATCTGCATTTTGATTCCATTTTTCAAGTCCTCTGGATAAGTTGTCAGAACAAGGGGTTATACTGATTGCTCCATAACAACATGGTTATATTGGCCGTGAACTTGCTCTCTGAATGTCAAATATTGACATGTAACAGATCAAAGGTTAGATGTGTGAAAGGTTGCTTGGGTGGTGGTGGGGTTCAGAATTGCTTCTGGGCAGGCAGATTTTGAGTGAAAGTTGATTGATTAAATTAGCACACCTAATGAATAACCCATCAGAATGTTGGTCAGACTCCAATGCATGGACAAGTGAGGTCAGGAAGCCCACATGAACCCTGGTAATACAAGTACTCTTCAAGCTAGGGTGAGATTTTGCCAGTGGATTCAAACATTTTTGAGCCATTACTGTAGCTAGGCATATTTTGAGATGGCTGTATCCAGCTACTTTAAGCAGATACCATTAAAATTTTGATTATCCATCTTTTCCCACTTGTTTGGATTTCATATTCACTAAGCAGTTTTTTTCTGAGTTATATAATTTCCCTTGTCATTCTGTATATAAGGAGGTGGAGGTGATTTTTGCTTGAAATAATGCTTGGGATAGTTGTATATCATTATTAATTAATACATAAGCATTGGAATAATTGGCCTGTCCACTGGCAGGAATAAATCTTTAGGATAGTATTTTAAAAATTGGTAAATAGATGGTGCATTTTCAGAGCTTTTTCTCAGTGAAGAAGAGTTTTCAATTACTTTTTCCTTTAGTGATTCTTTTTTCTGTGTTTGCTCTGGCCTCTGTGTGGTATTCCTGTAATGCATGTTGACTATCCTGTACCTGTGTTCATGATCATTTGGCTTTTCCTTTTTGCTCTTCATCTCTTTACCCTTCCCCTTGAGTCTGGAGAGACTTTTCTTGAGGTTTTTCCACAGTTTGGACTGCTACTCCCTGCCTTTGTTGCTGTCTTAACTATGTAGGCTGGCCTTTCTGTTTTTTCCTTGTTCTTCACTGCCTCTTTTCATGATCCTCTCTTTTCAGAGATGCAGTGTCCTTTTGAGTTGTATTTAGAGAATACATTGAAAAGAAATACTTCCATTTATTATTATCATGGTGTTTCTTAGGAAGATAATCACTTTGTCGCTTCAGAATTTTGCTTATGTGCAAGCGGAAACGTCTGTGCTTTTCAAAGATTGGCATTGGACATGTATTCTTTCAGAGATGGTATTGAATACTTTGCAGCGTCTCAGTCTCTAATGAAAGTGCTCAGAGATGCAGCGGCAGAGGTGGGGATGACCTGAACCAAAGGAGGGACCCCAGGCAGCTTGACCTGTTTGCCAGTTTTTCCATGTAGAGCAGTCTGTAGGAATTCGCTGGACTACTGCTTTCTTACTTGGCCTGGTCTAGTTCTTCCAATCAGCAGCCAACCAGGACCATACAACATTCTTCATGCCCAGGGAAATCCAGGTTTAATCTGTCAGTGACTCCTGATCGCAGAGGGCCCTCCAGCCCCTTGTGGACTCCAGATACACTGGGGAAGTCCCGTGTGCCTCATACCACACCCACGCTCGTCACCAGCCCTGCCATTGTTACCTAATGGGTGTTGGCAGCACTAATTTTCTGGATCATTCCTGTGACCCTCCCAGGTAGATACTTCCTTTGCATTTAAGATATCTCCCTTGGGTGTACTTTCCTTAATTTATTTCCATCTGTATTATATCTATAAAGTCCTTGAAGTTTCTGGTGTGAAAACCATAAGCAGATTATTCTTTATTTAAAAAAAAATCCAACTAATGGTCATTTCAGTGCATGTCTAAACTAGGGAATGGAGTTTCATGGGTTCGAGGAAATGTCTGCCCACTCCAGTGTTCTAGCCTGGAGAATCCCTTGGACAGAGGGGCCTGATGGGCTACAGTTCATGGGGTTGTCAAAGAGTTGGACATGACTGAGCAACTGAGCATGCATGCATTCTTTATTTTTAAAAAACCCAGTTGATGGTCATTTCAATGTGTGTCTGAATTAGAAAATGGAGTTTCATGGAATTTCTTTATATTACCTGGAGAAGGGTCTTTTCAAAACAATCCCCTAAATATTAAAAAATTTTTTGCTGTTTTTATTGCTATTACTTTTTATAGTTTTTATTTTATTGGGGTATGGTTGATTTACAATAATGTATTAGTTTCAGGTATATAGCGTCACTCAATTATACATAGACATATGTTCTTTTTCAGATTCTTTACTCATATAGGTTATTACAGAATATATTACAAATGAACTTGTTTATAAAACAGAAACAGATCTGCAGATTTTGAAAACAAACTTACGGTTCCCCAAGAGGAAGTGGGGGGCTATAAATTAGGAGTTTGAGATTAACATGCATACAGTATTATATATCAAACAGATAACCAACAAGGACCTTACTGTATAGCACAGGGGACTTTCCTACTCAATAAATGTTAAGTTTTGTACACTGTGATAGGGTCTAGTTATTAGCACCAGTAGTGAGTGATTATCTGCCCTAAGAAAGATACAGGATTTACAGCCTTGGAGAAATCCAATTTCTGCTTTATGCCGGGCTCCCTGCTATGAGCCCAGGAGACTGCAGAGCCTGCCAGAATCTCCTGTACCCTGCTGAGATGCTCTGAGGAGGACGGGGGCATCTCCTGCATTCTAATGATGCCCTCCTTTCAACGCCTGTGTGCTCAGTCATTTTGTAAATAGTGACTCCTGCTTACAGACGTACAGCATTCTTTCTGCAAGAGCAAGGTAAATAAACTCAAAAGGAATAGTTGGGACTTCACTCAGTTGTCCGCCCACCGGCAACTTGGGGTGTCCGTATTTACCTCGGAGAGAGGTGGTGCTGGGAAATGAGGGCCAGCTGTTTTGTGAGATTTAACGATGAACTTGTAAACTATTCAGAGAATGTAAACACAGTATAAATTTTATGTGGGTGGCAAATTGCTCCCAAGCCGAATGACCCTTTGCAATGAAGCGAACATTTGTCAGCATCGTATTTGTGTTATAGGTCGCACGGGTGATTAATGAACATGGTTCCCAAATGTAAAATATGGAGGAGTGAGTCCTCCGTGGCCCGTTAATAACCAGGGCTCCTGCCACAGTAAACCTCGAGGGATGATGGTGACTCTTCCTTCTCAACTTTATTCCAGCTACTTCCACACACACACACACGTATAAACGCTCTGATGTTGAACGCTGCTGAAATGACCTTGCTTTGCTTCCGAAAGACTCCGGGGGTAGAGTCAGACCCAGGCTGTGGGTGGATTGGGTTCTCCCATTGGCAAAAGATCCTCAGCTTCCGGTTAACTGCAGCAAACTGGAGTCAAGACCAACAGAAGGTTAGCACTATACACCCCACCTTGTAAATCAAGAAAAATTCAGGATTCTGGGTGCTGTTATAATGGAAACAGAGCATTATTTTTTCAGTCATGCAGGTAAAGGCCCAAGCATACTGTACTCCTCCATCAGTGTCCCTGAGGGACTGTATCCAAGATCCCTGTGGATCCCAGTACCCATGGGTGCTAAAATGGTATTGTGGTGTCAGTCCTTTGCAGCCGCAGATTCTGTGTCTGCTGTTGGCTGAATACGTGCATGAGGAAGCTTTGAATCCAGAGGGATGAATGTATCAACGCTATGTATGAAGGAATGCTACCTTCTCTGTTCAGAGGTTGAGCTACACTTTCCTCTGCTAGAGGAACTTTTTAGAGAAGACAGTAGTGAAGTCTTGATAGTCAGTCATTTAGTGTTTAGTGAGGGTCTGTGTCCTGTGTTACGTGTTAGATCTGAAGTTGATCTTCCTGATGATACGTTTTTCCTGCATTTACTTTGATCTGTGAAATTGTGTCTGTCCCCACATGCGGGTGCCGGGGGTGACTGTTAATGTGAGGATGTAGGTGGCGTAACAAGGAATGCATCTGTCTCTTGTTGATGACTTTTTACCTGCTGTCAGCCATAACAGATAGCACTGCTCTCTGTCAGTACTTGAAATGTGCCTGTGCTTCTTATACAAATTGTATCTTTAGAAATCTGCATTTTCTAATTTAGCATGGACCCCTTTTGCTTTGGACTTTACCAAGTGGTAAAGAACCTGCCTGCTCATACAGGTTAGACATAAGAAATGTGGGTTCGATCCCTGGGTTGGAAAGATCCCCTGAAGGAGGGTACAGCAACCCACTCCGATGTTCTTACCTGGAGAATTCCGTGGACTGAGGAGCCTGGCGGGCTGTGGTCCATGGGGTCATGGAGAGTCAGACACGACTGAAGCGACTGAGCATGTGCACACACTTCTTTTCCTTCCCCTTGCCATCTAGTTTTCTCTTTGCCCAGAAGGCTGCCTGTAAGTGGACTTCTCTCCTCGATGCTTTCTTCCATCAGTTCATTCTGTCCTGGGTTGCCAGGTTGATCTTGATGAGGTTCTGATCCTGTCTCTCCCTTCTCAAATTCCCTGGTTCCCCATTGCCTAGCAAATGAAGTTCCCAGATGATATTTATTTAAAGCATACGCATGCCTGTCTCCTCACTCGTTACCGGATTCCTTTTACCTGTCACTGCAGGCACACTGCCTCCTCCCTCTGCTTCCCTGGCCAGAGCTCACTCTTTTCTTCACCAGCTCCCCGGGTCTTTACATGGCCTCAGATCTCTGCTCTGTGATCATGTGTCCATGTACCCTCCTCCCCATGGGCAAACCCCTCTCTGTGCTGAAGCCATCGCTTCGCATCTTCCTCTGACTCTGCCCTGATGAGAACGTACCTCTTTCCTGACAGCGTGGCATTTCTGCCTTTTCCTCTTGGCTCTCAAAGCTGTGATTGAAGGAAGGAGTGATTTCTCCAGCACCACAGCTGCGTGGGGTACAGGAGGGCACCATTCATTGAAGATCCATCCCTCTGTCACTGAGTGTCCATGTTTCTTGCACTGAGTACTTACGGCTCTTTCCCTTTAATATTGTTTTTGGGCCAAAGTTCTCTTCTTTCTGAAACTCTTTGATTGCTGTACCCTCTAGCTAGAAGACACTCTTCCAAGTCACATACGTGATTCTTTTTAATTTGTTTTTTGATGGGAGGAAAATTGCTTTTCAGTGTTGTGTTGATTTCTGCCATACAAGGTGAATCAACCATAAATGTACATATATCCCCTCCCTCTTCGATGTCCCATGCCTCTAGGTCATCACAGAGCCCCGAGCTGAGCTCCCTGTGCTATACAGTGGGTCCCCACTAGCTGTCTGCTTTACACATGGTCGTGTGTATATGTCAGTGCTGCTGTATCAGTTGGTTCCATCCTTTCCTTCCCCTGGTGTGTCCTAAGCCTGTGCTCGACATCTGTGTCTATATTCTTGCCCTGCAAGTAGGTTCATCTGTACCCGTGTTCCCCTATGGGCATGCCTGAGAACTGAGGTTTAGGATAACCCCTGTCCACTGCCCTCTGTGACCTGCATCTCCGTTATTATAGGAAGTAAATCCTGCCATGCCTTGATGCTTCTCTGTGGATATTATTTTCCCATTTCTCGCCTCCTTTCTTCATTTCATTTGGTGAATGGTGTTATGATAGTGTCTTAAATCTAGGTATCCTTCTCACTTTTATATTCTCTCTTTTATGAATTATACTTTTATATCACTTCTGGAATATGCACATTTAATGACCTGTCCCCTCACATGTACTCAGTTATTCTTTTAGGTACTAAAATATTATATTATTTTCCATCACTTAATATCCATCTAGGCAGGATTCTGTTGTAAAAACAGTTCTAAATCTCCAAAGGCTCAGAGCAATTTGCGGAGGCTGGAACTTGGTCTCAATTTTCTTTTGCTTTTCTTAAAATAAGTAGGAGAAACAAACCTAGGCATAGTTGGTCTCTTTTTAAAATATCTCCTGAAATGGTGGCCTGTTCTGTGTTACCACAGCAGCCAACACTCAGAACACCATGCTCTGGGATTGCTAACTACCACCCCTTTTGAACAATTCTGACACATAATTTTCTTTATGCCTGTTTATTGCTAATGTTTAGTTGTAAACTACGTAAATATAGTAAATAGCCTCCTCTTTTAGAAACCATCAGATCAGACTTGACTGTAAAACTCTATGACCCTCCTTGATAGCAATTTTCATCCTTTTTTATGTGAATCATCAGAAATTTTCGTCATGTGTGAGATGTCTTCAACAAGGAGGAGGGTGTGTCAGGGTGAGGGTAGGATTCCTGTATTTCTTGGCCAATTCTTTGAATAAATAGAAAGACAAAGACCATGTGAAACTACATCAGACTGTATTATGCTTGTGTGTACTTTTTGCTGAAACAATCATACTGAGTTTAGAAGTTATATGTACAAAGCAATGCTAGACTCATAGAAAGTATAAGCGACTTTTATTAAACTAAATAGCAAATATTTCTCTCTTTAAAATATAGTTTATAAAACCTTCTTTTAACTAATTTTTAAAAAATTCACAACTTTTGGCACTTCCCTGGTGGTCTAGTGGTTAAGACTCTACATTTCTGTTATAGGGAACTCACGTTCTATCCCTGGTCAGGTAACTAAGAATCCACATTCCATGTGGCATGGCCAAAAAATTTTAAAAAGCATTTGCTACTTTTGGTGATAGAGATTTTCTTTGCACAAGAATGGCAAAGTATCATCTCCCTTTGTTACCACCGATACCATCCATCTAAACTCCAGGTTTGATGCAAGGAGTTGCAGATAAATTACCTCCTGGCAATTTCAGTTATATGTACCAGTTGTCACTGGGAAAGAAACCACATTTGTTTTTCATGTAGCAGTAGAAAGTCTGGGAAAGTTATCTAAAAATATAATTTGTATTTTCTGTAAGTAAAACATTTCTATCTCTGAGTTAGATGTTGCAAAGTTATTTTAATCAGTTTGCATCCCCTGACTTGGAGGGCATTCTTTCCTTTTTGATACCTTCCTGACCAGTGAGTTTAAAAATAGACTCTTTCTGGCTATTGAATGCATTTGAATTCTTGGCCTGGAAATAATTATTAACACCTCAGTAATACACTCACAAAACAGTGACCTTTGTGTTTCTGATTTTTTTTTTTTACATGTATGGTGTCATGTAATAGCACTAATATATAATCATAAGACTTTCACCTCTGTGTCTACGAACCACAAACTGTACTCAGGTAGATGTGAAACTGTTTAACAGTGTTGATAGCCTCATTGTCAGACTCAGGGATGAGGAAAAGCCCTGTGGGTTTCCCAGCTCCTCCTCCGCAGAAAAAGACCAATTCATCTTCAGGTGAACACCCTTCTGTGGGCCTCCCTAGCAGAATTAGAGCATTCATGCTAGAAAATTCTGTATGTAGGGGAGATAACCATTATCCTCGAATGTTTGGCTCTAGTTTTGTTTAGAAGTAGTAACTGGTTTCAGATGAAGCTTTGAGTATGTTGTGTGTTCTACGAATCTGTAAATAAAATTAAATTCTCTCCGTAGATGATAGTTGAATCTGAGTGAGTCGCTGGGTAGCATTCATTTTGCTATTATATGAGATGAAGGTGAAAGGAAAAGAAGATCTAGCTCATAGATCAATTACATTTCTTTAGGGAGCTGGAGTAAACAATTTGTTCTTTCAGTCCAAAGCACAGAATGGGGGGAAAAAAAACAACAACAAAAAATGTCACTGTTCCATCTCAAATTAAGCTTTCTTGTTGAGGAAACCTTACTGGGGATAAGTTCTGCAAAAATTACCCCCACAGAGGGCTGGCAAAGTCACAGGTCTATTTCCTCATCCATGAACTTAACAGTTAGGCTTCCAACATTGTCTAGGAGTTTCACATCTGTGTCCCTACAGTTTTGAGTTTCTAGGTCACAGAGGTAAGAGTCTTGGGATGATTCACTTAGGAACTTTTATATGACAGTATATACTTAAAAAAAATAACATTAGAAACATAAATCACAATTTAGTGCATGTGTCATTTTTTAGGAAAAAAAATTCAAAGTGATAACTATTCATGGGGTCCCGAAGTTTTACATAAAGATGAAAAAGCTTTTTGGGAGTTAAGAATTCCTGTAGCCTTCTGTAAAATCTGTCTTGACAACTGTTAAAAGGCATTATCGTCAGAAATAGGGCTGCATTTCACTGTCTGTCAAATATAACCCACATAGAGGACTTTAAGAAAGTATGACAAGAAGGTGTGTTAAAGCAATTGGAAGAATTCACCAAAGATCAGCAACTTCAGCTACTTTTAGGACAGACTTAAGAATAACCCCCCAAACCAGTGCCCAGGACCTTAAGTGGAAACTGAGTGGATCAGAATGGTCATTCATACACTGTGAGCAAAAAGGAGTGAAGGCATTTGAAACCACTTCTTTATTTTTGTACAAGTCAACCAACCAACTGTTCTAAAAATAAGTACCTTAGAAGAAATGTCTCTCCAAGGTCATGCGACTTCCTTGGTGGTCTGGGAATAACTTGCAGCCCAAAGCTGGCATTTCCGGGGCCCTGGGAGCTGCTGGTGGGAAAGTAGACAGGCTTTTGCACCAGAGAAATCATTGAGCTGGGAAACTGAAGAATAGTAGTTTCTAGACTCAACTTCACTTGTCCCAGGGGTTGGCTCTTAGACATTTGGGTGACTTCTGGGCTCTTGATTTTTTTTATGCTTAAAGGAGGTAGACAGCAGATTGCATGACCTTTAAGGCCATCTGACCACTGATAGGCCTTGAGTCTAAATTCCATTCCTTCCATTCCATTCTTCCATCTTTACCTTTTATGTTACTGAACTTCAGCTAATCAGAGGCATAGCTCACATTTGTTGTAATGATGTTCAGTTTGAAGTCTAACTGTGTCCTTGTTTTATATGTAATTTCATCTAGTCAAAGCTATGGTTTTTCCAGTAGTTGTGTATGGATGTGAGAGTTGGACTACAAAGAAAGCTGAGCAGCGAAGAATTGATGCTCTTGAACTGTGGTGTTGGAGAAGACTCTTGAGAGTCCCTTGGACTGCAAGGAGATCTAACCAGTCCCTCCTAAAGGAGACCATTCCTGGGTGTTCATTGGAAGGACTGATGCTGAAGGTGAAACTCCAATACTTTGGCCACCTGATGTGAAGAACTGACTCATTTGAAAAGACCCTGATGCTGGGAAAGATTGAAGGCAGGAGGAGAAGGGGACAATGGAGGATGAGATGGTTGGATGGCATCATTGACTTGATGGACATAAGTTTGAGCAAGCTCCGGGAGTTGGTGATGGACAGGGGGAAGCCTGGCGTGCTGCAGTCCATGGGGTCACAAAGAGTCCGGTGTGACTGAGCGATTGAACTGAACTGAAATATTACATATGGTCATATTAATATACTGTAATATAGATATTTAGTGTTATAGTTAATATAGTAAATAGTGAACATACATAATATATTTGATATTGTAATATACTTATGATGTATTTATAATATAAAGATTTACCTTAAAATATTATATATACATATATTTACTTAAACCAGTCCATCTTAAAGGAAATTAGTCCTAACTATTCATTGGAAGGATGGATGCTGAAACTGAAACTCCAATACTTTGGCCACCTGATGCGAAGAACCGACTCAAGGGAAAAGACCCTGATGCTGGGAAAGATCGAAGGCAGGAGGAGACGGAGATGACAGAGGATGAGATGGTTGGATAGTATCACCAACTTGATGGCCATAAGTTTGAGCAAGCTCCAGGATTTGGTGATGGATGGGGAAGCCTGGTGTGCTGCAGTCCATGGAGTCACAAAGAGTTGGACATGACTGAGCAACTGAACTGAACTGAATTATGGAAAGATTTATGCAGCCATGTCCAGAAGGATATATTTTCCCTAAAACATTTATCCACTGGTTTTTGTTTAGTTCCTGAGACCATTGATTGTCTTCCCCATTTTGGCCACCTAACTGAATTTAGACTATTTCTAAAGTGGAGAGACTCATTGCATTGTAAGCTGGCCAGTTTCTTGGGAGTTTAGAAAGTCAAAATCTCTGGAAGGATATTAACAGCTCTTTAGCTCCAAATCCCTTTATGATTGATACAGTTCTATTTTCTCTTATTCTTTTTCTGATTTGTTTTATTTCCTCCCTTCGCTAATTTTCCATCTTTGAAGAAGGAACTAAAGTGTCCGAATTGCATGCAGGGCATTTAAAAAGAATTTGTTCTGCATCTCTAATTACCTTTATCTATTATGTTAGGATTTTACTCACTTTGCCAAATTGCACTGCTACAAAGCCCATTAGGGATTTTAAAAACCAGGATTAGTGCATACTGCATATTCAGAACTTTAGTTATTAATTCAGTTCGAGCGGAAAATTTTTGCTCTAATTATGGTAGCATTGCAATGTTGGACATTGGTCAAAGCTTTCAGAGATGGTTATAAACAACTTGAATTTATTTTAAGATGAATTAGTCGATTATATTCTGGAGTCAAAAATAAGTATACCACACCACATTCCCTCAGACCCCACACTGTATACTGTATTACCCACATTTTTAAGTCTAAGGGCATTCGGCAAGTAATGTCACGCCAATTTGTGATATTCAAAGTTGCATAATAATATTGGTGTTAGTGGGTTCCTTAGAGTTGAAACTCCTATATGTGAAATCAGTTCAGTTAAAAACACAAAAATATTTTGCAAGTCATGGTAAAAACCAATGTCTAGGTAACGACCATCCCTGGGAAGCTTATGCTTGTCTTTATTCAGTTGAATCTACAGAGTTGACCCCAGACAGAGGTGTGAAATTTTATCAGTAACTACTTCTATCTGGCCATTTTTTTATGCCTCCTACAAAAATAAATGTTTTGTATTTCTCACTTTCCTTCTTTACTTAGGAAAAAATTCTCATAACTAGTCCTATAGAAACTTTTCGACTGTTGGATTAACTTTTACAAGAAGGTTTACTCTAAATTGTGGCTTAATCAGCCTTTCCATTTTCCAGTAAGTTATAGGATCTAGATAGCAGAAAATAATTTCAGCAGAAGAGTGACTGTGGCTCTGAAATGACGTTGGTCCAGTTACTGGGACCTTCCTTTTCAGTGATCTGCTTAGCAGAGAACAGAAAGAGTTAAATGATGGGTTCACATCTCTTTAGGAAATGTGATTAGGATGTGATCCCCTTAACAGGTTGGCTGAGGCCACCCTGAGCAGAGGAACCTAGAATTCATGCCAGGAGGTCTCATATCTCCCCACTAAGGACATTGTCCCAGCCTGTCCTCCCCAAGACCTAATCTCAACTCCATAGCTACTTTAGAGGACTTACTGATGAGGGGCATAGAAGAGTTCCAGTCCTTGTTGCCCTAGCAGTTAACGCTTTAAAACTATGACAGGAGTTCATTTTGTTCCCTAGCGCTCTGCTGTAAGATGTCTTTATAGTTTGCAGTTCTGCGTTAGCAGATGCTGAGTACTTAGACCCCAGATATATTCAAGTTTGGCAGGGTCCTGTGACTTCCACTGGGTGGGTTCAAAAGTTAGGGGGCTGCTTTGATGTCTGCAACAAAGGGGATATGAGCCTGGGCTTCTTCCTTGCCTGTAGGATCAGCACTGGTAACTGGTGTTCTTTCCCAGCAGTCTCAGATATGCTGCTGGTAGGGTTGCCTTTCACATGGGCCTCCTCTGCTGTTCTGGGAAGTTCAGCTCTACAGAGCAGCATCTGCCTTTTTTTCGAGCCCATTCCCTTGATGGAGGCCCTGCCTGCAAGTGGAATCCAGCCTTTGTTATAGAAAGTGAAAGTGAAGTTGCTCAGTGTTGTCCAACTCTTTGCAACCCCATGGACTGTAGCCTACTAGGCTCCTCTGTCCATGGGATTTTCCAGGCTAAGGTACTGGAGTGGGTTGCCACAGAAACACCTCCTTATCTCCTGTCTTCTTCTGAGGAAAGCCAGTCTTACAGGTGGAGCCACTCTGGCCTTCTCTCCTTTCAAACATTCCTGATCCAGTTCACCCCTAAAGTTTGGTTCCATGACCTCTTTGAATTTGTATTAAAAAAACCCCCGCACAACTGTTAGTTCTTACTTGGGAATAGGAAAGGTCCGTTTGTGTTAGTTTGAAAAGCTTGTGTGCTCTCTTGAGAGTGTGTGTCATGGAGACCAGCGGGTGGGAAGGGCTCCTAGGGTACCACAACAAGAGACACGTGAATATCTCGGTAGATGATGCTGTTCCTCGACTCTTTGTCAGAATGAAGATTAATTGCTGAAACCTGTACAGAATGGCTATCATTAAAAAGTCTGTAAATAATAGATGTTAGAGAGGGTGTGGAGAAAAGAGAACCCTCCAAAAGCTGTTGGTGGGAAGGCAAATCAGTGCAGCCATTATGGAAGACAAGGTGGAGATTTCTCAAGAAACTAAAAGTAGAGTTGCCTTGTGATCCAACAGTCCCATTCCTGGGCATATACCCAGACAAAGCGTAATAAGAAAAGATGCATGCACCCCTGTATTCACAGCAGCACTATTTACAGTAGCCAAGACATGGAAACCGCCTAAATGTTTATCAGCAGATGAATGGGTAAAGAATATGTGGTTTTTTATGTACAATGGAGCATTACTCAGCCGTCAAAAAATGAAATAAAGCCATTTGCAGTGGCGTGGATGGACCTAGAGGTTATCATAATTAGTGAAATAAGTCAAAGACAAATGCCGTATGATGTCACTTATGTGTGGACTCTTAAATTGGGCACACATGAACATACCTATGACTTGTGGTTGCCAAGGATGGGGGGAGGAAGAACTGGGAGTTCGACATAAGCAGATGCAGACTAATGTATCCGGGATGAAGAAACAACACTGTCTTACTGTATAACGTGCTCAGTTGTGTCTGACTGTTTGCGACCCCATGGACTGCAGCCCTCCAGGCTCCTCTGTCCATGGAATTTTCCAGGCAAAAATACTAGAGTGGGTTGCTGGTTCCTCCTCCAGGGGATCTTCCTGACCCAGGGATTGAACCCATGTCTTTTGTTTCTCCTGCATTGGCAGATTCTTTACCACATGCCCACCTGGGAAGTCCCTTACTGTATAGCATAAGGAAGTATATTTGATATCCTGTGATAAACCATGATAGAAATGAATCTGAAAAAGTATATATATATATTTGATACCCTGTGATATAAGCCATTATAGAAATGGATCTGAAAAAGTGTAAATATATATGTGTATATATATATATATATATATATATTTGATGTCCTGTGATAACCCATGATGGAAATGAATCTGAAAACGAATAATGAATAATCAGATTCATTTCCATAATGGGTTATCACAGGATATCAAATATATATATATATCTCAAATATATGTAACTGAGTCAACTTTGCTCTACAGCAGAAATTAACAGAACATTGTAAATCAACTATACTTCAATAAAAATTAAAAAAATTACTTAGACGTCTTAATATTTTTTGGTCATCCTGGGAAAGTAATGAGAAATGCTCATAAAATATATATCCTGGGGTGCGATTCAGACCTATCCATTCAGCAGCAGCAAGGGTTGCAGAATATCCCAATGAGAATAAAGCAAAGAAAATAGAGCACATTTCCATATATTGTCAGGAGGAAAAGTCTTGGAAGAACATATGTTTGGTAGCCCTGGATGTAAGTATCAGTGTTTGTTCTTTCACAGTGAGTGTGTTAAGAGAAGTGGTACTTGAACATTGATAAAACCATTAGACTAGAAGAGCTCTGAGAAAGAGAAGTATGCTTTTGAATAAAGAGCAATGTTATTTGCATATCTTGTTTATTCATTTTCACCCATTTGAAAGTGCCGTATTGGCACTTCAGGGTTAAGGAAGATAATGTCCCCACTGTCAAAGTGTGTAAAGAAACCAGATTTCTCTGGAGCCAAGCATGGCATAGTGGGTTCAGTGCGGTCAAGATGTTGTCATTACAGTAACCGAGACATTGACATACAGTAACCTAAATGTAGGTCAACAGATGAATGGATAAAGAAGATATGGTGCAATGGAATTTTACTTGCCATGAAAGACTAAAATGACGCCATTTACAGTTACATGGATGGACCTAGAGATCCTTCCTAAGTGAAGTAAGTCAGACAGAAAGACAAATACCGTACGATATCACTTATTTGTGGAATCTAAAATATGACACAGACGAACTTACCTGTGACACAGACAGGCTCCTAGACGTGGAGAACAGGTGTGAGTGGCCAGAGAGGAGGGAAGCGGAGGGGGAATGGATTGGGAATTTGGGGTTAGCAGATGCAAATTTATGTATAGAATGGATAAATACAACGTCCTACTATGCAGCACGGGGAACTATATTCAATATCCCGTGATAAATCATAATGGAAAAGAGTATGAAAAAAGAATGTATATGGGTGTTATCACTGAAATGCTTTCCTGTGCATCAGAAATGGACACAGCATTGTAAATCAACTACACTTCAATAAAATAAAAATTTAAAAAGATGGTGTGAATAGAGAATTTCTAGAATGCTCTGTCAGATGTAAACTGTTCTGAGGAAGCGGGATTGACATTTGGGCTTAAAGGGTGAATTTGAACTAAGGCATCTCTAGTAAGTGGGAGTGGGTAGAGGTGTGGGATCGCAAGTGAAAAAAAGAGTGTGGGCAAAGCTTTGAAACTGTGCACTGAAGGTGGAATGTCTGGGGCATGGCAAGTCCCCCGATGGAAGAAGCATCAAGAGAAAGTTGTTGAAGTTTAGGCTAGCCTCAAGGCTACCTGGAGAGAGCCTTATTGGCACTTCTAAGATGTGAGAGCTTTATTTCACAGACAGTAGGGAATTATCTATTATTTTGAAGCTGGAGAGACCTCTTCCCTTCCTCTTCCTTATAGAGGATTTTATGTGCTTTGTGGAGGATGTGATAGAACAACAACAACAACAAAAAAAATGTGGAGCCTGCCACTGTCATACATGGCTACTGGGAATGCAAACTGGTACAGCCCTCCTGGAGGAAAAGTTGGTGACACATGACGAAACTACTTATGCACGCACTTCTTGTCTCAGCATCCCACGTCTAGGAATTTATGCAAAAGGCCCACCTCCACCAATGTGAAAATGTGTATTATATGAATAAGATTACTTATTGTAGTGTTTGTAAGCACAAAATACTAGGAACAACCTAAATTTCCACAGAGAAGTGTGATGGAATAAACTACAGCCACACAGTGGAGTACGATACAGCTGTAAAAAAAAAAAAGTGAGGGTGATTTCTGTGAAGTGATTGCTATTGAGTAATTTCCAGGAATTACTTTTAAATAGAAACTCTTAGTACAAAGGGTATCCTGAGTAAAAGACTATCTTTCATTCAAGGAAAAAAAATATTTAAAAAGGTATCTGCTAGTTTGTGTCAAAGAAATATGCGAATAAAATCAGTACCTAATGAGATTAATTACCTATAGGAAGGGGTGAAGAAAGGGATTAGGAATGAGGTAGTAGAGATGAGATGGAAACAAAACTTCTATTTATATTTTTAGTTTGACTTTGCCTTTTAGAACCAGAGTAATGTTTCATATATTAAAAAGATAAATAAAATTAACCAAAATGTGGTTGTGGTTTGTGATGGAACCCAAAGAGAATTCAAGTAATGATAAATGAATGTAATTGTATCATAAGTGACTTAAGTCACCTTGTGAAGGATGAAGAACTTACCTAAATAACTTTTAAGAACATTTTAACTGGATCAATGTTAATATTTTAACTTAAAGACTAAAGTCAAAAGTGTACACAAAGGCTTTGATCTATTTAGTGAATTTATTTCCCACAGAGATATGGGTTAGTGATTGTGAAACTATTTTGAGTATTCTAGGACTGAACAAGCAGATATTGTGTAGATAATGGAGAGCTGGATTTTTCATTATTGGAAAAAAAATTTTAAAGAGTAGAACTAATGCTTTGGTGTTATATTGGAATTAGAGGTATCAACATGAGCACATTTTGGGGGAATGTAGGGTAAATTAATTATATATTTTAAAGTCATCTATATCAATCAAGGGCTTCCTAGGTAGCACGAGGGGTAAAGAATCTGCCTGCCAGTGCAGGAGATGTAAGAGACGTGGGTTTGATCCCTGGATCAGAAAGATTCCCTAGAGGAAGGCATGGCAACACACTCCAGTATTCTTGCCTGGGAAATCCCATGGACAGAGGAGCCTGGTGGGCTGCCATCTATGGGGTCGCACAGAGTCGGACACGACTGAAGTGACTTAGCAGCAGCAGCAGTTTAGTGACAGTGAGCACCCACAGCACCTCGATCCTGGTTACTAAATGCCATTTTCAATAAAAGAAACCATGTTTCCTTGAGAAATAACTGTAGAGCTTGAAAAAATACAACATGGACTTGGACCATCTTATAGTGTCAGCAAGTAATTTTCAAAAAAAGAGGCAGATGTTGAAAAGACACAGGCACCAACCTGAAAGAACTCCCAGTGGTTCAAAACAACTTGAGCAAGTAAATGAATAAACAATGGCGATATTACATTATAATCCACAGGATAAACAAACATCCCCAAGTCCATCCTGATATAAATATTAAAAAATAAATGCGGGAGAAGGAACTTTTTCAGAGAATCCCATTTCATAAATGTAGAAAGTGAGGGAAATAGAAAATTACCAGTGGGAACACAGCACAGTAGTTATTGATGCAAGCTGGATTCAATGAGGTTTGTGGGTGAAAAACTTGAGTCGAAACTGGGCATTTGCAACATCTCCGAGTATCTCTTTCGGTATTCATTGTGTTACAGGTAGAAAAAAATTAAAAAACAGAACACACCCAAAGGCAGTACTTTGACGAAGTGATTAAAGTTAATATCAGCAGTAATAAGGCATTTACATCACGTATCTCTTAATATGCACTGAAAAGAACCCAACATCATTTTGTGCTGTTCTTGTCAAAAATAGATAACCTCAAATCTAATCATGGGACAACATCAGAGAAACTTGAGGGATAGTCACAAAATTTTGCTTTTGTTTTTGGAAAAATGTCAAGGACTTGAAGTGTAAGGAAAGCCTGAGAATTATCCTAAATTATAAGAGACTAAGGAGTCATGACTACTCAAGGCAACCAGGGTGTGTGCAGGGGTGGGGGGGTGCTCCTTAACTGGCTCCTAGAAAAGAAAAACAACATCCATGGGGAAAAGAGTGAAATTTTAATAAGACCTATGTTTTAGTAAATAGGGTTGTGCCTGTGTTAATGTCTTGGCTTTCGTAATTGTATAATGATTTTGTAAGATATTAACACTAGGGAAAGGAGAGTGGGGAGTGTAGAGGAACCCTTGGTGCAGTGTAAGTTTCAATTGTGAAGAGGGACGGATGGGGAGAGAGAGATGGAGCCTGAGAGATGAATTAAGAAATTCAGCGATAATGAAGAAACATATGAATTTGAGAGGCCTAGAATGTGCCAGATAAAAAGGGGTGAAAGATAGTGGGGACTGGGGACGAGGCACAGGGGTAGAATTTGACTCTAGTTAACCCAGGTTGGGCAAATGCAGCAGCTCACTGTTCTGTGTGAAAGACTTATTTGGCATTGAGCAGCTCGGCAGTGCCACTGGGTTTCAAAGAATGAGAGAAGCCCTGCCTCTCCAAATGGAGATGGGCTGAGAGCCAGATCAAAAAATCCTGTCTTGGGAGAAATTCAGTCTCTTCACTGTTTCCTTTTCTTAGGATTCTGGATGTTTCCTGTGGTATAAAAGAGGAAAGTTAACCGAAATGCAATTGAAATGCGATGTGACCTCATAACCTTACTACCAAGTGGAAGAACGGCAGGGCGCTCTCTGCGTATTTTCTTTTCCTGAAATGTTGCACACTGTGCAGCCTTTTAGAGGATTTTTAGAAGCTGCTTTAAAGAACTTTCTTTTCATGGTCAGATATGATAGTGTTAGCTCTACATGTGTGAGTGTGTGTGTGAGAGACGGAATACACATGGTAGGAGAGTGGGAATTTTTTTTTTTTAAGAGTGGGAATTTTGAAGAGATGGCTATATGAAGGCAGGATGGAAGATGAGATAACTTTTTAAAATTCTTTTACATCTTTGGAGAACACACATTAGGCATTCATGAAGATCTTATATTGCAAAGTGTTAAGCAGAAAAAAGATAATGGTCTAGGAAATTCAGAAATTCTGATAGTTTATTAAGATCTTAAGGCATAAGTGTTGTTGTAATAAATAAGCCTTCTTTACCATGTGATAGAATTAAGAAAAAGGTATGCCAGACCCTGGTGGCTCAAATGGTAAAGAATCTGCCTGCAGTGCAGGAGACCTGGGTTCAATCCCTGGGTCTGAAAGATTGATCCCCTGGAGAAGGAATTGGCAACCCACTCCAATATTCTTGCCTGGAGAATTCTATGGTCAGAGGAGCCTGGCAGGCTACAGTTCATGAGACTGCAAAGAGTCGGACACGACTGAGCAACTGACTTTCAGTTTTCATGCTAGACCCCAAGGACTATGCTTTATATATGTGAATTTTAATTTTTACAAAACCCTGCAGTGTCTTTCTTTACTATCTGATGGTTGGAATCTAAGATTTGAAGCAGCATTGCTCAGCAGAAACATAGTACAGGGCACCAATGTAAGCCAAATACGTAATTTGAATTTTAGTAGCGACTTTAAAACAGCTAAAAGAACGAGTTTAATAATATATATTACTTAGTTCATCCAACATATCATCATTTCAATACGTAATCAATATACAAACATTATTAACGAGATATGGTTTGCATTTTTTATACTAAGTGTTTAAATTGGATCCTATTTTTGCAGAGAACATATCTCAATTCGGATCCTCGATTTTCATTGGAAATACTTGATCTGTATTTAGACCTTGTGAAATGTACAAATTTGCATACCCTAGTTGTTCCAACATGCTTAAAAGTTGTTCCAATAATTGAAGTGAGTATCTGCTTTTAAAATTAATTAGAATGAAATAAAACTGAAAATTCAGCCCCTGAGTCATATTTGCCACTTTTCAAGAGCTCAGTGGTAACCCTTGACTGACGTTACCTTTGGTACCTTTTTGACTGACTAGAATAGGGGATGGTGTAAGTTTAGAGAATTAAAATTAATTACCCCCAGCCTGTGAGCCCCTAAGTCCTGGAAACAACAGTTACATCTGAGTTAGCACGGCTCAGAATTCCGTGATCTTAACTCTGACTTCCAATATGAAAATACTGTTGCTTTGAATGGGTTTGCTTTATTGAATGTGTGTCTTCTCTGCTTTTAGATAATTCTACTTAAGGCCTGAATGCCTAAAATCAATTGTCCACTGTTAAAGCAGCTTGTTTATAAGCCTGAGGAAATGCCGGCCCTGAGAGCAGCAAGTACATTTCACATTTCAGCAAGGCCAAAATGCTAATGTATTTCTTAGTTATTCTCAGTCTTTGCCACCATGAAATGGGGACTGAAATGCAAGTGGTCAGCTGAAGCCATTTTGCTCTGGAGGCTAGCTCTGTATTTACCAACCTCCCTTAGTTGTTCTTCATTAACAGTCTGAGTTGTCTGTCCTTGTCACAGTGCTTTTAATTTTGTTTTGTACATTTAGGGGGCTCTTTTATGTTAAAAAAAAAAAAAAAGCCATTAGACTTCTTTTCTCATGAGAGTCACATTGTTCTCCCTAAAGAAGAGTTTTGGCTTCTAAAACAAGAGAAATCAAGACAGAGTTCTTTGATTGGCAGGAAACATTGCCACGATTTGATTTTTTTTTTTCCCCTTCAGCATCGCTAGAGAATTATTTTGATGCTTTCAAATTTTTCACTGATAATATATTAAGAAAACCGTAAACTCAGTAGTTTCTTTCTTAGTGCTGGCCTGTTACAGACCTGGTTCCCGGGGAGGATGCTTGCTTGTTAGTGATTTGTATTTTTAGAGAGTGGGTTTTGCTCTATTTAGAAAGCAGAAAACTCTGTTTCTTGACTTTGGCCATTCTTCAGCTGGTGGATAATTGTTTTTGTACAGAGGGAAGGAAAAGAGTAAAAGAAAAGAAATTGAACGACATGCCAGCAATTTTCGTTAATTTCATAATAACTTAATCTATGTCAGACAAAGTAAAATGAATCACAACCTCAAAGGAAATGACTTTTTAATGAAAATTGTTCAGGCATGTCATTTATACTGTGTGCGTATGTGTGCATGCCTGTTTCAGACAGAAAAGCCGTTAAAGAGAAAAAAAGAAGAGTGAATATTAAGAGGCCGTAGTAATTTTGTAAGCCAGTGTTTTGTTTTCCTCTTTAGTTTGCTATGTGAAATGTTGGATGCAAATTATATGGGATAAAATAATTGTTCTCTCCCTGAACTATAGTCACAGTGTGACCTATTGGGCTTGCTCTATTTACTGTGTCTGCAGCGTAATTATGAAGACTTAGCTACTCTCTGAAATAGTTACAGATGTGGGAGAAAAATAAATTACTTTTGCATGCTAGCCCTGGAAGTCGTGCTGTTGTAATATAATGTAATCGGCCATGAACAAAAGGAAGTTATTATATTCATTTATATTAGTTTGAAAGCCACAGAAATGTATTATATTATTTTAGGCTGAAGAATTGAAGCAGGGCCATTGATGGTATTTTTTCCCCCTGATCATCCAGCTTTCCTCTGAAGGTCATCTTCATGAAATGTGATAATTTTGGCCTTTTCATTTTATTTAAGATATAAGCAAACCATGAGACCTGTCATCAAATATTTGAAGATGTACGGAAGAAGCATTATATTTGGTAAGTATGGTTTCAGGTGAGGAGAAATAGGATCAGTGACAGGACAGATTTTAATTGACTATAAAGGAGAAATGATTGTGGACAGAACTATCTAGAAGGGAAAATTGCTTGAGAGATGGTGAGTTTCTAGAGTCTTCTGTCCTACTTACAGGTTCCCTTCTCCGAGATGCTCTAGAATCAGATTGGTGGATCTTTTGAAAAAGCAAACAAAATCATCCAGTGTTCTTTTCCTTCCAACCCAGAGACCCATGAAGTCAGAACTCTAGGGGGGGCCTGGGTTTGTAGCCAAGAATTGCAGAAGTGTGAGTAAGCCTCTTAGGTATCATGACCTTGGGGGAATTCTTCTTGCCACTATTTCAGAATTTACGTATATGGAGAGGAATATGATACTTACACCCTTTATGTGCAGAAATATGATGAGGTTAACATGGATTTCTGTGAGATGTATTGGTCTATTTACTGAACCTTAAATAAGTAAACCCGACTTCAATATAAAGGTAACTGTTTCATTTTTCACTAGAAGTGAAGAATAATAGTAAGTTGCTTTATACTACTTGGAGTAGTGAATAGATGATGCAAGTTAGGCAAATATACATATATACACACAGACACACAGACACACACATATAATTGTGAGCTTTGAAATAGATGGCAGATTTTTTGCATGTATATATATATTTTTTATTTATTAGATTACTTACATATGTTCTTACCTAGGGATCACCCTGTGACTTCCTTGTTTAAAAATGTGTCTTGAATTTTTTCTCAGTTTCTCAGTGTTAACCAGTATATTGTCAAATTTGAAATCAAATTTTATAAGCATAATTTTAGTTATTTCTTCAAGGGAGAGCCACTGTAAGTGGTGAGGTTTTCACTGGCATGTGAAGAAAAATATTTATTCTCACATGAACATACACACAGAATAGGGAAGGGGAAGAACTATTCCTTCTGAGGGATTGTTCTGAGTGAACTTTCTTCATCATTTAGGTTTTTAAATTCTTAATGAAATGTTAGTAACTCTTGTTACTACCAGCCTATGAACTACCTCTGGAAGTGGAGGCTGTTGTAGATTTATGTAGGGGGTTGGAGGAAGAAGCCCTTCTGTAATATGTCATCACCATAATGAATTATCTCTGAAATTTGACATGGAGTTTTGTTTTTTTTTTAATCCAGAATGTTTCTGCTTAAGTTGAAATATACTTCTGGGATGAGTAGACATTGTCCCAATGTTCCATTTATGTTTCCCGTGGTTTAAAATTGTTTAATTGTAAATTTGAAAACATTTTTGATTGCCTTCATTCTGTTGTGGTTTTTGGCTATTTGTGATTTACAGTTGAAAGGCAGTTTGGCAAATCTCAAATTTTGTTAGTACAAGGTATTCACAGTTGGGCCAATAAAAATGGTGGTCAACATCGTAATGTGGAATTAAACCCAGGACTTATTTGGCGGTCATTGCATTGACTCATTACTACTAGTGATTACAGATCATCTGGACAAGATTCCTTATCTGCCTGACGTTCTTTGATCTGATTTCTGCTTTCCCAAGGGACTCAGGTGAGAAGGCATCATTCATGTAAGCTGTAGGTGGTCTTCAGTATTCCATGAGATGGTTGTGACTCTGTCATTTGCCTGGTTCAGTTCAGTTCAGTCGCTCAGTCATGTCTGACTCTTTGCGACCCCATGGACTGCAGCACGCCAGGCCTCCCTGTCCATCACCAACTCCCAGAGCTTACTCAAACTCATGTCCATTGAGTTGGTGATGCCATCGAACCATCTCATCCTCTGTCATCCCCTTCTCCTCCTGCATTCAGTCTTTCCCAGCATTAGGGTCTTTTCCAATGAGTCAGTTCTTTGCATCAAGTGGCCATAGTATTGGGAGTTTCAGCTTCAGCATCAGTCCTTCCAATAAATATTCAGGACTGATTTCCTTTAGGATGGACTGGTTTGATCTCCTTGCAAGCAGTCCAAGGGACTCTAATGGAACAGTCAGGACACCTGAAAGTTCTTCTTTGGTTAAATGAGAGGTTCAAGAGAGAATGAGATGAAGGGCTGAGTAGTGTAAAATCATGTAAATTGTATTAGATTAAAATGATAGAGATTGAAATAGAAAAAGCAACACACCATCATCTGCTGGGTACCTGGCTAATTAACCTCACATTTCTACTTGTATGGTCTTTGGAGAGGCAGGGAGAGAATGCTCTGGGATGAAATTGACCTTGCTTTTCCTCCACATGCATATGGAAATGCCGGGCAAGGGCTTTGCAATTAATATTGATTCCATGTCAGAAGCACAACATTGATTGCAATGGAAAAGCCTGGCAGGGGTGTGTGGGGTATCTCCTGAAGCTTTCATTTGGAGCGTGTAAAAGTGCAAGCCCACATTATTGACTTCGGTGGAGATACTGAGCGTATTTGCTGGGGCCTGTGATCACTTACTTCTCATCTGCTATGAAGGCAGCTTTTTTGTACCACTTCAATTACGCCTTACATATTTTGTACTCAGAAAGGCGGCCATGTTTGCAATGGAAGCAGCAGAGTTACCTGCCTTAAGCCTTTTTACATAAGGCTGGAGTACATGCATCTATAAATATAAACTTAGAGGGCAGCTTTATTCCAGCCTGTGAGTTTTGTGTATCATGAGTGCATGCTCAGTTGTGTGCAACTCTTTGTAACCCCATGGATACCTGGCCCGCCAAGTTCCTCTATCCGTGAGATTTTCCAGGCAAGAATACTGGGGTGGGTTGCTGTTTCCTACTTAGGGGATCCTCCCAAGCCAGGGATGCACTTGCATCAGCAGGCGGATTCTTCACCATTGAGCCACCTGAGAAGCCCTTTGCGTATCATGGGTCTCTACCAAAAGGACATTCTGTCAGCAAGTAATTAACAAAGCCTTCTATTGAATAAATGGGACCAGATTCTGAGTGGTTAATATAATGGCTGTATTCTCACCTGGGACTGCCTTTTGTGACTCGAATCCAAGGACACTCTTCCAGTGAAACTATAGACGTGTTTTATGGTTAAACAGTTCTGGGTTAACAACTGCCATAGGGGCAGTCCAATTAACAGATCTATTCATTTGGGCCCTATTTGCACTTCTGCTGTCAAGTCTAATTACTTCTTTTGAAATAAAAACTTTGGCCTTCACTCGGGTCTCTGGTGCCTGTCAGTGAATGATCATCTGTTTGCATCTTCTCAGCTATGTTCACATTTCACAGGTCTGCCATCTGGTCATAGGAACCGAAGCTCCATCAGTATTTATACGTACAAAATGGCAATTCCTGAGAAAGGATGGTTTCAACTTAAGTGAATGCATGGTTTAACGTTGATACTAGAATTACACGTGGACACCATGCTTCGCCGGTCAACAGCGATTATTCCACGCCATGGATGTTTTCGTCTTTCATAGGAAAGAGCCATTGTGCTGTAAAACTTACAGGACCTGAAATCTGTGCTTTTAGTGCTTGAAGAGGGGAGATGAGGAGGGAGAGAGCTGGGTTGGATAGATGACAGCCCCCGGCCACAGAGGGGTAGTAATGGCACGACAGCCTTGTCTGTACATCACTTGTTTCATGCTTGATGTTTCCGGAACAACTGCTCAGCTGCAGGGACGTGGGCTGAGAGCTGATCCCTGCTCAGCTGGGCTCTTCTTCCTCAACATGAAACGATTCTGAGCACTTTGAATGTTTGGGAAGTTCCCCCATAACAATTATTGCCCTCGCAAGCCATAATGTTTGCCAGTGAACTGAGCTCTGTTTCAACCTATGGATTTAGACACCCAGGCATGATGACCTTGCTACCCAGGATCATATAGTTTTAGGGTAGAAGGAATTGCAGTTAAAAGTCTTAAACACTCATGTTGCAGACAAGACGCTGAGTGCAGAGGAGTTAAGCTGATGGTTAGATGCCCTGGTCACCGCTTCCTTTGCTCAGGGACAAAATCCTGAATCACTCGGTTGCATGTTGTGTTTTTTGCCCATAGATCATTCAAGTTCTTAGCCTTTGTGGGTCTTTGATTATATTAATGGGAGATGTGCATCTGGAAAAATCACTTTTTAAAAAACATTTATTTTGTATTGGGGTATAGCTGATTATCAATGATGTGATAGTTTCAGGTAAACAGCAGAGGGACTCAGCCATATGTATACAAGTATCCATTCTCCCCCAAACTCCCCTCCCATCCCGGCTGCCACATAACATTGAGCAGAGTTCCCTGTGCTATACAGTAGGTCCTTGTTATCCATTTAAAATATAGCAGTGTGTCCATGTTGATCCCAAACTCCCTAGCTACCCTTCCCCCCCATCCATCCCCTGGCAACCATAAATTCATTCCCTAAGTCTGCCAGTCTATTTCTGTTTTGTAAGTAAGTTTATTTGTATCATTTCTTTTTAGATTCTCCATATAAGGGATGTCAAACAATATTTCTTTGTCACTACAAATACTGTTTAAGCATGAGTCCTGTTTGAAACAAACCAAGACCATTAAAATGTAAATTTTATTCCAAAAGGTTAATTGTGGATACTTAGCAGTGACTTTTAAAAATTGTTTGGGACTGATACAACCAGAATTCCTATAAGTCATTTCTCTTACATTTTTGTCAATGTAACACACAGTTTTTACCTAATTATTTAAAATGTTCTGAGACTTTAAAGGACATAAGCCCCTTCTTGGGCCTTATTGGAGATACAGACTCCACAGTACAGCACCAGGAAATGATTTGAGTAATTCTAGGGTCCAAGAAACTGCATGTTCAAAGATTCCAGGTGGGTCTGTTACATACAGATCATCAAAAGATACTTAGGTCCTCATCAATGAAGTGTGCTAATTTTGAATTCTGATTAATTCTTAATTTTAGTCATTGCTTTTTGAGAAATGACGTGTTACAGTATTGTCTTTGAATGCACTATAAAAAAGTGTTTCTATAGTTTTGGTGCTAAAGAAGATTTTTCATGTCTCTGCCTCTATTTGATGACTTGACTTTTATACTTGGAAACTTTATTCAAGTGTTCCTTGAAAGTTACAAGTGTCTTTTTTTTTTTCAGAAAGACCACCGTGCCGTAGCAATAAATAGTGCAACATTTTTACATAGTTTAGTGTATAGTCCAATGTGAAAGTGAAATTCTGTTTGTTTTTACATCTTTTTAAAGAACTCTGTCAATAAATACAGTAAATCAAAGATGAGAAGACAGAGGGAGAGCCTGAATTGAATTTCAGCCTTAAATTACCTGAAACTATTACATTTTCAAGAATTTACAGCTAATCTGCAGAGCTCTCTATGGCAAAATATAGGCAGCAGTTAGAAGAGCATTTTTCAGAGTTTTAAAGTTTAGAAAGAGAGGGAATGAAGAACTAAGGATGGGAGCAGAAAAAGGGAAAGGAAGGAAAATATTAATTATATACTGCAAATATATTTGCATAGAAGCTTGTCTCTCACTATATATGGAGAATATCATGAATCTGTTTCTGATTTAATTCACTAAGTGTTTAGAAGTGTCTACTGTGAATGGTCAGATTTCCATGGATGTATGGGTTTGCTAGAGCTGCCATAACAAAATACCACGGCTAGGCGGTTTAAACAATAGAACTTTATTTTCTCAAAGCTTGAGGGGCTGGAAGTTCAAGGTCAGGATGCCTGCAGGGTTGGTAGTCCTGAGGCCTCTGTCCTTGACTTGTCTTTTCACTGCGTCCTCACATGAACTTTCCTCTCAGGGCCCACCCCATAACCCTAGTAAGTCTCTGTGAAATCTAATCTTTTAAGGTCCAGATTGGACTAGGGCCATCCTTATTACCTCATGTAACCTTAATTACCCATTTAAAGGCCCTATCTCCCAATCAGTCATATTGGGGGTTAGAAATTCAGCTTCTGAATTTTTGATCATACAGAATTCATACTGTAACAAAGGATATAAAGATAAGAGTAAGAGAGACACACAATTTGATGGGCTAATTGGACTAATGGCAGTGTCCATTCTAATAAATAAAGTGAAAAGTGTAAACAGTGCCTGTAAAAGCCTGGGGAAGAAGGATACTGTCCTTGGATCCAGTATTCATTGTGGGGATTATGTTGATACTGTGGAGCTGTGAACCCAATTGTGAGAAAGGAGGGAAGTTGGGGGATTGAGGCAAGGTGCTTGGCAAATGGAAGTGAGCATGTGAGCATGCGTACAGGGAAATTGTGGGTCATGAAACTGAAAGGTTATTTCAGAGAACATTAGGAAAAGTGTCAGCGCTCTGCCCAGGAGTTGGGACTGTGGATGCTGGTATCTGCTTTGTGCACTGGTTGGTGGATCCTACAGTGATGATGGTCAGTGGTGCCAACTCAGATGCTGGGCAGGCTATTGTATTATCTTGGTTTGAGAAATTACTGAACTTCAGGAATTTCTTAATCTCTTAAATAGTGATAACATTTCCCCCTTCTTCATCGGCCTGCTGAGAGAACTAACTTCGATAATGCACGCAAAGTACAAGCAAGCTATACCGAAGACACTTGACCTGTGCTGAGTGGACAGTATTTGTTTCATTCCTCAAGTAATTCAGCAAATATATAGCATAGATTTGGTGCTGCAGCTGGGGCACAGTATATTTTGATAACAGTATATTTTGATAACAGTATATCAAAATGATGATTGTGTAGAATTTAAAATAAAAAGCAACAAGCTCCTGTTGCATAGTGCAGGGAGTTATATTCAACAATCTGTGATAAACCACCATGGGAAAGAATATGAAAAAGGATATATATGTGTGTGTGTATAACTGAACTACTTCACCATACAGCAGAAATGAACACAACGTCATAAATCAACTATACTTCAATAAAATTAAAAAAATAAAATACATTGTCACGCCATCAGCACCAACATGCGTGGCAAGTAGTTTGAGGAATGGGGGAGAGGAAGGCGTAGAGGGGGTCTTCCCAGGTGGCGTAGTTGTAAGGAATCTGCTTGCCAATGTAGGAGACGTGTGTTCGATCCCTGGGTCAAGAAGATTCCCCTGGAGGAGGAAATGGCAACCCGTTCCAGTACTCTTGCCTGGAGAATACCGTGGGCAAAGGAGCTTGGTGGACTACAGTCCATAGGGTCACAAACACTGAGCATCGGGAGTAGAGGGAGGGCAGGAAGCAAAGAACAGATCAAAGCGACTTGAGAAGTATGAGTAAGAGAACCTTCCATCAGGTCCTGCAGGATTTGTGCAATACGTTATTACCTGTTGTACCTGAAAACCTTGCATCAACACTCCTGACTTCAAATCAGCATCATCAATTTCCATGTTTGCCAGTTTTTTTTTTTTTTTTTTTAAACTCCCTCATTCTTCTTAAAATTCTGGGCTTTTATGCTCATGCTGTGCTCTATTCAACCAGTATTTCCTTCTCAGAGGTAAAGTCGTGTTTCCCAAGCTAACATTGTTTTGCAATTAATTAAAATCAGTTAAGAACAATTTAATTGAATGCTGTCATCACCATAAATCATTGTGATGCTTGGCTGTCAGCACCCCGCTTCTGAAAACACCTCTTGTGGCAAGATCCAACACAGTGTATAGTCATATCCAAAATGTTTAACCAGGATGACATAATTGTCAAGTCTGTAATTGTGCTTTTACTGCCTGTAGCATTCACTCCTATTGGAAAATGTCAGGAATCACTGTTGCAGGCAAGTCACATGTTGAGAGGTAGGTCCAGAAACGAATCCTCTGCCGAGATTAAAAAGCATCACAAGTCCTTGGTGACTTAAAGTTGAATGCCCTAGGTATCAGGAAATATCTTCTAGGGATGTTCACATGACATTTCAAGTTTGGAAAGAATGCAGGGAAGTCCAGCCCTGTCTGTGCAACTTAAGAATTATTAGGTGTGGAAATTGGATGCAGGGATCTTTCGAAGGGAGTAAGGATGGGTTTGTCATACTGGGTCATATTTTAAAATGAATTTTGACGTGTTCAATAGGCTTCATCACACACGATTAGCATTTCCGAATACTTTACAGACTCCGGTGACACCAGCTGTGTTAGCCGGGGACATCAGATCAGAAGACACATTCACGATGTCAGAGGAAGTGTGGAATTGGTGTTGAATTTTCCCCTCTGTGTTAGCAACACGTGTTTCAATTCAGGATGGCATTCCATGATATCACCTCCCACTAAATTGTTACTATTGTCTAGCCTTTATTTACTGTTTTCCTTTATAACGAAAATCGTCAAATTAGTAGCCCCTCCCACCCCCAACCAACTTCCTGCCCCATCGGCAGAATGCCTAGCTGTATCAACATGCACTCACTTAACATCTGTGTATCAGATGACAAGAGGTTTCTGTCAAGCGCTGGGTAACCACATTAAAATAATTCAGCAGGTCCTTTGAAAGGAACAATCAGTTCAAATTCAATGGAAATTTCCACTTAAAGGGAGTGCAGCCATCACCATCCGAATAGATATTAGTCCACATTTATTTGATTAGAGCTCACCCATGATATGTTATTAGCATGGACCGAGCTTTTCTTAGACTACAAGGAGTGCAAGCCTCATGTCAATTGCAAATACGATGCAGCCTTTCAAATATTTATTTAGAAGGATATAGTTCATGGAAATCGTTTCTTTGACATTGAGTATAATGCTCTTTAATATCATGGTGCTTTGTTCCTGTGATGTTGCATTTGACTGTGCTGAACTGCTGTACAGAAAATATTTGAGCAGATTGTAGACTGCTCATCAGCTTTTCTTCTAGATGACATGGAGCCATGTCGCATGTGATAGGAAATTGCTATGATTATCCTGTCCCACGTGGAAGTTTTGTGATTATTTGCAGAAAGGAAACCGAAGAGCCTTTCAAGCCTGAGATGGGCAGGTTGTTTTGTTGGTCTTCCACTGATATTTCTTCTAAATGGAAGAATGCAGTTGGAGGGTTTGTTCAGTCCCACCAGAGACTTATCGAGTTCTCCCTCTTTGTTGCCTTCCTCAGTAGCTAAGAGGATGGACACAGGGTAGGGCTGCCCAGGGCCAAATCCTGTCTCTGTTGCTTAGGAACTCTGACTTTGGCAAGTTGCAGCCCGTTTAGACACACTTCTTCATCTGTTGCATAGATATAATAATAGTACATAGGATTGTTCTGAAGATTAAAGAGTTTATGTACTTAATAAGCTTAGAGCAGTGCCTGGCACCCAGTAAGAGCTGAGTAAATTCTAGCCGTCACTGTTGTTATAACTTTTGTTGGTTTGAGTTGATGTGTGGAAGTTAAATATTGTTACATTTTTTGAGGCTTCATTGAGCACGAGAAAGATGTCCTGAGAATGGAAAAAGGTTCTATGTTCTAATTTTCTAAATTGATGGAGCATTTGGATTCTGAAAATAATTGTTACAGTTTCTGCTTTGAAAAGTTCTGGTCAAAATTACCGAACAGATAGATGGCTTTTGAGCACTCAGAAGAAACTGGTGGTCACTATCCATCATGATGTGTTCATTTAAAGCAAGTCATTCCCAACTAACCTGATCTCATTTTTGGAAAGAGGTACTAGGTTGCTGAAATGTGAGATGCCCTGTCTGGATCTCTGCAAGCTATGTGGATTCATTATATATTTTGATCAAAATGCGGAAATATAAGCTTAATCAACTGGAGTGAGCATTATGTGGATAGAATATCACAAAAGTGATTATTCTCAAGAGAGATCTCTCATAAGTTCAAGTCCAGTTATTTTGTTCACTTCCATATTTATATCCATGGTTTTTGAGAGGATTTGGAAAATGTGCATCATATGTGAGTGATACACATTTGGGAGAGGAACTTAATGTTGGTGACAAATCCAAGTTTCATAGCAGTTACATACTATAGAATAAACAAGGACCTACTGTATAGCACAGGCAACTATATTCAATATCTTGTAATTACCTATAGCGGAAAAGAATCTGAAAAAGAATACCCTGAATATTCATTAGGAGGACTGATGCTGAAGCTGAAGTTCCACTGCTTTGGCCACCTGATGCAAAGAGCCAACTCACTGGAAAAGAGCCTACTCGTTGGAAAAGACACTGATGCTGGGAAAGCTTGAAGGCAAAAGGAGAGGAGGGCGGCAGAAGAGAGATGGTTAGATAGCTTCACCAACTCAATCACATGAATTTGAGCAAACTTTGGGAGATGGTGAAGGACAGGGAAGCCTGGCATGCTGCAGTCCATGGGGTCACAAAGAAGAGTCAAATAGGACTTAGTGTCTGAACAACAACAAAAACATAACTGAATCACTCTGCTGTACACTAAACAAATACAACATTGCAAATCATACTTCAATTAAAAAGTGTTTCCAAAAATAGTAGGCACAATGGTGGAAACAAGGTAACATTTAATAGACGTATGGTATATGAAAGATCATATTAATATATTTTTTTAAAACTCACAGTAGTAAAGTAGACTAGGCTTGGCAAAAGTTTATTTAAACATATTTTGAACCTTGAAATACAAGTAATTTTCTTTTGGGGAGTCAACTCTTATTAGTTAGATAAGGTTGACTGAAGCACCATGATAAGGAGGAATCGAAAGTAAAGCAACAGTTAATCTCCAGTAGTGACACAGTCCCTGCCCTTAAGTAGCTTATAAAGTAGTGATGGCGGGAAGTGTGTGAGTATTGCGGTACAGTGTGGAAATAGAGCAATGGAGTAAACATAGAGTTCTTCAGGATTCACAGAAGGAACTTTTTTCTATTTAATGTCTTTTCATTGGAGTATATTTGCAATACTGTGTTAGTTTCAGGTGTAAAGCAAAGTGATTTATATATATATAAATAAAAAGTGATTTTTATTTTTTATTTTTTTTGATTTTTATATATATATATATATAAAACCCTAACCCATATATAATATATATATGGTATGTATGTACACACATATATATTCCTTTTCAGATTCTTTTACATTTTAAGTATTAGAAGATATTGATTATATTAGTAGTTCCCTGTGTTGTATAGTTGGTTCTTGTTGTCTACCTATTTTATATATAGTGGTGTGTATCTGTTAATCCATACTCCTAATTTATCCCTCTCCCCACTTTCCTCTTTGGTAACCGTAAGATTGATTTCCATGTCCATGAGTCTATTTCTGTTTTGTAAATAAGTTTGTTTGTATCAGAGACATTGAACACCATGTAATGATGGCAAGAAATGATCCTCCAAAGAGGATATAATTTAAACTAAGAGAACTAGGCATTTGCCCCCTGATGGTAGGGACAGTGGTATTCCAGGTTGCTAAATTGTAGAGGGGCTGTGAGTACATGTGTATTTCAGGATGGTTTCTGTACCAGTGATTCAAGTGACAATAGGAAGCAAGGTGGAGGCCACTGAGTTATAATAGCTAATGTTCATACACGCATGAAACTTGTAAAAAATGCTTTACCTATATTAACTCATCTAATCCCATCCTATCCATTAGCTTTTGCTGCATAACAAAACTCCTGTAACTTAGGGGCTCATAACAATCATTCATTGTTACTCGTGAGTCTAGGAGTCAGAAGCTTCATTTTGCTGGAAGAGCCAGGCTTGGTCCATCATGGCTGGCCTTTCTCATTTGTTCTCAGGTGGTGGTTCATCTAGACTGGATGATCTGGAATGGTCTCGCTCCCATTTTTGACATTTGTTTTGCTTCTAGTTGGGGCAGTGGAGATGACCTGACCCTTATCTGGTCGTTCAGCAGGCCAGCCAGACTTGTTCATGTGATAGTCACAGGGACTCAAGATTAGCAAGAAGACAAATCTCAGTGTTCAAGCCCCTTCCAAGCCTCTTCCAAGCTCAGGTTCAGAGCAAGTCATGCGGTCCACTCACATGGTGTGAAAAGTGATTCCATGTGAGAATGGTGTGAGAAGTGATTCCATGTCTTGAGAAGAGTGATAGTATGTGTGACCAATTTTGTCATTTGTACAACTTTAAAAATCTCAGTGAGAAAGGTACTGTTACTGTAAACCTCAATTACCTCTGAGGTACAGGGAGATTTAACTTGGTCAAGGTCACAGAGCCAATGAATGGCAGGTCTGCAATGAGACCGTCTGATTCTGTAGTCTGATTCTTACCCTCTCTACTGGCTCCTTGGGGCAGGCACAATAAGATAGGTACTGACCTCAAGAAACACTGTGTGTCATTGTAGGAAGTTGGGATTTTATTTTCGGAGCACTGGAGAGCCAGTGAAGAATGATCAAAAGATTGACACAGTCAGCTTTACAGCTTAGGAAGCTCATTTGAGCTGCATGATGGAGAATGAATTATAAGGAGGGCCATATTGGAAATTGATCAACTGATTATTGCTGCTGCTGCTGCTAAGTCGCTTCAGTCGTGTCCAACTCTGTGCGACCCCATAGACAGCAGCCCACCAGGCTCCCCTGTCCCTGGGATTCTCCAGGCAAGAACACTGGAGTGGGTTGCCATTTCCTTCTCCAAACTGATTATTGGGATGCTGATAAAACACTGGTCTAGAGGTGTGGTAGTTGAATAGCTGTATAATTTTATCTAAAGTAAGGAAACATGTTACAGTTTTTTCATATGAACATGACAGTATTGACTTGGTGTCACTAGCTTGGGGAAACTAGCATTTTGAGCTTGTAACACATTTAGGGAAGTAGAATTACTTTGTCGTTTGTTAGTTGATAAAGAGTAAGAGAGGCAGATGATGTTTGTTGATATAAATAAATTATTGGAGTTGACAGCAGAGGTGTGGAAGGCATTTTAGAGCATGCATTTGCTAATTGGCGTGGTAAAGATGCTTGACCCCATTCTGTGTCTATAAGTGAAACATATAGATGGTAGTTATCCAGTGAACACAAAACTCTTTTGTGATTGTCTATCTGCCAAATTAACTCACAAAGTGTGAAAAAAATATTTCTGCAGAATACTGACTGACTCAGCAGCTGAGAAAAATCAGATATGTCGCCCTATTTGAGGATGAAAGGAGGATTTTGTTATCTTATTTGATTGAGCGATTTCTGGCCTCTCGATTTCTGGAATGGTTCATGTGAGCCTGAATGAAAGTGATTACAGATTTAATCGAGAGTATAATTATTTAGGTTAAATTTTCATTGAGCCTGCATTTCGGTGTGATGAGTAAGTGAGGTCAGAGATAATGCAGAGACTGTGCAGATTCGTTGTCTTCATTGCCTATATTACTTTGCCTTTTTTAGGAAGTATACTGTCAGATGGGTTGTTGGGGGCTACAAGAGGACATTCATTTAATCATTGTGAAGAGCCATGACAGCCAAAAAGCCAGTCTTTGAAAGAAAGTGAACTTGTACAACATAAAGTAATTGTTCTGACTCTCAGAGGATAAACTAATATCTAAACTTACAGTGGGAGAATATTAGAGCTTGTAGAATCCTTAGTATATATTTCAGTTCCTCCATTTTGTGAATAAAGACATTGACGTTCAGAAGAGTTAAATCACATTTCCAAGGTTATGTAGCTAATTAGCAGAGTTGAGAAAATAAACCAGCTTTCTAGTCCTGTATAATACATCTTCTGTCATCATTTGCTGTTGCAGTGGTGCATAATAGTTACGAGTAATTCATCCCCAAATAGTATGTGTCCGAAGGGAATCGGTGTACCTGTTATTGCTAAAATTTACAAACAAACCTCTGCCCACTCACTGAGAGAGAATGTCTGAACATGTTTAAAAGAAAGGGATTTTGGTTGTTCTGGTCGTCAGCTGTTGACCAGTTGACTCTGTTTACTACAATGGACATTATAACAATATCTTAGTAAATTTACCATGGCCAAAGGTATAATTTTTTTACCTTACCACCCAAAAATTAAATGATAACAATATCAGGATGAACTCAACTGAGGATGCTGAATCATGTTAAAGTACTTGAAAGAGACTGACAGGTAGAAAGTAGATTTCTTGTTGTTTAGTTGCTCAGGCGTGTCTAACTCTTTTGTGACCCCAAGGGCTGTAGCCCGCCAGGCTCCTCTCTCCATGGGATTTCCCAGGTGAGAATACTGGAGTGGGTTGCCATTTCCTTTTCCAGGGGATCTTCCTGACCCAGGGATCGAACCTGTGCCTCCTTCATTGGTAGGCAGGAATCATCTGAATCACCTGAAGCCCCAGAAAGCAGATATGTGGTAATAACAACAGGATGAACTCAAGTAAGGATGCTGAATCACATTGAAGTACTTAAAAAGAGACTTTACAGATTGAAAGCCTGGGGCCCAACAATTATCAATGAGAAACAGCCATCTGTCAAAGTAGACATTCCTTTCGACCTGATATGTGCACTCTCTTGGTTCCACTGATGTGGGAAACCAGGTTACTTGGTGAGTTTGGGGTTAGACTGAGGGTCAGTTCAGTTTAGTTCAGTCGCCCAGTCGTGTCCGACTCTGCGACCCCATGAACTGCAGCACGCCAGGCCTCCCTGTCCATCACCAACTCCCGGAGTTCACTCAGACTCACGTGCATCGAGTCAGTGATGCCATCCAGCCATCTCATCCTCTGTCGTCCCCTTCTCCTCCTGCCCCCAATCCCTCCCAGCATCAGAGTCTTTTCCAATGAGTCAACTCTTCACATGAGGTGGCCAAAGTACTGGAGTTTCAGCTTTAGCATCATTCCTTCCAATGAACACCCAGGACTGATCTCCTTCAGAATGGACTGGTTGGATCTCCTTGCAGTCCAAGGGACTCTCAAGAGTCTTCTCCGACACCACAGTTCAAAAGCATCAATTCTTCGGTACTCAGCTTTCTTCACAGTCCAACTCTCACATCCATACATGACCACTGGAAAAACATAGCCTTGACTAGACGGACCTTTGTTGGCAAAGTAATGTCTCTGCTTTTGAATATGCTATCTAGGTTGGTCATAACTTTCCTTCCAAGGAGTAAACGTCTTTTAATTTCATGGCTGCAGTCACCATCTGCAGTGATTCTGGAGCCCAAAGAAATAAAGTCAGCCACTGTTTCCCCATCTATCTGCCATGAAGTGATGGGACCAGATGCCATGATCTTAGTTTTCTGAATGTTGAGCTTTAAGCCACTTTTTCACTCTCCTCTTTCACTTTCATCAAGAGGCTCTTTAGTTCTTCTTCACGTTCTACCGTAAGGGTGGTGTCATCTGCATATCTGAGGTTATTGATATTTCTCCCGGCAATCTTGATTCCAGCTTGTGCTTCTTCCATCCCAGCGTTTGTCATGATGTACTCTGCATATAAGTTAAATAAGCAGGGTGACAATATACAGCCTTGACGAGCTCCTTTTCCTATTTGGAACCAGTCTGTTGTTTCATGTCCAGTTCTAATTGTTGCTTCCTGACCTGCATATAGGTTTCTCAAGAGACTGAGGGTAGGTTTAGATAATTGACAAATATTTTATGGTTCCAAGCTTATATTGTCTAATATGTCCATGTTCACTGTAGCAATTTATTCTGCTGGGACCAGGCTCCTTAGGCTTGGTGTGAGTATGACACAGCTTCTGGTCAGTAGGGGGACTGGCCCTGCCTAAGCTTGTTCTGGTTTCTGTCTTCCCTTTTGTCAATTTCTGACTGTCCTCTCTTCTGATTAATACTCTTTGTGCCAGTAAAGAATCTGCCTGCAATTCAGAAGACCCGGGTTTGATCCCTGGGTAGGGAACATCCCCTGGAGAAGGGAATGGCACTCCAGTATTCTTGTCTGGAGAATCCCATGCACAGAGGAGCCTGTGGGCTACAGTCCAAAGAGTCAGACATAACTGAGCGACTAACACTTTCACTTTCCCACATCCTGACTACCATATATGTTAATATATTTTCAGATTTTGTTGGGCATAAGAACTAGTCTGTCTCTGAAAGGGGATTTTACATATCTCTGGTCTAATTTTACTATCTCATTCTTAGAAGACAGTGTGCTACTCTTTATTTCATGATTCTTGGAAGATAATCACATCACCTCACTGTTACTTCTATGTTCTGCTCCCAGTCTGTAGGTTGGTGTCCAAATTCTACATAAATGTCCAAGTTCTTTGGCAGGGTTTAGATGGACTGATACAGAAAGTGTTCTTTTTCCTGATACCCAGTCAAGAACCAGAATTACTAGTTCTCATTCCCCCATTAATAGTAATGAGATGGATAGGTCAGGTAGGCACATGATCAATGTAAGGATCTGTAAGGTAGGATTATAAAGGATAGGCTTGGAAATCAGATTCAGGGTTTGAAGTGGGTCCCACTTCTTACCAGCTGTGTGGTCTGGGGCAGGTATTTTTGCAAATGATTCTGTTTTATCATCCATGACATTTTAATGATACATGTCTTTTACAGTTGTTTTAGGATTTAAAGCAGTTTTGTACACTTAAAGCTTTACAGATGTGGCTTCAACGTAGGTGTTTAGGATTTGTGGTATTTTCTCTTCCATCAGAGAACTGGAGATGGTCACTTCCCATTGGATAACGCTTTAGTATCCTAAGCAAGTCAAAATAGCCTGAGTACAAATCCCAGTGTGGTATGTTGTTAGGAAGAGCACAGATTTTGAGTAGTGACCTTTGGATATTGAAGCTGCAGACGTGTGTGTTTCTGGAATAGCTGTAACCTATCCATGCAGAGTGTGTCTGAGTATCCTTAGAATGTACAAAAATGAATACTCAGGAGGTTCATGTATCAGAAAATCTACCCAAGTGCATAGAATCTTAGAGAAGGGTCTCACTTTCACTGAAGAAGGTATCTACTCTTCTTTCAGGTCTTTGGGGGAAAAAAAGGGATTCTATGATCTTCCATGGTAGCATTTCATAATCATAAGTCATATGCATGCAGTGCTTTAGGCTGATGAGGCCTCTTCAAGCTCACGTGCACAAGTATGGTGACAAGTCTGGATTTTCCCCTTGTCTGAGACATACAATCACATTATAGCTTCTTATTAAAATGCACCTTTTAGGCCAACTTAACTTCTCATTTCGGAGAAGGCAATGGCACCCCACTCTAGTACTCTTGCCTGGAAAATCCCATGGATGGAGGAGCCTGGTGGGCAGCAGTCCATGGGGTCCCTGAGGGTCGGACACGACTGAGCGACTTCACTTTCACGTTTCAATTTCATGCATTGGAGAAGGAAATGGCAACCCACTCCAGTGTTCTTGCCTGGAGAATCCCAGGGATGGGGGAGCCTCGTGGGCTGCCGTCTATGGGGTCGCACAGAGTCGGACACCACTGAAGCGACTTAGCAGCAGCAGCAGCAGCAACTTCTCATTTATGGAAACATGAGTCTATTTCCCTTTGCTGTGTGTGAGGCTGTTTGAATTCTTGATCCAGTGTGCACTTGGATAAAGGTCAGATTAATCTGTATTCCTTAATAGGATTGTCTCTTTTCCTGTGACATAAGAGGTTCTTGTCTCTTTGAAATGTGTATTTCGGTGAAGACCACTCCACTGTCACTTTCTGTGAGCTTCTGCACTTTTTTATTTTAAAATAGTATCTAGCTAAGAGACTCCCTAGACTGACATACACTGATTTCCATTCCATAGTGAGGAAGGCAGAAAAGAACAAGATGCCTTTTTGACGATAAATTTCACATGTGATCAAGACGAGAATCAAAATGTTCTACCATGATTTTCATGTTCTCGTGAGAAATACCAGTAGTACCTAGAAACCAAGGAGAAGTGAGGACTGTATATTCTTGACATCACCGTTTGCTTCTGTGAAGTCGGCTATAATGACAGCAGTTCTTACAGCAGATTCTGTTCAACATATGAGTATTTGTTAGCAGCCCCAGCCCGTCGTACTGCCTTTCCATACACTCACATAGAAACTGATTGTGTCCTCATGACTTCAACAGGCACTGGACGTGAAACATGAACTCTGTAGCAGGTTCGTGAATGTGCTGATCCACTATGTACTGTAGCTAAGACATAGAACCAACTGTCCATCAGCAGATGAATGGATAAAGAAGATTGTTGCATGTATATACAATGGAATACTACTCACACATAACAAAAAATGAAATAATACCATTTGCAGCAACACAGATGAACCAAGAGGTTATCAGACTAAGTAAATCAGAAAGAGAAAAACAAATAGCATATGGTTTCATTTATATAGGACTTCCCTGGTGGCTCAGACAATAAAGAAACTGCCTGAAATGCAGGAGATCCAGGGTTCAATCCCTGCGTTGGGAAGATCCCCTGGAGAAGTAAATAACAACCCTTTCCAGTATTCTTACCTGGAGAATTTCACGGACAGAGGAGCCCGGTGGGTTACAGTCCAGGGGGTTATAAAGAGTCAGTCATGACTGACTACCACTTTACATTTATCACTTATATATGGAATCTAAAATATAACACAAATGAGCTTATCTATGAACAGAAACAGACATAGAGAAGAGACTGGTGGTTACCTAGGGGAGGAGTGGGGGGTGGGGAAAGAGGGACTGGGAGTTTAGGGTTTGTACCTGCAAACTCTTACTTATGGAATGGATAAATAACAAGGTCCTACTGTAGAGCACAGGGAACTGTATTCAGTATCCTGTGAAAAACTATAATAGAAAAGAATATGTATAGTTGAATCACTTTGCCATATAGTAGAAATTAATATAATATTATAAATTAACTATACTTTAATAAAATAAAAAAAGAGAACATGCTCATCCTAGGGCCAGACATCCACAAAAGCAGACCAGAGACAAGAGTCTTCCTTGAAGCTGGCGCTCCCAGGGTTTCAGTTACAAGTACTGCCTGAAGTTATTAGAAGGCTGCTGACTTTGTGTCTCATCACCTTTCCTTTCACCATCCCTTATGCTGGTTAAAAATACCGTGGTGCAATTTAAGAAAGCCTTTTGAACTGCTCAGTGGATATTTTGATCCCCATTTTGTAGGCAGGAAATGAAAACCCACAGTACCTACTTCACAAGTTTCTTAAGAGGAAAACATGAGGAACGTGTATGTGAAATGCTCAGCCCGGTGCCTTAAACATCAGATGTTCCCTTTCATTATCCCTTGTGTAATCCGTGGCTTTCCAGGTGGCTCAGCGGTAAAGAATCCACCTGCCAGTCCTGGAGACACCGGAGATAGGGGTTTGATCCCTGGGTCAGGAAGATCCGCTGCGGGGGGGAAATGGAAACCAGCTCCAGTTTCTTGCCTGGGAAAGCTCATGGACAGAAGAGCCTGGCAGGCTACAGTATACAAGGTTGCATAGGAGTTGGACGAGACTGAGGATGCTCGCACACACACATGAAATCAATAATTGGTTTTTGGAGGGAAAACATTTTTAATGACAACTATGAATGAAAGGCGTGATATCATTGTGTAAGCAGATTCTGGAGTAGAGTTACCTATATGGAAGGGGTTATTTATTTTTACTACTGGGTGCGGGACTTATTTTTTCTTTTAAAGGCGGCACACATTAATATTTATTACCTGCTCATTTCTTAGACATGCTGAATTGCAAATAATTAATGGTTTGTATTCCTCATGTAAAGAATTGAAAAAAAGTAGTTTTCTTTTTTTCCTTCCTTCTTTCCTTCCATTTTCCCTTCCTCCCTCCCTCCCTGCCTCCTGCCTTCCCTGTCTCTTTTTCTTTTCCTTTACATTAGAAAACTGTTCTTCTGCCAGCATAGCTCATAAATTGGCTAAGAGGAAAATCATGTGTAAATCTTCATTTTACAAACTCACCTTAGTTTTTTGGGATTAGCATCAGCTTTGGGTCCATCCCTTTCCTTGTGGTCTGATACTCTGTGTCAGTCTGTGGCTTGCAGGTAATAGTGTTGAATTCCCGTAGGGGACTGAATGAAACATGATGCTTTAATCCCCTCTCTGACACTGCCTTCTCAGGAGGATTTAATCCTGATAGGAATAAGGGAGAAGTGTATGCGAATGTCCCTCATTTGCAATGCATGTTGTGTCTGCCTCTTTAAATAAAGTAAAGGTTAATATGTTGATTTCCTATTTATAGGTAACTTAATGCTTCTAATTTTTTCTAATCATGGCACAAGGTTTCGGCTTAGTACTATGATTTCTTAAATGATCTTTCTAAATCGCTGTAATGATATGATGAGTTTACTACTCTCCAAAGAGGTTGGATTGACAGGTTTAAAGAGACAAATCATCCAGTACTTTTTTTTTTTTTTTTTGCCACATAATATCTAGTTACAGCAGCAAGCCCTTCCATTAAGCAAGCTGTATTTCTTGATGATGTATCTATAGGCATTTTTTATTTTAGCCCAGGCATTTCTGCTTTGGCAATCCAGATTTAACAGTAGGGCCAATATGATCTTCACATAGATCAGAAGAGAATCAGACAATATTAATCTAAAAACTGAGCTAATACACTCCATCAGAGGAAGTAGAGATTAATTCATTGCATCATTTCCATTTCTGACACTTAAAAAAAAAAAACAACTTGACATTTTACTGTTTTTGCTTTCTTCTTTCCCTTTATACATGGATTAAACTTTAGAAAAGCCTTTCTTCAGTCAGTATGAGACCTGGGGCCACCTTAAAGAAGCAAACTTTGCCTCCACAGACTAGCACATGTTCTCTGAAAGGGAGTGGGCTGACTAATTGGTGTCTTTATGTTTTTGTTGAGTCTACTTGACACAACCTTTCCTTGGAGTCGCTTGGTTTCTAAGGAAATGCCATATACCACCTTTAATGAATTTCCAAATCACCTGTCTGCCCACCTTCCACTCTGTCCTTTACCATTTTTGAGTGATTCCAAAAACTATAAACTATGAAAAATAGACATTTCTTCCAAGTAGAAACAAGTCTGAAGGCTTATTCGTTTGACAAATATCACATTATCAGTTCTTTGTGTAAAGCATTCTGTTGGGCACTGGAAATATGACTGCTACTAACTCAAAACACATATATGGTACCTGTAGGGTATAGAGCACGGTTCTAAGCATTTTTACTTATATTAGTATAGTTTTATTTGGAACACCTACATGTTATTATCCCATATTATTATGGGATAATTATCTTATTATTCCCATATTAGAGATGAATAAATTGAAGCCCAGAAATTTTGTTATTTGTCCAAGGTACTTCTAAGTGGTGGAGTTGAATCTGTTCTCAAGCAGGATTTGTGCAAAACTGCTTAGTTGCTCAGTTATGTCTGACTCTTTGAGACACCATGGCTTGTAACCTACCAGACTCCTCTGTCCATGGGATTTCCCAGGCAAGAATACTGCAGTGGGTTGCCATGTCTTCCCCCAGGGGATCTTTCTGACCCAGGGATCGAACCCACATCTCTTACGTCTCCTGCTTTGGCAGACATATTCTTTGCCACTGCGCCACCAGGGAAGCTTTGAGAACCAGGACAGACTCACTCAAATCTGTCTGGACTCCCTGAAAGAGGCAGATGGGCACAAGGGGCCTCTGCTGGTACCAGGGCTCCACATCCTTGAGTTCAGACAGAGGAGAGGGATCTGCTCTGGTCCCTTCTTCGATGTCTCTGGAATCTTCTATCAAATACAGTATGCATTTAACTACTTGTACAAAGATGATTGATAGCAAAGTCATGGACTTTCCCAGATTTCGTAGGTTGTCATTTTGTCTAGTTTTCGTTCAGAAAAGTCCCTGTTCAGTCTCTCAGGAGCATGTCCTGTGCACACAGGTTCTGGGCAAACATGATAATGGTGAGTCATTCCATCTATTCACTCAATGGGTGTTTCCTGAGTACTTACTATGGACCAGTTACAATATAAGATGATGATGTTGTTCAGTTGCTAAGTTGTGCCCAACTCTCTTGCCCCATGGGTTGTAGCCCATCAGGCTCCTCTGCCCATGGGATTCTCCAGGAAAGAATACTGTAGTGAGTTGCCTTGCCCTTCTCAAGGGGATCTTCCTGACCCAGGGATCAAACCTGCATCTCCTGCACTACAGGTGGATTCTCTACTGCTGAGTCACCAGGGAAGTCCACTATATAAGGTACATGAAGACAAAAAGACGAATAATAAAATTATTTTCCCAATTTCCTATGCCATTTAAGTTGTCCCTTGCTTCATTTTCATCTTTTGTTTTCCTGCTGTTTTCAAGTATTTAAAATGGGTAATGTAGATATTAGAAAGTTCAGTTCAGTTACTCAGTTGTGTCCAACTCTTTGCGACCCCATGAATTGAAGCATGCCAGGCCTCCCTGTCCATCACCAACTCCTGGAGTTCACTCAAACTCACGTCCATTGAGTCAGTGATGCCATCCAGCCATCTCATCCTCTGTCATCCCCTTCTCCTCCTGCCCTCAATCCCTCCCAGCATCAGACCCTTTTCTAATGAGTCAACTCTTCGCATGAGGTGGCCAAAGTACTGGAGTTTCAGCTTTAGCATAATTCCTTCCACAGAAATTCCAGGGCTGATCTCCTTCAGAATGGACTGGTTGGATCTCCTTGCAGTCCAAGGGACTCTCAAGAGTCTTCTCCAACACCACAGTTCAAAAGCATCAATTCTTTGGTGCTCAGCTTTCTTCACAGTCCAACTCTCGCATCCATACATGACCACTTGTAAAACCATAGCCTTGACTAGATGGACCTTTGTTGGCAAAGTAATGTCTCTGCGTTTCAGTATGCTATCTAGGTTGGTCATAACTTTCCTTCCAAGGAGTAAGTGTCTTTTAGTTTCATGGCTGCAGTCACCATCTGCAGTGATTTTGGAGCCCCCCAAATAAAGTCTGACACTGTTTCCACTGTTTCCCCATCTATTTCCCATGAAGTGATGGGACCAGATGCCATGATCTTCGTTTTCTGAATGTTGAGCTTTAAGCCAACTTATTCACTGTCCTCTTTCACTCTCATCAAGAGGCTTTTGAGTTCCTCTTCACTTTCTGCCATAAGGGTGGTGTCATCTGCACATCTGAGGTTATTGATATTTCTCCTGGCAATCTTGATTCCAGCTTGTGCTTCTTCCAGCCCAGCATTTCTCATGATGTACTCTGCATAGAAGTTAAATAAGCAGGGTGACAATATACAGCCTTGACGTACTCCTTTTCCTATTTGGAACCAGTCCGTTGTTCCATGTCCAGTTCTAACTGTTGCTTCCTGACTTGCATATAAGTCTCTTAAGAGGCAGGTCAGGTGGTCTGGTATTCCCATCTCTTTCAGAATTTTCCACAGTTTATTGTGATCCAAACAGTCAAAGGCTTTGGTGTAGTCAATAAAGCAGAAATAGATGTTTTTCTGTAGCTCTCTTGCTTTTTCGATGATCCAGCAGATGTTGGCAATTTGATCTCTGGTTCCTCTGCCTTTTCTAAAACCAGCTTGAACATCTGGAAGTTCATGGTTCATGTATTGTTGAAGCCTGGCTTGGAGAATTTTGAGCATCACTTTACTAGCGTGTGAGATGAGTGCAATTGTGTGGTAGTTTGAGCATTCTTTGGCATTGCCTTTCTTTGGGATCGGAATCAAAACTGACCTTTTCCAGTCCTGTGGCCACTGCTGAGTTTCCCAAATTTGCTGGCATATTGAGTGCAGCACTTTCACAGCATCATCTTTCAGGATTTGAAATAGCCCAACTGGAATTCCATCACCTCCACTAGCTTTGTTCATAGTGATGCTTTCTAAGGCCCACTTGACTTCACATTCCAGGATGTCTGGCTCTAGGTCAGTGATCATTCCATTGTGATTATCTGGGTTATGAAGATCTTTTTTTGTACAGTTCTTCTGTGTATTCTTGCCACCTCTTCTTAATATCTTTTGCTTCTGTTAGGTCCATACCATTTCTGTCCTTTATTGAGCCCACCTTTGCATGAAATGTTCCTTTGGTATCTCTGATTTCCTTGAAGCGATCTCTAGTCTTTCCCATTCTGTTGTTTTCCTCTATTTCTTTGCATTGATCACTAAGGAAGGCTTTCTTATCTCTTCTTGCTATTCTTTGGAACTCTGCATTCAGATGCGTATATCTTTCCTTTTCTCCTTTGCTTTTCGCTTCTCTTCTTTTCACAGCTATTTGTAAGGCCTCCCCAGACAGCCATTTTGCTTTTTTGCGTTTCTTTTCCCTGGGGATGGTCTTGATCCCTGTCTCCTGTACCGTGTCATGAACCTCATTCCATAGTTCATCAGGCACTCTATCTATCAGATCTAGGCCCTTAAATATATTTCTCACTTCCACTGTATAATCATAAGGGATTTGATTTAAGTCATACCTGAATGGTCTAGTGGTTTTCCCTACTTTCTTCAATTTAAGTCTGAATTTGGCAATAAGGAGCTCATGATATGAGCTACAGTCAGCTCCCGGTCTTGTTTTTGCTGACTGTATAGAGCTTCTCCATCTTTGGCTGCAAACAATATAATCAATCTGATTTCAGTGTTGACCATCTGGTGATGTCCATGTGTAGAGTCTTCTCTTGTGTTGTTGGAAGAGGGTGTTTGCTATGACCAGTGCATTCTCTTGGCAAAATTCTATTAGCCTTTGCCCTGCTTCATTCCGTATCCCAAGGCCAAATTTGCCTGTTACTCCAGGTGGTTCTTGACTTCCTACTTTGGCATTCTAGTCCCCTATAATGAAAAGGACATCTTTTTTGAGTGTTAGTTCTAAAAGGTCTTGTAGGTCTTCATAGAACCGTTGAACTTCAGCTTCTTCAGCATTACTGGTTGGGGCATAGTCTTGGATTACTGTGATATTGAATGGTTTGCCTTAGAAACGAACAGAGGTCATTCTGTCGTTTTTGAGATTGCATCCAAGTACTGCATTTTGGCCTCTTTTGTTGACCATGATGGCTACTCCATTTCTTAAGGGATTCCTGCCCTCAGTAGTAGATATAATGGTCACCTGAGTTAAATTCACCCATTCTAGTCCATTTTAGGTCACTGATTCCTAGAATGTTGATGTTCACTCTTGCCATCTCCTGTTTGACCACTTCCAATTTGCCTTGATTCATGGACCTAACATTCCAGGTTCCTATGCAATATTGCTCTTTACAGCATCGGACCTTGCTTCTATCACCAGTCACATCCACAGCTGGGTATTGTTTTTGCTTTGGCTCCATCCCTTCTTTCTTTCTGGAGTTATTTCTCCACTGATCTCCAGTAGCATATTGGGCACCTACTGACCTGGGGAGTTCCTCTTTCAAGTTCCTATCATTTTGCCTTTTCATACGCAAGAATACTGAAGTGGTTTGCCATTCCCTTCTCCAGTGGACCACATTCTGTCAAGATATTAGAAAAGCACTTCATAAATCCTAAACTTCTGTGAAAATATTCACTTTTATTTTTTATTTTTATCATTGCTTATTATATTGGACAAATTTCCATGTGCCTGCCTCATAGGTAACTTCAGCCATTTGTTAATTCCATTTATATTCTAGCTGAATGATTCAACTTGGTGTTTGTGGTTACTGAGTAAAAGACACATAGTCAATTAAAATTTCAAAACTAATATTCAGCATGAGATGACCGAGTTGCTAAATGAAAATGAATATTATATGATGAAGGGAAGCTGCAAATTTACTTAGGTCTTTCTATCAAATTAGCAACTTACTTGTTACAGAGAATGAATGCTAATTAGTTGTCTGAGCTGCAGAAGGCAGCCCATATCTGTCCCAAGACAATGTTAAGCGACCTCATTTCTTTAAGGTCTTGGCCCCTTTTTTTATGACACTGACATTAAGAAAAGGGCAGAGGACCATTGTCGTGTGCCAGGAACTGTGTCGGATGATAACCACCCATCACCTCTTTCAGCATCTGAGACAGTCATGTTTCTTGAAGTAGGAGCACAGCTTGGAAACACTTGTAGGATCTTCCCACCCAGTGAAAAGCTGAAACTAAATAAGCCCCAGAGATAGAAGACCCTTGGATTCAGGCCTAAAGCAAGTGCATAGAATCCAGTAGGGCAATGACAAAGCCATTTTGTCAGCCTTTGACGTTAATGATAAAGAAACATCATTCTTTAAACACATTCATTATACAAGCATGCATACAAAGATTGGGACTGGAAAAACAACATTTCTAGTGATTATTTTAAAAGGATCTTACCCTGAAATGTTTCTAGGTTAAAAATCTGAGACCCCCAGTGAAAATTTAACAGGAACATCCATGATTTTGTACCAAAGGGAGACAGATTCAAGTGCCAAGGCAAGGAATACAGGCAGAAAAATATGATTGAAAAAAGCTTTGACATGGCACAGGGTTGGGGTGGAGAGGGGATTGAACTGGAGTCTGTGTTAAGTGATCAGGCTTGGTTCTAGTTTACACTAGCCTGAACACACATGAGGCAGTGCCTTGCATCTGGGTACCATGTTCAGAACAGAATCATTTAGAACATGTTCAAGGGAGAGTCACCACTAGTATTAAGAATTTGAAACCAAGAAGTATTTAAGACCTCAAATGCATCTAAAACATTGAGTTTCATATGGAAGAAGGAGGAAGAGAAAAGTAAGATCATCTGTTTAATGTCCTCTGTGTTCTGATCAGTCCAAGGACCAGAAATCACCCCAAATCATATGGTGGCCTGGTATCTAGTTGAGGCTGGGTCTTATGCATCAGCTTGTATAGCAATACCATGGTGTTACTAGGATCCTAACTTGGGTCTTTTGGTCTTTAAAGCCTGTATTCCTTACTCTCCACTTTGTCATCTCCTGAAGGGTTAGAATGAGATCAATGAGTATAGACTTTAACGGTGATTTGGATCCAGTGTGATGAAGACTTTCCTACCATAGTCTTTAATGGTAAAATAGGTTTTTGTAGGAGAAAAGAATTATTCAGGCTTCAGCAGGATGTCCCCTTGGCTCAAATGCTGTCCTTTAAGATCCTTTCTGACTCTAAAAGTGTATATCTTTCTTTTTTAAATTAGACTATAATTGCTTGACAATGTTGTATTAGTTTTTGATATATAGTAAAGTGAGTCAAACACATATATACACATATCCCCTCTTCTGTGAATTTCCTGCCCATTTAGGTCACCAAAGAGCATTGAGTACAGTTGCCTGTGCTATACAGTAGGTTCCCATTAGTTATCTGTTTTTTTATATAGTAGTGTACGTATGGCAATCCCAATCTCCCAATTCATCCCACACCCCCCCAATCCTATTGATATCCATGTTTGTTCTCTACATCTGTGTCTCTGTTCCTGCTTTGTAAAAACAGTTTATGCCATTTTCCTAGATTCCACATATAAGCATTAATGTATGAAAGTGTGTGTTTCTTGATTTTATGAATAAACCAACAGAACATCAGAGTGTAGTAACACATCACTAAAGAGAGAGAATAAAGGCAGGCAGAGAAAGGACTGGTCATGGCAGGAGGCAAGAAGCCAGAAGACACAGGGAGGGAAAGCCCCACTGGTAGTTACGATGCAGGAAATCCAGAGGACCCCACAGACCAGGGTTTCAGTTTCAAGTGGAAAAGAAATAAGATAGAAGCCATCAGCACCCTGAGAAATGATCCTGAGGTGACGTTCTACAGAATCAGCCCCTCCTCCCCTCCAGTGATAGGTACTGTAGCAGGGCATGTGTTGTCTAGAACCCTCGGTGATGACAAGTCTGTAAATGTGTTCAGCTCCCGGAAGTTGCATCATTTTAATGTTTGTTTGTTTTAAAGATTCAGCCTTAGCAGAGTTGAAATGGGCCTTGCATTGCATGGACAATGCAGTGGATTGACTTGTAGAGGCAGAAATTTGCCTGAATGAGTAAAGGTGGTCAGATGTGTATTTCTAAGAGTAGCAAAGCAACGAACGTGCATTATTCCTAGAGCCTCAGCAGAGAGATGAAGGGAAGAAATGGCCATGAGAATTAGATGCCCACTTAGTTCTGAAACATACAGCCATAACAATACTTTCTAAACCATGTTTCCCAAAGGGTGTTTCAGTGGTCAGTGTACAGCTCCGTCACTTGAAACTATGTAAATTACACCAGTTAAGTTTCATCTGGACCAAATGGCCTTTCAAGATGAGGATGCTCTTGAGGAATGTCCTTTTTGCGTGTGTTCCCACGGGGGCATGTTTGCTGACCCATCTCCTACCAGTGACCTGGGCATACCACTGGTGTCAGGCCATCCCAACATCCTGGAGAGAATTCCCAGCTGATGGAAATTGCCACATAGTCTGTATTTGACAGGAAGACAAGTTTCCCTTCATCCAGGCTCCTGTGATGGCAAATGGGGCTTGGCAGGGCTCCTTTGCCAAGGGAAATGTATGAACTCTGTCTTCTCCATGGATTCTACTTATGTCTCCTTTGAACGAGAGGCTTGTCTGTTGGAGGAGGAGCCTGGGAAGCTGGTTCCCAACCTGCCTAATTGACTGCTACTGTTCTTCGTGAGTTTGGTGAGCTCCCCAGTTGGAGAGCTGTGATTCACTTGCCATCCGCAATGATGGATTGAAGACGACAGCCCGAGTTAAAGTTCTGAGCTCCCAGCTGGTTAGTGGATTTCACAAGTACAATGTTGCAAGAGTCATTTATCAGAAGTGTGAATCCAGAGATTTGGATGTTTGAGGTGACAGCTGTTAGACACACTACTTAGAGAAATAACTCACAGAAGATTAGGATAAGAAGGTCTTTGATTTTTTCATCCATGTGATTGGAAAGTTGGAGTAAGGAAAGGTCTCCATGGACATTTTTCTGCTGTTCAAGTGCCAGGAAGAGATTTGGGTGACCTCACATTTCAGTGGAGGCAACCTTCGAATAAGATGTGTGTGTATATTTGTAAATAAATTTAAAACCCTGGAAAAGATACCCTGGAAATCACTAAAAAAAAACAGATTTACTTTTGCATATGGACCTAATGCTGTTATTAGTAGTGGGGAGATAATCCCTGTGCAAAGTCACAGAAAGTAGTGGGTCCAATTCTTTTAGTCACAGATGGTAGAGTCCATGACAATTTTGCGCTTCAGACAATGAATACATTTATCCTCCACAGGGAAGTAAATGAAATCATCATTTGCAATACTGTCTGGTTTTTTTTGTTTGTTTTGTTTTTATTGTCAAATCTAAAATCAGTGTTCAAGGCAAGACATTCATTCACTTCCTGGCAGGGACCCAGATTCGGTTAATTCTTGGGAGTTAATAGCTTTGGTCAGGACAGAGGTTCAAGCTCCCCACCCCCGCTTCCTGCTGTAAATAATTATCCAAATTCCATTTCAAAGATATGTCTATGGATCTCTTTCCTTGTAAAGTTTAGTGGGTATTGGGGCTCTTGATGTAATAGAGCAGTTCCCAAAGGCAGGCGAGACTCAGTTTTCAGAGAAATTTTAATGTGCCAGCTTACACATCCCATATAAACTTAATAAAACCAGATTGGCCCATTGTGAAAACTCCTTCTAAGACAGGCTGTCTATATCAGGAGCTGCCTTTATTCTTGGAGGCCACAGGGGTATCCTTCTGTATGTGACCCCTGAAGTGAACTGGTTCTTTCATAATACATTTTGGAAGGATTCTGTTTCTTCCCCAGTCACATGCTTATTACACTGTTTGTCCTTCTGTCTTTTTCACATCTCCTTTCCCCAAATCCCTGTTTTATTTATGTATTTAATTTTTAAATTGATTTTTATTGGAGTGTAGATGTTTTGCAATGCTGTATTAGTTTCTGCTGTACAAAGTGACACATTCCTGCCCTGACCTCTTATCTCAACTTTATTTTCTGAGATACTCGATAGAGTTCCTTTACTCATAAGGTCAACTTTTTCTCCAGGTTGCCCTTTTTAATTTTCTGAACTAAGAGCCTTTAAAAAATATCTCTTTTGTGTATTACATCCTCTAATCATCACTAGCTCCCATACAAAAGGTATGCTTTCTCTCTTGTACAGGAAATTGGACTCAGAGTGCTTAAGTAATTTGCTCCAAGTCAGAGCCAGAATTTGATTTTGGAATTGTTCACTTCCCGCTTCCTATGTTTTTATTTTCTATGCTGTAGTCTCCAGTGTGTTGGCCCATTTTCCCATCATATAGGAAGATTCCTTATTTCTTATCAAGAAAAAATAAGATAGACCTCTTTCAGCATATAGAAGTGACATAGGTAGAGAATATTCCCAATTTCTTGGTTTTTATAGGGATGACTTATGTCTGAAAAAAGAAACAGGAGGTGACAATCCTTAAAACATTCAATTAGATTGGAGTTCTAATCAGCCTGGAAACTAAATAATCACCAGAAAAATGCTGAACATCGTGTGAAATTCTGTTAATAGTGCCTTATATTTTGCCTGTTAGGTTTTTTAAATGTTTACTGCATTTTTTTTTCCCTTGGCTGTGCCATGCAGCATACAGGATCTAAGTTGCCTGACCAGGAATTGAACCGTGCCCCCTGCAGTAGCGGAGAAGGCTATGGCACCCCACTCCAGTACTCTCGCCTGGAAAATCCCAGGGATGGAGGAGCCTGGTGGGCTGCAGTCCATGGGGTCACAAAGAGTCGGACACGGCTGAGCGACTTCACTTTCACTTTTCACTTTCATGCATTGGAGAAGGAACTGGCAACCCACTCCAGTGTTCTTGCCTGGAGAATCCCAGGGACGGGGGAGCCTGGTGGGCTGCTGTCTCTGGGGTCACACAGAGTTGGACACGACTGAAACGACTTAGCAGCAGCAGCAGCAGCAGCCCCTGCAGTAGAAGCATGGAGTCTTGACCACCAGAATGCCAGGAAATCCCCTGCTGATTATTTTAGCTGTCTTTTGATATTTCCTCCTCCCTGACTCCTTCTCGTATATTAGGCCATGATTAGGTTTGCTACAAAATGGAATCAGTAAAAAATTAAATAAAAGTTATAAAAACAAAATGTCTGTACCTGGGGCCCAGCCCAGCTTGCCCAGGGGTGGCCTCTCTGTCAGCAGAATCAGCGGCTTTGTTCCCGTTGCATGTGCCTCCAGGATGGCACTCACTCATTCCAGGATTGAACTCACTCTTATTTTTCACGTTTCCCTGCGTGTTTCTAGACTTGGATTTCTGGCACTTGAGCAGGTATGAGCAGTGCTTTCTTCAACTTGTGATAATAATAATAGGTAACATGTACTTGATGCTGGAAAAGATTGAGGGCAGAGGAGAAGGGGGCGACAGAGAATGAGATGGTTGGATGGCATCACTGACTCAAGGGGCAGGGGTTTGAGCAAACTCCAGGAGATAGTGAAGGGCAGAGAAGCCTAGCGTGCTGCAGTCCATGGAGTCACAAAGAGTTAGACATGACTGAACAGCTGAACAACATGTGATGAATCCTTAAATACTAGGCACTGGACTGAGCATGTCAGTTGCGTTATCTCATTAAATTGTTCATACTTACGAAGGAGACAACTAAATCATGTTTGGAAATTTAGTGCCTTCTGAACGTTCGCAACTGCTGAGGCATTTGTTCAAAGCCACAGAGATGGGGAGCCAAGATGGCGGAGGAGTAGGACGGGGAGAACACTTTCTCCCCCACAAATTCATCAAAAGAGCATTTAAACGTCGAGTAAATTCCACACAACAACTTCTGAATGCCGGCAGAAGACATCAGACACCCAGAAAAGCAATCCAACTCTTCAAAAGGAGGTAGGAAAAAATATAAAAGACAAAAAAAGAGACAAAAGAGGGAGGGACGGAGTTCCGTCCCGGGAAGGGAGTCTTAAAAAGAGAGAGATTTCCAAACACCAGGAAACCTTCTCACTGCCGAATCTGTGCCGAGCTTTGGAAGCACGGAGGGCAACATAACAGGAAGAAAAAATAAATAAACAATTAAAACTCGAAGATTACGAGTCCTACGGTAACTCCCCCAGCGGAGAAGCAGCGCAGACGCCTGCACGCGCCATTAGCAAGCGGGGGCTGGGCAGGGAGGCGCAGCGCGGGCTGCATCGCTTAGACTAAGAATCTGGCCTGAATACCCGGAGCACTATCTGAGCGAAATAATTTGGGCTAGCAAACCAGACTGTGGGATATCTACCACGCGAAAAGCCAGCCCCAACCTAAGACACCGCCAGGCCCGCGCATGGAACAAAGAATTGAACAGAGATAGCCGGCTGCAGACCTTCCCCCTCCGGTGACAGGCAGCCAGAGCCGGAAGGGGGCAATCGCAGCCCCAGAGAGACATTATCTATAAAACTGTAAGCAGGCTTCTTTGCTAACTAAAACTTTTTGGGGGTCTGGACGGTTAACATCTGCCTGAGAAGGTGCGCCGGTTTTACACCCAGATAACCGAGTGGTGGGGAGGCGATAAGTCGCAGCATTGGCGTTCGCCAAACACCTCATCACTTGAGCTGCTCGGACCTGGGAAGAGCACAAAACTCAAGCCCAACTGAGTCTGCGCCTCTGAGGACTACCCGAGTGCCTGAACCTGAGCGGCTTGGACCTGGGAGGTACATGCAACCCAGGGCCAGCCTCGGATTGTTCCCGGCGGAACAACCTAGAGCCCGAGCAGTGTGGGCAGGGAGGCTACACGCGCCGTGAGCGGGGGCAGACCCAGTGTGGCTGAGGCACTGCGAGCGCACGCCAGTGTTATTTGTTTGCAGCATCCCTCCCTCCCTCCCCACAGCGCGACTGAACAAAGAGAAGAAATACAGCTCCACCCATCAGAACACCGACACAAGCTTCCCTAATCAGGAAACCTTGACAAGCCACCTGTACAAACCCACACACAGCGAGGAAAAGCCACAATAAAGAGAACTCCACAAACTGCCAGAATACAGAAAGGACACCCCAAACTCAGCAACTTAAACAAGATGAAGAGACAGAGGAATAGCCAGCAGATAAAGGAACAGGATAAATGCCCACCAAACCAAACAAAAGAGGAAGAGATAGGGAATCTATCTGATAAAGAATTCTGAATAATGATAGTGAAATTGATCCAAAATCTTGAAACTAAAATGGAATCACAGATAAATAGCTTGGAGACAAGGATTGAGAAGATGCAAGAAAGGTTTAACAAGGACCTAGAAGAAATAAAAAAGAGTCAATATATAATGAATAATGCAATAAATGAAATAAAAAACACTCTGGAGGCAACAAATAGTAGAATAACAGAGGCAGAAGATAGGATTAGTGAATTAGAAGATAGAATGGTAGAAATAAATGAATCAGAGAGAATAAAAGAAAAACGAATTAAAAGAAATGAGGACAATCTCAGAGACCTCCAGGACAATATTAAATGCTACAACATTCGAATCATAGGGGTTCCAGAAGAAGAAGACAAAAAGAAAGACCATGAGAAAATACTTGAGGAGATAATAGTTGAAAACTTCCCTAAACTGGGGAAGGAAATAATCACCCAAGTCCAAGAAACCCAGAGAATCCCAAACAGGATAAACCCAAGGCAAAACACCCCAAGACACATATTAATCAAATTAACAAAGATCAAACACAAAGAACAAATATTAAAAGCAGCAAGGGAAAAACAACAAATAACACACAAGGGAATTCCCATAAGGATAACAGCTGATCTTTCAATAGAAACTCTTCAAGCCAGGAGGGAATGGCAAGACATACTTAAAATGATGAAAGAAAATAACCTACAGCCCAGATTATTGTACCCAGCAAGGATTTCATTCAAGTATGAAGGAGAAATCAAAAGCTTTACAGACAAGCAAAAGCCGAGAGAATTCTGCACCACCAAACCAGCTCTCCAACAAATACTAAAGGATATTCTCTAGACAGGAAACACAAAAATGGTGTATAAATTCGAACCCAAAACAATAAAGTAAATGGCAACGGGATCATACTTATCAGTAATTACCTTAAACGTAAAAGGGTTGAATGCCCCAACCAAAAGACAAAGACTGGCTGAATGGATACAAAAACAAGACCCCTACATATGTTGTCTACAGGAGACCCACCTCAAAACAGGGGACACATACAGACTGAAAGTGAAGGGCTGGAAAAAGATTTTCCATGCAAATAGGGACCAAAAGAAAGCAGGAGTAGCAATACTTATATCAGATAAAATAGACTTTAAAACAAAGCTGTGAAAAGAGACAAAGACGGTTACTACATAATGATCAAAGGATCAATCCAAGAAGAAGATATAACAATTATAAATATATATGCACCCAACACAGGAGCACCGCAGTATGTAAGACAAATGCTAACAAGTATGAAAGGAGAAATTAACAATAACACAATAATAGTGGGAGACTTTAATACCCCACTCACACCTATGGATAGATCAACTAAACAGAAAATTAACAAGGAAACACAAACTTTAAACGATACAATAGACCAGTTAGACCTAATTGATATCTATAGGACATTTCATCCCAAAACAATGAACTTCACCTTTTTCTCAAGCGCACATGGAACCTTCTCCAGGATAGATCACATCCTGGGCCATAAAGCTAGCCTTGGTAAATTCAAAAAAATAGAAATCATTCCAAGCATCTTTTCTGACCACAATGCAGTAAGATTAGATCTCAATTACAGGAGAAAAACTATTAAAAATTCCAACATATGGAGGATGAACAACACCCTGCTGAATAACCAACAAATCACAGAAGAAATCAAAAAAGAAATCAAAATTTGCATAGAAACGAATGAAAATGAAAACACAACAACCCAAAACCTGTGGGACACAGTAAAAGCAGTCCTAAGGGGAAAGTTCATAGCAATACAGGCACACCTCAAGAAACAAGAAAAAAGTCAAATAAATAACCTAACTCTACACCTAAAGCAACTAGAAAAGGAAGAAATGAAGAACCCCAGGGTTAGTAAAAGGAAAGAAATCTTAAAAATTAGAGCAGAAATAAATGCAAAAGAACAAAAGAGACCATAGCAAAAATCAACAAAGCCAAAAGCTGGTTCTTTGAAAGGATAAATAAAATTGATAAACCATTAGCCAGACTCATCAAGAAACAAAGGGAGAAAAATCAAATCAATAAAATTAGAAATGAAAATGGAGAGATCACAACAGACAACACAGAAATACAAAGGATCATAAGAGACTACTATCAACAATTATATGCCAATAAAATGGACAACGAGGAAGAAATGGACAAATTCTTAGAAAAGTACAACTTTCCAAAACTCGACCAGGAAGAAATAGAAAACTTTAACAGACCCATCACAAGCACGGAAATTGAAACTGTAATCAAAAATCTTCCAGCAAACAAAAGTCCAGGTCCAGACGGCTTCACAGCTGAATTCTACCAAAAATTTAGAGAAGAGCTAACACCTATCCTGCTCAAACTCTTCCAGAAAATTGCAGAGGAAGGTAAACTTCCAAACTCATTCTATGAGGCCACCATCACCCTAATACCAAAACCTGACAAAGATGCCACAAAAAAAGAAAACTACAGGCCAATATCACTGATGAACATAGATGCAAAAATCCTAAACAAAATTCTAGCAATCAGAATCCAACAACACATTAAAAAGATCATACACCATGACCAAGTGGGCTTTATCCCAGGGATGCAAGGATTCTTCAATATCCGCAAATCAATCAATGTAATACACCACATTAACAAATTGAAAAACAAAAACCATATGATTATCTCAATAGATGCAGAGAAAGCCTTTGACAAAATTCAACATCCATTTATGATAAAAACTCTCCAGAAAGCAGGAATAGAAGGAACATACCTCAACATAATAAAAGCTATATATGACAAACCCACAGCAAACATTATCCTCAATGGTGAAAAATTGAAAGCATTTCCTCTAAAGTCAGGAACAAGACAAGGGTGCCCACTTTCACCATTACTATTCAACATAGTTTTGGAAGTTTTGGCCACAGCAATCAGAGCAGAAAAAGAAATAAAAGGAATCCAAATTGGAAAAGAGGAAGTAAAACTCTCACTGTTTGCAGATGACATGATCCTCTACATAGAAAACCCTAAAGACTCCACCAGAAAATTACTAGAACTAATCAATGATTATAGTAAAGTTGCAGGATATAAAATCAACACACAGAAATCCCTTGCATTCCTATACACTAATAATGAGAAAACAGAAAGAGAAATTAAGGAAACAATTCCATTCACCATTGCAACGAAAAGAATAAAATACTTAGGAATATATCTACCTAAAGAAACTAAAGACCTATATATAGAAAACTATAAAACACTGGTGAAAGAAATCAAAGAGGACACAAATAGATGGAGAAATATACCATGTTCATGGACTGGAAGAATCAATATGGTGAAAATGAGTATACTACCCAAAGCAATTTATAGATTCAATGCAATCCCTATCAAGCTACCAACAGTATTCTTCACAGAGCTAGAACAAATAATTTCACAATTTGTATGGAAATACAAAAAACCTCGAATAGCCAAAGCTATCTTGAGAAAGAAAAATGGAACTGGAGGAATCAACCTACCTGACTTCAGGCTCTACTACAAAGCCACAGTTATCAAGACAGTATGGTACTGGCACAAAGACAGAAATATAGATCAATGGAACAAAACAGAAAGCCCAGAGATAAATCCACGCACATATGGACACCTTATCTTTGACAAAGGAGGCAAGAATATACAATGGATTAAAGACAATCTCTTTAACAAGTGGTGCTGGGAAATATGGTCAACCGCTTGTAAAAGAATGAAACTAGAACACTTTCTAACACCATATACAAAAATAAACTCAAAATGGATTAAAGATCTCAACGTAAGACCAGAAACTATAAAACTCCTAGAGGAGAACATAGGCAAAACACTCTCTGACATACATCACAGCAGGATCCTCTATGACCCACCTCCCAGAATATTGGAAATAAAAGAAAAATAAACAAATGGGACCTAATTAAACTTAAAAGCTTCTGCACATCAAAGGAAACTATTAGCAAGGTGAAAAGACAGCCTTCAGAATGGGAGAAAATAATAGCAAATGAAGCAACCGACAAACAACTAATCTCAAAAATATACAAGCAACTCCTACAGCTCAACTCTAGAAAAATAAATGACCCAATCAAAAAATGGGCCAAAGATCTAAATAGACATTTCTCCAAAGAAGACATACAGATGGCTAACAAACACATGAAAAGATGCTCAACATCACTCATTATCAGAGAAATGCAAATCAAAACCACTATGAGATACCATTTCACACCAGTCAGAATGGCTGCGATCCAAAAGTCTACAAGTAATAAATGCTGGAGAGGGTGTGGAGAAAAGGGAACCCTCTTACATTGTTGGTGGGAATGCAAACTAGTACAGCCACTATGGAGAACAGTGTGGGATTCCTTAAAAAACTGGAAATAGAACTGCCTTATGATCCAGCAATCCCACTGCTGGGCATACACACTGAGGAAACCAGAAGGGAAAGAGACACGTGTACCCCAATGTTCATCGCAGCACTGTTTATAATAGCCAGGACATGGAAACAACCTAGATGTCCATCAGCAGATGAATGGATAAGAAAGCAGTGGTACATATACACAATGGAGTATTACTCAGCCATTAAAAAGAATACATTTGAATCAGTTCTAATGAGGTGGATGAAACTGGAGCCTATTATACAGAGTGAAGTAAGCTAGAAGGACAAACACCAATACAGCATACTAACGCATATATATGGAATTTAGAAAGATGGTAACGATAACCCTGTATATGAGACAGCAAAAGAGACACTGATGTATAGAACAGGCTTATGGACTCTGTGGGAGAGGGAGAGGGTGTGAAGATTTGGGAGAATGGCATTGAAACATGTGAAATGTCATGTATGAAACGAGATGCCAGTCCAGGTTCAATGCACGATGCTGGATGCTTGGGGCTGGTGCACTGGGACGACCCAGAGGGATGGTATGGGGAGGGAGGAGGGAGGAGGGCTCAGGATGGGGAACACATGTATAATTTTTTTAAATTAAAATTGAAAAAAAAAAATAAAACAAAGCCACAGAGATGGTCAGTGGTGACATCAGATTTAAACCTTTAATTTTTCTGACTTCATTGGCTGAATCTTTCACCCTAGTCCATATTCGATTTCCATGATCCAGTGCAGTGTTTGTTACATGCTAATTGCTCAACAAATGGTTCTTGCATTGCCAAATAAGATAGAGTCTGTATGCTGTTGAAACATACTAGACTAATAATTAGTAGATGAAAGATGCAGTTAGAGAGATGCTGTGTTTGGCTTTGTGATCTCAACAGTTCACATCACCTGTCTGGACTATGGGTTTTCTTCATCTGTAAAATGAAGGGGAAGTGTTAAATGAGCCTTAAGATCTCTTCTATACTCTGGTGAATAAAACCACAAGTGGTGACTAGAAAAATAATTCAGAGCCACTCGCTGACACACCAGTTATTTGGCAAATAGTTATTGCATTATTCCAGTTGCTCTTCAGTTCAGCCGTAGTGGTATAATTCCATTTAGATCCAATCTAGATACGTTTTTGCAGGGCCTCTATCATTTTTCAGACTCTTTGAAGAACAAAATACATTTAGACTTCAAACCTTGAGTTTGGAAATCTGAAATATACATAAGATGATATGAGTGAGCCTGACTTTGATTACCATAGGGCAGCAGAGCTGGGGGCGGCAATAAAAAAAACCTATAAAATTGAACTTGATCTGACCCATGGCAGGTCATCTTAATGCAAGGATGTCTTGGCTTTCAAGTGGATTCTTTCACTGTATTATACAAAATCTGGATAAAGTGATAAGTAAGTTTAAAAGTGATTGTATGAAGTGAAGTGCACTGTCTCACAGGAAAGCATTTTGCCCCAGGGAGACCAAAATTGTAACCTCATTTCCTTTCTTTTGAGGACTCTCTGGGTTGCTTGTGGTTGCCACGGTTGGGTGGGTTGGTTTGTCATTTGCCAAGTTAAGATAATCTTTGTATTTTTTTCTTTTTTGAGAAATTGTTATCCAAAAGAGATGTTTTAAGAGGCAGAAGGAAAAGACAGAGAAACAGAAAAAGCCAGGAAAAAGGAGGACCAGAGACAAAGATGTGTGTGTGTGTGTCTGTGTCTGTGTGTCTCTGAGAGAGATATATTAATTCATAAGCCTTATAGATATTTGAAAAAGTTTAAAGACATGGGACAGTTATATTGGGGAGGCCATTGGGTTTGCTTGAAGGTCAATGATGCAAAAAAATTAAAACATGAAAGTTGATGGCTTTGGCAGTTGCCTTCTCTAACAGTTTATAGACACTTCCCCACTGACACTGTCCCTCCCCCAGCTGCTATGGCATGACTATTCAGCACAGATCCCTGTGATCAGAAAGTTCCCCTGGAGAAGGGAATGGCTGCCCACTGCAGTATTCTTGCCTGGAGATTTTCATGGACAGAGGAGCCTGGTGGGCTAGTCTTTGGGGTCGCAGAGAGTTGGACACAACTGAGTGGCTAACACACCTGTTCTCCCTGCGTATGATAGAATGCTTCATCCATGCAGGTGGCAGTGACCATAAAGATCAGGGGGACCTTTGGACTGCTGGACAGGTGAGTGCTGTGTCCACTTGTCTTACTTTCTCTCTCCTGCCGTTTGGACTGCTTGCCTGCTGGTTCAGTAGTTAAGCAGAGACAATAAGCAATGTGAGCTTGCACTACCAGTCAGGTTGCTCGCCATTGAACATGATCCAGCCTTTACATATAAATCATTTTCTTGTTTCATTTGTAAACCAGTTATTCTCCAAAGAAGGATCCAGAAAGTGCACTGAACACAGTCAAACTGCCTGATACAGGCCAATAAGATTGGACTATGGATTCAGCCTGCCCTCCTGCTTATATCACTACAAATTGTAGAACATTTGCCACATACTTCTAATAGGAAAACAAGATTTCCTTTGCCTGGATCTTAGGAAAGCTGGTGGCAACAGGCGTCGTTCCCAGCATAAAGCACGTGTTCAGTGTTTGATGATCATTATTATGATTTTGATCACTCTTGTTTTCTCTCTTCCCTGATGTTAGTTAATTTCTACTGTAAGCATGCTCTCTGTTGACCCATCTAATAGATGGTCAGGCTTCAGAATGACTTGATGAGTACCCTTTTGGAGGATAAAATCACAAGCTTTCTGATTTCAGGCCAAAATATGCTAAAATTAAGGTGAATGCTAGTCGTATGCTGAGCTTCCCTTGTGCCTCAGCTGGTAAAGAATCCACCTGCAATGTGGGAGACCTGGGTTTGATCCCTGGGTTGGGAAGATCCCCTGGAGAAGGAAAAGGCTACCCACTCCAGTATTCTGGCCTGGAGACTTCCATGGACTGTATAGTCCATGGGGTCACAAAGAGTTTGACACAACTGAGTGACTTTCACTTCACTTCTAGTAGTAACTTAGCAGTGTTTTAAAATAATAATGTTAGATCAGTGTTTAGCTTTCAGTCTGAATCCATTTTGGAGACTTTTATTGTTCTCCTGTGAAGCAGCACAGCAGGTTTATGAAAAGCTCATGTTCAGAGTTTTTGGTCTCATACTCTTGGAAGTCTTGGTCTCATACTCTTGGTCTCATACTCATTCCCTGGTGGTCCAGTGGTTAAGAGTTTGGCTTCCAATGCAGCAAGTGCAGGCTTGATCCCTATTTGGGGAGCTAAGATACCTCATGTCTCTTGGCCAAAAAACCAAAACAAAACAGAAGCAATATTATAACAAGTTCAAAAAAGACTTTAAAAATGGTCCACATTAAAAAAAAAAAAAGACCCCCCAAAACAAAAAAGTTCTTGGTCTCATATTCTCAACTGCAAATCTTCAGGTTCACATGAGGGTATTGGCAGTAACAACCCCAATGAGAAGCGATCTCTCCCTTTCTTTCTTAGGGAAACTTTGAAGTATTGTTTGAAAATGCAAATATTTCATCTGAGTTCTTGTTGAATTTTGACAGCTCTTTTGTTTTCTTTGCTACATTTGAATATGTTGGACTCTGATGACTGGTCAGAACTTGATTATCAAGAGAACTCTGTGGTTTTAAAACAAAATATTGGCAGTTGAACATATAATTGTGCATGTGTGCTAAGTTGCTTCAGTTGTGCCCAACTCTTTGCAACCCTATAGACCATAGCCCGCCAGGCTCCTCTGTCCGTGGGATTGTCCAGACAAGAATACTGGAGTGGGTTGCCATGCCCTCCTTCAGGGAATCTTCCTGTTCTGCATTAACAGGTGAGCTCTTTAATACTAGCACCTTCTGGGAAGCTCATAATTATACCCAGTCAACTATTAGTTAGAGGCAGATTAGTCATGGGTAACAACAAGCAAGTTCTAGATACCTTATTTCTGGGCCAAGGCATTTGATAATTGGGCCATAGGTGATTAGTGCTAAATGTTCACCTCTGTCCATCTTCACGCAATAACTGCAGTGGTATCAAGAAGAGGAGGAAGTGAGTGTGACATCTGGGCAGCTGGAGTGTGAGGACCACAGAGAGAAAGCCCTGGTCCTCATTCCAGCATTAACTGAGCTGACATGCTCCCAGCCTTGATGATGCGTCTGAGTGGGGTTAATCCACAGTTCTAATCAAGCTCTGACTACATAATTCTCCAACCAGGAAGGCAAAAGAAGCTGTCCCACGTCTCTGATGCCCTTATGAATAAGCTGCTCTGAGCTTGAATAATCCATCAGAAGTGGATTTCCTATGTAGCTAAAGCCATGTAAGCTTTAAACCTCTTCCTTGTATGGGCCCCCTTCCAAATTCTACTTTGTGTCTGACTTGTAGGTCTCTCAGAACCTGGAACATTAGTATTTGCTACAATCATAACTTCAGGGTAAATTTCTTCCTGCCAAACTAAAATCAGAACATGGGATCCTTTACTGCAATGTTTTAAAATGCTGATACCATAACTTGTATTGGTTAATTGCCAATTACCCAGCATTCAGATCTTAGAAATTTTGGGAGGGTCTCAGGTGCACCGCTAAGTACTCTAAATGAATTAACCATCAATGTCAATAAAAATTCCTATAACAGGGCGTTTTTCCTCTGTAGAAAAGGTGTGGCAGGAGCCCTCCTTCAGAACAGAACCTTTTTGATTTTTTTTTTAACTTAATTTTATATGCAGTGTAAGCTTACCACTTTTATTTAACTTTACAACCCGAGGGATTGGAATAGCAGACAGTGAAGAAAATAGATTAAAAGAATAAGTTTAAAAAAACCTTACCTAAACAAGCAAAAAGTAACAGTAGAGATCAGAGGCAGCTGGGAAAAGACAGAAGCTGCATGAATGCAATCAGCAGGAATGTGGGGTCATTTAATGTGTCCAGGCACATGGATCAAAACCAGCTTTGTCCTTAAGGATTTAATTTGCAGGCAGGTAACAAAATCACTAATTAGAACAATAGGCATCAAGTAGCCCTTTATATTCTATAGACTAAAGTAAGTGAAATTGCACTAAAGTAAAACTGAATTAAAGTCAATACTCTCCCCTCCCATGCAGGCTGCCATATAACACTGAGCAGAGTTCCCTGAGCTATACAATCGGTTCTTATTGTTTATCCATTTTAAATATAGCAGAGTGTGCAAGTCCATCCCAAACTCCCTAACTATCCCTCGGAGGGGAGTCTGGGGAAGAATAGATACATGGATATGTATGAGTTGCTCTGCTGTGTATCTGAAACTATCACAGCATTGTTAATTGGTTACTCTCCAATGTGAAATAAAATGTTTGCAAAAAATAAACTCAGCATTCTTTTTCTCAGTAGGACATTTTATAATATCTGAGGCCATATACTTTGGTGGTTAAGGGCACAGACTTTGGCGTTGGACTGCCAAGATTTTAAAATTTGGGTATAATCAACGTATAGTAAAGTACAATCTTTGAAGTGTCCATTGGGTGAATTTTGACCTGTATGTTGATGTGTGAACATCACCGCAACTAAGATAATAAACCTAACCATCACCCCCATCATTACTTAGTTCCACTTACAAATGCATAGGCCCTTGTGCATTCCCTTTCCAGGCGATCACTGATCTCCTTTGTATTACTATAAGCTTGCTTTTTCTGGAAAATTATATACGTGGAATCATACTGTGTGTGTGCTTTTTTTGATCAAAATTCTTTCACTTGACTCAGTTGATTTTAGATTCTTCTACGTTGCGTGTCTGTCGCTTTTTATGACTCGGCAGCATCCCATCGTGTGTCTGTGTGACAGTGTTTATCTGTTGGCCCATTGATGGGCGTTGGATTGTTTCCACTTTTGGGCTGTCACAAGTAAAACCCTTAAGAACTTTCACATGCAAAATCTTCATGTGGACATGCTTTCAATTGCTTGAGTAAATACCTCTGAGTGGAATGACTGGGTTATATGCTAGATATATGGTGATTATACTTGGCTTAAATTTCGGTTGTATGATCAACTCGCTTATGACATTGTGTTCGTCGCTTAATCTGTTCAATGGTAACTAAGGCACCAGTTTATTGGAAGGATTAAATGATATGATTCATGGAAAGCACTTAGTAAGCATTTACAGTTTTAAATAATTATTTTTTTTAATCTTTAACAATTTAAAAATAATTTAAACATTTTATCAGTGCTGAAATTTTTTTCTTCTTCTCAGGAAGGTTCATTCATGTGAAAAATGATTATTCCATCATACTACGTCAGAAGGGTCTAAGTCTATCGTTATTATGTTTTCTTAGGACATGAGCTGTGTGTATGGTTACCAGCTAGCAACATACAGAGAATGATAGGCAATCGACCTTTGAAGTGATAGGTTCAAATGAGTGATTTCAGTTTCTGAAAGACTATTCATATATTAAAATGCAGGGAAGGTGTAATAAGTCTAATAAGAGTTAGTAATAGATACCCATTTCTGTGTGGAGAGTCAATGATAGAGGAGCCAGGATAAAGGAAATGGAATTCTTAAGTGTCTCCTTTAGAGTGTAGTAAACTGAGGTGTGATCTTTAGATTGAGGGCTAAGACCACTTTCCTTATCAGTTGCTTTGCTTTGGGAACATTGTTTAACCTCTCTGCCACTTAGAAGAATGAGCCTCCAGCTCAAAAATTTATGAATCTGTGACATATGATGTGACGAGATACTTTCTTAACATTGCTGGCACTCCCTAAAATCTAAACTTTAAGTTGAATCATGGATTATGCCCATGGGGAGTTTTATAATTGCTTGTGGAGAGGTGCAGTGTTTTAATGGATTTATGCAGGAGTCTTCCCTGGTGTCTGGATTCAGTGCTGTGATCTTTTTTCAGCGCTGTGGATACTGAGGACTAGCCAAAGATCACAGGTGATGTTGCTGAGCTCTCAGGTTATAGAGAGGGTCAGAGCTGATCGGCCATGCCCACTCCATGTCTGCTTTCAAGCAGGCCAGACCTGGGTAGTGCCGAGACCTCTTTCTTTTTCCCAAGAGTACTCTGCTAAGGATGTGGTTTTTCAGACACCAGGCCCAGATAGAGTCAGGGACGTGGTGATTTTTCTTTCATTTTATGTTTAGTTTTACTGTTGTTTTGGATATTCTTTTCAGCACTGCCTTATGTGAAATTAACTCTGATGTGGCACTGAAATTGACACCTGCTCTCTGTCTTCTCAGCTAACAGCTGGATGAACAGATGCCTGTGAGCCACTGCTGTTCAGTAACCCCCTGAACTATTTTGTCAGGATGATCACGTGCATTTTTCATACTTATTTATTTATAACTTTAGATGCTTTTCTGTGAGTAATATTCAAAATGCTGACCCCATCATGGGAGAGTAATGATTGAGAAATTTTGCAGTGTTTATAAATTCTGATACAATACATCATGGGCTTCAACTGCTGAGTGCTCTTAATACTGTCTTTTTTAGACGTATGCTTGAGGAGACATCAGTGTCTTCAATACATTTCCATCTTCCTATCCTCTCATCTCAACATCACCACCTAGCAGTGTGCAAGAGAGGGCTTTTGATAGGTATTTCCGTGGTTCATGCTAATGTCTTTTCAATTAAAATTTGATTATTTTCTTGGAGGAATCCTCAGAGGCAGGAACAGCTTATTTGTCAGTATCTTATTTAGATTTTGCTTTTAGGCAGACTGCTTTCTGTCCATTCTGACATAAGGAAGTAATGTTTTGGGTCACTACTGACATTTTACTTATTGTTGTTCAGTCGCTAAGTCGTGTCTGACTTTTTGCCCTACCCCGTGGATTGCAGCACACCGGGCCTCCCCGGTCCTTCACTTTCTCTTGGAGTTTGCTCAGATTCATGCCCTTTGAGTTGGTGATGCTATCTGACCATCTCATCCTCTGCCTCCCCCTTCTTTGCCTTCAGTCTTTCCCAGCATCAGGGTTATGTGTTTAGCTTTTTCAGTGGGTCTGTGGGGTTGAAGCACATGTATTTACTTCAGTTTCCAATCATTGAGAAAGCAGTCAGCTTTTCCTACCACGTTATGAAAATTTTCCCAGTTTCAGGCAGTTCCTCTTAACATTCTGGTGTGTACACAGCACACATTGAATTTTGCTGTCTTCAGTAAGTTACTCGAATGCTTTTTCTCAAACAAACCTAACTTCTGATTATCTTTGTTGGAAAAACTATAAAAGCCTCATTCTATGCAAATATGGAAAAACTATTATCTTTCTGTATTCCATGGGGGGAGTAAAAGCAAATCAGATAGCCAAGAAAGTCAACTGTTGATCTAATATCAACATTTCCAGAGTGGTAATCATATTTTCAGTTATTACTGTCAAAATGATCAATTATTAAAGGTTTGTATTTGTGATTGTTTTTCACTCCTGCATTATCCAAATTGATTGGCATGAAGTAAAAATTTAATTTGCCTTTTGCTTTCTCATTGTTGTAAAATGTTGGCAGAATACAAATGATGATATTAAAATTATTGTGCAGTATTCATAATCAGAGTTCTAATGTAAAGTTTTAAAAGGAAGTGAGATGAAACCTCAATTTTGTGTATGTGTGTATATTTATATATATATTCAATACTTTATAATGACCTATAATGGAAAAGTAAGAAACAAAAGATTGAGTTTAACGTTGGAAAGCAAGGAGATCAAACCAGTCAATCTTAAAAGGAAATCTGCCCTGAATGCTCTTGGGAAGGACTGATGCTGAAGCTAAAGCTCCAGTACTTTGGCCACTTGATGGGAACAGCTGACTCATTGAAAAGACCCTGATGCTGGGAAAGATTGAAGGCAGAAGGAGAAGGGAACGACAGAGAAAGAGATGGTTGGATGACATCACCAGTTCAGTGGACATGAAGTTGGGTAAACTCCGGGAGATAGTGAAGGACAGGGAAGCCTAGTGTGCTGTGGTCCATGGGGCCATGAAGAGTTGGACATGACTTGGCAACTGAACGACAGCAACAAAAAGAATGGAAAAGACTCTGAAGAAGAATATGTGTATGTGTGTGTGTAACCATATCACTTTGCTATATACCTGAAACTAGCTTTGTAAGTCAACTACAATTTTTAATGAAAAGTACATGGAGGGTATAGGCGACCTGGGGCAGTTGTGAGCTGCTGGAGCAGAGAGTGGGTGACAGAGTTAGAAGAATGCATCTGGACTGGAAAACCAGGATGGATGATTGACAAGGAGTTTTCCAACCTCCATTCCCACAAAACACACATAAAGCACTTTACTAGAGGGATAAAGAAAGAAAGAAAAGAAAGTGAAGTCGCTCAGTTGTGTCCGACTCTGTGCGACCCCATGGATTGTAGCCTACCAGGCTCCTCCATCCATGGGATTTTGCAGGCAAGAATATTGGAGTGGGTTGCCGTTTCCTTCTCCAGGAGGTCTTCCCAACCCAGGGATTGTATTGAACCTGGGTCTCCTGCATTGTAGGCAGACGCTTTACCATCTGAGCCACCAGGGAAGTCCATTGACTAGAGGGATAAATGCTTCTAAATAAAAATATCCTTGGGAATGCCTTGGCGCTGAATACGCTGTACAACATCATGGAAGAATATGGTACTCTGTTGAGTGACAGACACAGCAGTTAGCAAATGGTTGTGTGTGGACCAGAGGAATTTTCACTCTGTGGATTTTTATTTCATAGCTATTTGATTTAAAACTAGTCACTTTGCTTGCAGTGTGGTCACTAGTTTGATGTGTTGGGGGTTCTGCATGGGTGTTGCAATGTGGGGGTGAAAAATAAAGCAGCAGATGGGATTGGAGGAAGTGAAGATCCCTGTGTGGTCCACAGGGTGCCCTGGGGTCTTCCATCTGCAACTTACAGAGAATTGATCTGTGCTTTATCTCTGGTACCCAGGTCCCCTCTTCATAATACGTTTGGTCATTTGAGATGTACAATTGAGAGAAAAAAACTGAATTTGTGTATACTAGGATGCTGCCTGTTGATAAGAAATAGTACTGATTTGCTAACCCCGGAGTTGAGGGTTACATAATAACCACCCAAAGAGACATCAGATTTGTCGATTCATTAGAACCTTGCAACTCAGGGGCCAAAAATTTCCAGTCAGGTGTTAGGTGGGCAAAAATTATTTTGGTCAAAACTTGACTCTTGATACTCACTGTCCTACGAGTAAAGTATAATTTCAGGGGAGGAGAATAGCTTTCTGAAATTAATATTCTATAGTTTAAAAATGGTTGATTTCAGAACCTGGGAATATACCTCACCTATGAATATTGTAATAGTGATTGTCTATAATTACACGCCTATTGTAAGTATATTGGAATAATTTAATCACAAAGATAGCAATTTTCAGGAACACTGAGAGCAAAATCCTTAATATTTCTACTGTATAAATCATGTTGGAATAATTCAGATTTTTTCCATTATAATCTAGACATGATTTTTATTTATGAGTACTCAAAAACTAATAATGGCTTTTAATTGGACACTCGTCACCCATTTTTGATACATGCCTAAGGGAATGGAAAAAATAAGGCATACTTTTGTTTGACAATTTTCTTTGAGTAGTGGTCCATGTTACATGGATTTTAATTCTTTTCTTTTTTTTAAGGTGGACCATTTTTAAAGCCCTTATTGAATTTGTTACAATGTTGCCTCTGTTTTCTGGGTTTTTTTTTTGCTGCAAAGCACTTTTTGACCAGGAATTGAACCCATGCCTCCTGCATTGGAAGGTAAAGTATTCACCACTTGACCACCAGAGAAGTCCCCAGATTTTAATTCTTACTTGACCTATTACCCAAATAGCCTTCTACGTAGATAGCAAACAGAGCAGCCAAAACCAAAATGGTGTGGTGGGGGTGATGAGAGAGAAGTCTTTATTTTTAGAGGAGACACATTTGAAGTTGATGGAACTAACGGCCATTGTATTTATTTCTTCCTCTTCTCCTTACCATTTTAAAACATTTTTGGCCTGTCGTCTTGATATAACCTTTACACAAGTACTCAGAAGAAAGTTGAGATGCTTAATAATCATGCAAATTAGGCAGAACAGACACATCTTTGATAGAATTAACTAAGAGCAAAACATGTTATTAACAAGTGGCCAGTGATGTGACAAATATTTTGTGTCAATGGAATTAATACTGAAACATGTAGCAGCCAGCTTTTATTTTAAAAATGAGAAAAATCATAGTTAATTCAGTTTTATAAGACAAACATATATTAAACAGATGTTGTATTGATGTCTTAGGCAATAGCATGCAATTTTTTTCCTTTTTTTTTTTTTTTTTTTGTTTGGAGAAAATAGGTCAAAATGTCAAACCCTGCAGGTTTATAATAGCCTAACTATGTCATAGTATCAATACTGCAGAGTATGGATTTTATTTTCTACCCCCACCCCCATTTTTAAGACTCTTGGCTATCAATCTTGTAACATGCTTAAAATTTTAACTTGCTATTGATGTAGTGAAGTGATTATTGTCCCTGATAATTTGCAGTCTAAACAGGTCTGTTCATGGAAATTTTAGGACTCAGTGGAGCTCACAGATAGGACTCTTGTAAATAATATAAAATTCAATGATCCAAGGGTGTGAGTTCTGACCTTTCCCTGTGACCTCAGAATCCTAAGCATTTGGATTAGATCTTATATTGTGGATGAACTGGAGAAAGTCATAGAAACCCACTGCAGTATTCTTGCCTGGGAAATCCCATGGACAGAGGAGCCTGGTGGCTATCCATAGGGTTTCAAGAGTTGGATAGGGCTTAGTGACTATACCATTACCACCATGGAAGGACAGACAGAAGGCAGGATGCTCTCATATCCCATTACTCATTCTTATTCATTGTGTGAGACTTGATCCTCTATTGAGTGACCACATACTGCGTTTATAAAATTGCTTGCTGTGTTGTGTTGCCTTCTGAATCAAAAAATGTTGAATCCACATTGTAAACCAACTATACTTAAATCAAATTAAAAATAAAAAAGATGTTAAGTATGATCTTCTGCCATATATGCCGAAATTTCCCAATTCATCCCATCCTCCCGTTCCCCCTTGCTATCTGTAAGTTTGTTCTCTACATCTGTGTCTCTGTTTCTGCTTTGCAAATAAGTTCATCTGTACCATTTTTGTAGATTCTACATGTAAGTGGTATTTGTCTTTTCTCTTTCTGATGTACTTCACTCTGTATAACAGTATCTAGGTCTATCCACATCTCTGCGGATGAGATATAAGTGTTATCTTATAGTACTTCTTTTTCAGTTTGAGGGCTTCCCATGGGGAAGGGATAGCCAAGGAGGGAACTTCAAGACAGTGTGTGGCATTGTTATTATGTAGCTGATGCATCATGGTATTCAAAGAAATAGGAAGACTATACCCAGTCATCTGCTCACATGTACATCCTCTGGCTAACCTTACTGGACCCAAGGGGCAGGTGGAAATGCCACAGTTAGTGCAAGGGAATTGGTGAACAAGTATCTGAGTCCAGGATGACTTAGAAAGTACCCGACAATCTCTCCCAGGGGTCTCCGGCAGGCCTGGGCTGCAGGGTCAGGGTAACCTGCTTGGGTTCTGTGTATCAGCTTCCTTCCCTTCCCTGCATCCCCTTGATCATGCTATACCTGCAGATGTTGTCATCATTCACGGTTTGGAACTTCCTAGGAATGTGTCTCAGAGAAACCAACTTTCAGGTAAATCCCTGTGACATGGGTTGCTTTGGGGTGAGGAGGAAAGACAACTGGTGCAGCTGAAATTTGAATACCACTAGGAAACTCAAGTGAACATCCAGGGAGCATTTATGTAGTAAATTGGGCTTTCAATAACTTTTTGTCAGGTATACTTATTTTGTTAGCGATGAAGGTTCTTAAAAGAATTAGAAAATTCAGGTCATGCAAACCTAAATGTTCAAGTCATCTAGCAGCTAGAGGTAAAGGTGGAATAAATCTTACACTGACACGCATCCCTTGCTGTGACTCACAGGGTCCATCCAGTTTCAGAGCAGCATTGTGTTCAAGAGAACACGTCCATCAAAAGAAGGGAAAGTCAAAGTAGCATGAATTCTTTAATTTCTTGGAGTGTTTAAGGGTTAAGTATGTGAAACATTGTCTTCACCTCTAACATATGGGTATTTCTTCTTCACACCCTTCAGATACTAGGACAGCTCCCACATCTTTTTTTTTTTTTTCTTTTACATACAATTTCTCCCCAAATAAAACTCCCACTGAAAAAAGCCCACCCATATCAGATCGGTACCACTTATCTTCCTCTTCCTTCCTTTTTGTTCCTAAGTTTACAGGACTTAGAAATCGTAAAAATACCTGCTTGCCTCGCTGGTTCCCTCCTTAGAAGGCTTAGGAGAGAATCAGCGCAGGAGTGGGTCCCCAGCCTCCCTTAGCAGTTCAGGGTGGTGCCGCAGATCTGAAGACATTAATTAATAAACAATGTGTGTTCTGCTACAGAGATATTTAGACCATGCCTTAGTTTTCTGTGACAGTTTTTTTTTTTTCACTTAGCAGTGCCTTGTATAGTTTATTCTTTAATAATTATGAATGCACAGTCATTTCTGTTGGATTTCACAGATTCAATTAGAGAGTATAATTTATTTGCCTAGTTTGCTGTTTCTGAATATATACGATACTTCTATTTTTTTCTCCCGTTATGTTGCTGTGTGTATATGTTTATGTACTGACTTGCTACTTTCTGTAGGATCATTTGCAGAAGTGAAATTACTAAGTCACAGATTTCACTTTTCAAATCTTCTGATATACGTTGCCATTTTATCTTCCAGCAATATATGGGTATAGTGATTTTGCCAGGACCTCAAAAAACCAAGAGGTTAGTGTTCTGTTTTCATCTTTGTCAGTAGATAGGCAAATAAATATATAAATAGCATCTTGTGAAACATCTGATTTCTTTTTTCATTAATTGCATTTTATTTGGGTAACATTGGTATTTAACATAATGTAAGTTTCATGTGGACAGCCTTTTATTTCTGCTCTTTGCACACTATACATGCTCACCACAAAAGTTTACTTTAGTTTCCTCTCCCCATATAGTTGATCCCCCTTACATGTTTGCCTTCCCTCCCTGCTGCCCCCAGGACTTTGGTAATCACTGCTCTGTTGTCTGTACCTGTGTGTCTGTTTTTGTTTGGTTCAGTTTGCTTATTTAATTTTTTTATATTTTACATATGAATTAAATCATATGCATGTGTCTTTCTTCCTCTGACTTATTTCTCTTAGCATAATAACTTCAAGATCCATCCATGTTGACACAAATAGCAAGATTTCATCTTTTTACAGCTGAATAGTGTTAGAGTGTGTGTGTGAGAGAGAGAGAGAGATACCATCTTTATCCATTCATCCATTGATTGGCACTTGAGTTTGTTTCCATATCTTGGGTATTGTAAATAATGGTGCAATAAACATAAGGGTGTGTATATTTTTTGAATTAGTGTTTTCATATATTTTGGATAAATACTGAGAAGTGGAGGATAGTTAGATCATATGGTAGTTCTCTTCTTAATTTCTTTTGTATGTTACACAATCTTCTTTGTGTTCCATAAATTACTCTTCTATCTGCAGCCTACTTTTTCATTGAGGTTTTTGTCTTTGATCTATGAAGCGTGCTTAATAGATAAAAAGAAGTTATCTATTTATCTGGGAAATGTTTCCTAGGGTGGTATTGTCTTTGTAAAACATTAGGCTTTTACACTGGATACTTGAAGAATTATAGTTTTAATTAACAAATTGCTAAATGATTCCTTTTTACCTCATGGCCACTACAGGCCTCCTTTCTTCAAGTCACAGCACATGTGCTATCATCTCTCATGTGCTGGCCCTTTTTCAGAGCTTCAGAAATGAGAAGCCACTTTATATAATTCTCTAGTGTTGCTGTGTTGAATATAAATGAATGTGTTTGCAAATTCCACTGAAGGATCGCTTTTATCATTCTCATGATTTAAAGTTATTATACTGCACGAGAATTTCATGAAGCATCCATTGGAAGGTTATATTAGATTGCCTATCAAAGTTGGTGTTACTGACAAATGCTGGAGAATTTCAGAGAAGACTCTGAGACCAGTATCAGCCTGAGCAGTTGCTTCTTGAGGGAGGCAGTGGCTTGAAATGGCTCTGCTGTGATTTCAGTAGGTAAAGAGATAGAAAAAGACATTGTGGGTCTTGTTCTTTCTTTTTTTTGTATAAGCAGGAAAGGCCTCTTCCAACACAGAGCAAGTAAATAAAAATAAATGGCAATGTCAGTACACAGGCCAGCTGCTCACCCACAATTGAATTGCCCGCTAGCAAGATTCAGCTGCTTGTGGAAGCCCAGATGACCTTCTGTGCTACTCTTCACAAGCAGAGCACACAGTGGCTTCAGTCTTGGGTCAAACTTGGCAGTGAACTTACACGATCCCTGTGCTTCTGCTTGGATGGAATTTTGTCCTGTTCTGTATCTTTGTTTCAGGTTCACATGCATGGGCTCAGATAATCATACTGTGTAACTGTAGAAGACTGTAAGTGATATTCCTTGATATGCTGAATAACTGTGCGGGAATATAAATGATGTTTATGAGGAAGTTGGGAGTGCTTTAAATATTGTGAAAATGCTGACTTTGACACATTGGGGATAATGATGCAGAAACACTAGGCTCTTTGTAAACTGTTTAATGGCAACAATTTTCTAAATCAAAGCAATCTACACTTCCCCCCTTTACAATTTCATTTCTAACTACTATAGTCTCATAAAGAGGTTTACTACACAAAACTTTTGCTTTTGTGAATGGTTATCCCATACTCTGATGCTTTGAACCATTTATATTTTGTCTTTTAAGGCAGAAATATTCCATGGGGGTTAGAAGGATGTGTCATTTTGGCTGAAATATGGTTTTGTCAATACACGCAGAGTTTAAGGAGCATGAGTTTTAAACATGTGAGATGATTTCCTTCTATAGTGTTTAATATCCTAGATAAATATCAATACTTAAACCAGCGGGGTTGTGTGCTTACATAGAAATAATGCAATGGTGATGTACATATATCTCTAACCTGTTGAGTAATGGGTGTGCGATGGTAAATGCCAGGAGGATTACATGGTGTGACTGAACTTCATTTAATTTTTCAAATATGGCAAAGTTTAATCTGTGTATTAACGTCTGTATTTGCTAAATTATAGACATTTTCCTTTAAAAGCACATTTTTCTCCATATGTGAGCTGGAAAGAATGCTTATAATCTAATTGTTTTTGATTGTAGCCAGTGCTGTTTACATTTCATAATGTCTGCATGTATTTCTGACCTGCTGTATCTTCATTTAATGAGTTTTCCTCTAGAATTTTCCATGACCCCCTTTGTTTGCAGCAGATGAAAAAAAAAAAAAGTTAATAAAAAAGACCAGAAGGCTGAGAGAAAAATACTTCCTGGAAAACACTTGAAGACTTGTAAAGGGAGCTGGAAAGCAGTTTCCTACTCTTATGTTCTTTTTGTCATGCGGAACATTTCTAGAAATAAAGATTCTTCTGTATTCTGCACTGAGTACATTTGAATCTCCCATCTCAGTGTTAGTAAGTTCCCTCTGATTCCACTTTTCATGTTCATTTGCACAGAGAGATTTCTTTTATTCGGCAAAGTAATTTTCATCTTCTCTGATGGTTTAAGATACAGGAAGAAAAGTAAACCTAGCTTTGTGCTCAGAAACACAAGATGCCAGCCTTGTATCTCTGGGACTTTGCTATAAAGTTTTATTTTAAATGTTCTTCTGTGTGCTCACAAAAATTTAAAGGATATGAAACACATATTACCTTTTTTTTTTTAACCCTCAAACACTGAACAAAAACTCATGCATGAAAGTGCCTAATAAAATGGATAATGTCCAAAGGAAGGAAGAGAGGTTTTATGATTCTGATACACACCTGACAGAAGAAAATTAGGTTAAAAAGCAGAATAATCTCTTGGTGAGGAGTGTGACTAACCAGTGGAAAGATAGAGAAGATTTGCACATTTAATTTCTGGGGATCTTGACTCTGTATGATTTTACCCTGAACTTTTGGTTCATGGTATGTATATTCTCTGAAGGATTTCCATGTCATTTTTATGTTGGAATTCTTAAAAGATAAAACAAAATTCTCTAAATTGAAAAACTCTGGCTTTACCTGACTCCCTCTTTCAATTTTCTATATGCTCCTGGGGAAAAAGAGGAAATGAACTTTAGCTGGGGGTCTGGGAGGTAAAAAACTGTCAGTGGAAGCCATGATACTATCACTATTTAGACTAGTAGGAACTGACAGGAACTGTGTAGAAATAATTATTTTCTTTGTGTGGAGTTGCAAATCAGATTAGAGGCTTTCGATCATAATGACTGATTAAATATGTATTTATATAGAAAATAATGAAAACTCATTAGGACTGCAAAGATTTTTTCCCCATAAATATGCTTAAGGAATCATTTTAAAACATTGGTGATGTATGGAATTTCAAGGTGTATTTTCCTCTTTAGTCATATGTGCTGTTTTCCTATTCTTTTCCCCCAGTATATACTGCAGAATCAATGTGTGGATCACAGAAGCTTCCCTGGTGCTCCAGTGGTTAAGACTCTGCACTCCCATGCAGAGGGCACAGGTTCGGTCCCTGGTCGAGGAACGAAGGTCCTGCCTGGTGCACCGTGTGTCCCTAAAAAAAGGTTTTATTAAATGTATGTATCCTAGTTGGAGCAGGTTAATTGTCAGAAAGAAAATGAAGGAGAAATATAGAATTGTTAAGGAGCATCTTAACTTCAGGGAAAATATAAAACCATGAAATGAAAATAGTTGATATGTTTACATACATATGTAGAGTATGTATAAATATTTGTATATGTACACAATTTTATGTGTATAAATATTTATCACATCATCATATAACCAAGAATTTTTAAGCTTAAGTAGTCAGCATTTGATGCAATTAAAGAAGATTAAAAATTTGTATCATGGTCTTGAATGTAGAATGGAGTCAGTTGCTTTTTTGGACAGTAGGTAGTGGAGGATCACAATTCTAAATATATATATTTTTAAATTTAGAGTTACAAAGGAGATGTTGTGAGAGGGCAGGAAGACTTCACTACTCCTTCGTTTGCCCAGTTTTAAGTTTTCTAGTGATTCCATGTACCAGATGTTGCCATGCCCAGCAGTGATTTTTGTCTTTGTGTGTGTTTCGGTTGACTCACATTATACCTATTCAGCGTAACACAGTACATCACTGCAGACCATAAAATTTATACATTAGGGGACAGTGTCCACACCTTTTAAAATTGCTTATGCAGATATATTTAAGTAGATTTAGTCTCCGTATCATTGGTGGTGTCTTACCCAAATAAAATCATTCTGTATACATTAATTTGCCTTTTTCACTAAAGAAATATACCATGGAGCGAAAAAACTGAGTACAAGTCATGCAGTCAGTGGAGCAAGTTTGGGAGTATCTGGAATATCATAAAGGACAGTTGGGAGAGAAGCAAGTTCAGGGGTTACGACGACTGTCGCATGCTACAGGATAAGATGGATATACCAAATACTAGGTAATAAGTAAACATTAGCTTCTTTATTTCTAGGATCACAGATACAGACATTCTAGTTAAAGCTTTAGATCAGCCTGGGAAAATCGGTGCGGTGTTACCACACTGAGAAGTACTCCTCTATCCATGAGAAAAAGAACTTTAAGACAGGAATGAAATGCTGTTTCTCTGTGATGAATGACGAACATGAAAAGTTCTGATAATTCCAAAATTTGGAGAGGATGAAAAGAGGAGCAATACATATGCTGCTGGCAGTAAAAACTGGGAAATATTTTTTATTATCTAATAAAGTTGAAGGTTATGTGTATCCAAATTCAGCATTTTCATTCTCGAAATACACCCAAGAAGTCCTCAAATGCTGCTGTTTTGTCTCTAGAGTCTTAAACTTTATTAGGAGCCCCAGACAGCTTTTGCTTCTGTAGGTTTTACCTATTGATTTTTTTCTTTTACATTTTGACCGTGCCTCAAGGCATGTGGGATTTTTGTTCTCTGACCAGGGATTGAACACTCGCCCCCTGAGGTAGAAGTGCAGAGTCTTAGCCATTGGACCACCAGGGAAATCCTATCATCTATTGATCTTCACCAAAAATAATTTAATGCATTTTTAGAACATTTTAAGATATTTATTACCATATCTAGAATAACAAAAATATACCCACCACAAGTTAGCATAAACAGCAAGTTTTTATGAAAATTAGCTATGGTTTACAAAACAAAAATGAACTTAAAAACATGATTTTTTCATCTTTGCAAATCTTTTTAATGTTTGGCTGAATAGGAGGCAACTCATATCTGCTTCTGGATTCAATCTATTTCGGTTATGTTGTTTTGGTCCCCATATATGAAGAAAATCTAGGCCCACACTGATGTAAACTTGATGAAGGAAGAGGTGTTTTAACAATCTTTTTAGGTATCTATAGGCATTCTTTTTGATACTACATAAAACTTGACATATAGTAGTTTTGTAAAGTTTAGTGGCAATATAATAAAACAATATCACATAACTTTTACTCTTTGTTTCTGTTCTGGTAGCTTGCATTTTGGTTGGGTGTTTATCCACAATAATTTTGTGATATCATGCAACATTCAATTAGAAAATATTGATTGACTTAGTTCTAAACACCTTCCAAAAGTGGACCCATTGCATAATTCAATAGAAAAATTACTTTCATTAATATTACTACTGACTTCATCTGAATAGTCTTTGATTATTAGGAAGCTGTAACTTTACAGTGACAGATGAATTTTTAGCAATTCTGATTGTCACATGAAAGCACACACTTTTGTTATTGTCCATGAGTACTGTCTTTTGTTTCGTTTTGTTTGAAATGATAATTTCACTGTTTATTTTCAAGACAATTTCTGCTAAATGCTGAAGTCTGGATAATAGTTTTTTCAGTCTTTCAGTGTAACAGTGTTCCATGGAAAAAAAAAAGCTAGTTTAGCTTATAGCTCAGTGACATAAGAGTTTTTTTACTTCAGTATGCAAGAGAAGGGCTTTATGCATAATTTTTGTTTTTTAAAAAGCATGTATTCAAGAGTAGAGACCTAATACAATTAATGATTGTTATTACTGTGTTAATGTCCTCAGGTTGACACTTTTTTTCCTGCTGAATCATGTGGCAGTATATCATTTTTGCCTACAGTTTACTCACCATTGGTTTTATACCATGAGTTCAGTGTCAGTGCGGTGAAAAAAGAAAATCACACTTTAATATTGTTAGTAAAAATAGATTTTTCTTCCTGGTCATGTGGATGTTGTGAAGCCTCAGGATTCTGTGAATCACATTTTGAGAAATTTTAAAAATATTTGCGTGTCTTCACCACAGTATAGGTATAAGTATGTGTATAGTTTAGTTGTGTGTAATACAGAAATACTTGGAAATAACTCCAGCAGCCATTAACTTGAGGATGGAGAAATAAATTGTAGTGCAAAGGAATGAAACTGTGCCATTTGCGGAGATGTAGGTGGACGGAGAGATTGTCATACAGAGTGAAGTCAGAAAGAGAAGAACAAATACCTATGTTAATGCATATATACAGAATCTAGGAAAATGGTACAGATGGGCCTATTTGTAAAGCAGAAATAGAGACACTGATATAAAGAAAAAACTCATGGACATCCGGGGGGGAGGAGGGTGGGATGAGTTAGAAGATTGAGATGGACATGTACACGCTGCTGCTGCTAAGTCGCTTCAGTCGTGTCCGACTCTGTGACCCCATAGACAGCAGCCCACCAGGCTCCCCCGTCCCTGGGATTCTCTAGGCAAGAACACTGGAGTGGGTTGCCATTTCCTTCTCCAGTGCATGAAAGTGAAAAGTGAAAGTGAAGTCGCTCAGTCATGCCCGACCCTCAGCTACCCCATGGACTACAGCCTTCCAGGCTCCTCCGTCCATGGGATTTTCCAGGCAAGAGTACTGGAGTCGGGTACCATTGCCTTCTCCTACGTATAAAATAGATGACTAACGTGAACCTACTGCACAGCACAAGGACCTCTGCTCAGTGCTCTGTGGTGACCTAAATGAGAAGGAAATCCTAAAAAGGGGATATATGTATACGTCTAGCTGTTCCACTTTGCTGTGCAGCAGAAAATAGCGCAACACTGTAAAGCAACTATACTCCAATAAAAATTTAAAAATAAATCGTAGTGCACAGGCATAGCTCACTTTACTGCACTAACCTTCATTATGCTTTGCACGTACTGCATTTTTTTTTTTTATTTATTTATTTTTTGTTTAAGTAGACAGAGGGTGACAAAATCCAGGACAATTCATGAAGAGGAGGAGCCTCCCATCAGTTAAGAAAGTATATCAAGAGGAGTATGAGCTCTAAGGTTAGTGGATCAGATACACAAGTCAGATTTGGCTACAGTACACAGTTAAGGGCCACATTTTATGTTTATTTCTAGTGTCTCAATTGAGCAGAAACTTCTCAGAATTCAATCAAGATTAAATATAAGTAGGTATCAAATCATAACCTCATATACATTAAACTTTCAAAATGTTCTATGTCAGTTATATGTCAATAAATCTGGAGAGTAAAAGGGAAAAAAACTATAGTAGGTGTATAAATTCATCCATATGGGAAATGCATTCAGACTACTCATGAAGGTAAGAATAAAAATTTTTTTTTAATTGAAGGTTTGTGGCAACCCTGCACGAAGCAAGTCTGTGGTGCTGTTTTTCCAAGAGCACTTGCTCACTTCGTGTTTCCATGTCACGTTTATTTGTAATTCTCTTAAGATTTCAAATGTTTTCATTATTGTTGTGTTTGTTATGGTGGTTTGTGATCAGTGATCTTTGATATTACTATTGTAATTGTTGGGGGGCCCACAAACCCTATGAGAGGTCGCACTTAATTGATAAATGTGTGTGTTCTAACTGCTCCACTGACTGGCTTTTTCCCTCTCCCCATCTCCTCTGGCTTCTGTCTTTGGGGGTTGGAGAAATATTAAAATTAGGCCAATTAATAACCCTTCAGTGGCCTCTTGAGTGTTCAGATGACGAGTCCCATGTATCTCACTTTAAATCAAAAGAAGCAAATGATTAAGCTTAGTAAGGAAGGCAAAATAGACTGAAAGCTAAGCCTCTTCTACCAGTTAGCCAAGTTGTAAATGCAAAGGAAGAGTTCTGGAAGGAAATTAAAAGTGCTACTCCAGTGATAAACATGTAAGTGATAAGAAAGCAGGACAGCCTTATTGCTGATATGGACAAAAGTGTGAATGTTCTGGGTATATCAGTGCAGCCATAACATTCCCGAAAGCCAAAGTCTAATCTAGAGCCTAAAGCTCTATCTCTCTTCAATTCTGAGAAGGCTGAGAGAGGTGAGGAAGCTGGAGGAGAAAAGTTTTAAGCTGGCAGTAGTTGGTTTAAGGAAAGCAGCCACATTCATAAAATAAAAGTACAAGTTGAAGCAGCAATTGCTGATGTAGAAGCTGCAGCAAATTATCCAGAAGATCTAGCCAAGATAATGAAGATAATACAGATTTGTTATTGTTGTTGAGTCGCTCAGTTGTGTCCAACTCTGTGACCCCATGGACTGCACCACTCCAGGCTTCCCTGTCCTTCACCATCTCCTGGAACTTCCTTAAACTCAAGTCCATTGAGTCCACAGACAGGCTTCCCTGTCTTTCACCATCTCCCAGAGCTTGCTCAGACTCATGACCATCAAGTCGGTGATGCCATCCAACCATCTCATCCTCTGTCATTCCCTTCTCCTGCCTTCAGTCTTTTCCACCGTCAGGGTCTTTTCCAATAAGTCAGGTCTTTGCATCAGATGGCCAAAGTATTGGATCTTCAGCATCAGTCCCTCCAATATTCAGGACTGCTTTACGATGGACTGGTTGGATCTCCTTGGAGTCCAAGGGACTCTGAAGTTTCCAAAACCACAGTTCAAAAGCATCAATTCTTTGGTGTTCAGCTTTCTTTATGGTCCAAGTCTTATATCCATACATGACTATTGGAAAAACCATTGCTTTTTCAATTAAGTAATATCCCTGCTTTTTAATATGCTGTCTAGGTTTGTCATAGCTTTTCTTTCCAAGGGGCAAGCGTCTTTTAATTTCATGGCTACAGTCACCATCTGCGGTGATTTTGGAGCCCAATAAAATAAAGTCTGTCACTGTTTCCATTGTTCTCCAATCTGTTTGCCATGAAGTGATGGGACAGGGTGCCATGATCTTCATTTTTTGAATGTTGAGTTTTAAGCCAGTGTTTTCATTCTCTTCTTTCACCTTCATTAAGAGGCTCTTTAGTTCCTCTCCACTTTCTGCCATAACTGTAGTGACATCTGCATATCTGAGATTATTGATATTTCTCCCGGTCTTGATTCCAGCATATGCTTCATCTAGCCTGGCATTTCATATGATATACTCTGCATATAAGTTAAATAATCAGGGTGACAATATACAGCCTTGACTCCTTTCCCAATTTTGAACCAGTCCATTGTTCCATGTCCAGTTCTAACTGTTGGTTTTTGACCTGCATACATGTTTCTCAGGAGGCAGATATGATGGTCTGGTATTCCCATCTCTTGAAGAATTATCCAGTTTGTTTTGATCCATGCAGTCAAAAGCTTTAGTGTAGTCAACGAAGCAGATGTTCTTCTGGAATTCTTTTTCTTTCTCTCTGACCCAGTGGGTGTTGGCAATTTGATCTCTGGTTCCTCTGCCTTTTCTAAATCCAGCTTAAACATCTGGAAGTTCTCAGTTCACATACTGTTGAAGCCAGGCTTGGAGAATTTTGAGCATTACTTTTCTAGTGTGTGAAATGAGTGCAATTGTACGGTAGTTTGAACATTCTTTGGCATTGCCTTTCTTTGGGATTGAAATAAAAACTGACCTTTTCCAGTTCTATGACCACTGCTGAGTTTTCCAAATTTGCTGGCACATTGAGTGCTTCACTTTACCAGCATCATCTTCTAGGATTTGAAATAGCTCAGCTGGAACGCCATCACTTCCACTAGCATTGTTCATAGTAATGCTACAAACTCTCCACCATTCCCCGTCCATCTTGCATGGCCCTACACGGCATGGCTCATAGATTCATTGAGTTAGACAAGGCTGTTATCTGTGTGATCATTTTTGGATGATACAGTAGCAATGAATTTTTCAATGTAGACCAAGCAGCCTTCTGTGGAAGAAGATAACCTTCTTCTTAGTTCCATCTAAGACTTCCATAGCTAGAGAGGAGAAGTCAGTATTTGGCTTCAAAGAGGATAGGACAAATCTCTTATTAGGTTCAGATGTATTTGATGACTTTAAGTTGAAGCCCACAGTGGTAAAGCATCCACCACCAATGCAGGAGACGTTAAGAGTGGGTGCGATCCCTAGGTTGAGAAGATCCCTTGGAGGAGGGAATGGCAGCCCACTCCAGTGTTCTTGCCTAGATACTTCCTTGGGCAGAGGAACCTGGTGGGGTACAGTGCATTGGGTTGCAAAGAGTCAGATATGACTGAGCACCAGCACCACCACCACCACCACCGGTGCTCATTTACCATTCTGAAAATCCTAGGGCCTTTAAGAGTGATGCTGCATCTGTTCTGCCTTTGCTCTGTACGTGGAACAACAAAGCTTGTATGACAGCACATCTCTTTACAACATGGTTTACTGAATATTTTAAGCCCATTTTGGAGACCTACTACTCAGGAAAAAAAAAAGATTTTTTTCAGAATATTACTGCTTATTGATAAAGCACCTGGTCATTCAAGAGCTTTGATGAAGATGTACAAAGAGATTTATGCTGTTTTCATGCCTGCTAGCACATTATTTTGTAGCCCATGGATTAGGAGAAATTTTGAATTTCAAGTCTTATCATTGGAGAAATACATTTTGTAAAACTCTCACCTCCAGAGATAGTGATTCCTCTGATGGATCTGGGCAAAATAAAATAAAAATCTTCTGGAAAGTATTCAACATTCTAGATGCTATTAGGAACATCAGAACTATAAGGCAAGTTGAGTGCCGAAGAATTGATGCTTTTGAACTGTGGTGTTGGAGAAGACTCTTGAGAGTCCCTTAGACTGCAAGGAGATCAGTCCTGAATATTCATTGGAAGGACTGATGTTGAAGCTGAAACTCCAATTCTCTGGCTACCTGATGCGAAGAACTGACTGATTGGAAAAGACCCTGATGCTGGGAAAGACTGAAAGTGGGAGAAGGGGATGACAGAGGATGAGATGGTTGAGTGGTATCACCGACTCAAAGGACCTGAGTTTGAGTAAACTTTGGGAGTTGGTGATGGACAGGGAGGCCTGGCGTGCTGCAATCCATGGGGTCACAAAGAGTCAGATATGACTGAGGAACTGAACTGAGGAACATTTGTGATCGAAGGGAAGAGGTCATAATATCAACATTAACAAAAGTTTGGAGGAAGGTTATTCCAACCTTCATTCTGAGGGGTTCAGAATTTCAGAGGAGGAAGTAATTGCAGAGGTGGAGGAAATAGGGAGAGAACTAGAAGTGAAGCTGAAGATGTGACTGAATTGCTAAAATCTCATGATAAAGCTTCAAAGAGTGAGAAATTGCATCTTACGGATAAGCAGAGAAAGGGATTTCTTGAAAGAGACTCTACACAGGCTGAAGATTCTGTGAAGATTGTTGGAACAACACAAAGGATTTAGAATATTACACAGACTTAGTTGATAAAGCGGCAGTAAGGTTTGAGAGGATGACTTCAGCTTTGAAAGAAGTACTATTCTGGGTAAAATGGTGTCAAACAGCAGTGCGTACTACAGAGAAATTGTTCATCAGATGAAGAGCCGATCAGTATGCAAGCTTCATTGTTGTTTCCTTTAAGAAATCCTTTAAGAATTCCCCAAATTCTGCAAATACCACTCTGATCAGTCAGCAGTCGTCAACATCAAGGCAGGGCAAACAAAAAAAATTATGACCTGCCAGAGGTTTAGATGATGGTTAACTTTTTGTAGCTATAAAGTATTTTAAAGTAAGGTATGTACATTTTTTAGACATAATGCTATTATTACTAATAGACTACAGTATAATGTAAACATAACTTTTATATGCACTTAGAAACCAAAAAACTTGTGTGACTCACTATATTGCAATACTTGCTTTATGATGGTGGTCTGGAACTGAACCCAGAAAATCTTCAAGATATATAATAGGGTTCTATTTCAAGAGCATAATGTTAGATGAAAGAGAAAAATGAAAAAAATTATAGCAGACCACTAAGTATGCCTTGACTGAAATATGATCTCCACAAAATTGAGTGTCTTTAAGTATTGAATTCATGTTTGGATCTTAAATATCTATAAATTCCTAACAAAAAAACAGGTACTCAATATTTTTTAAATGAATAATTGCTATCAATAAAATCCAAGAGTATGTAAAACTCAAGAATATAATGTTTGGAGAACATCGATGGAAAAATAAGCTCCTTCACCACTTTTGATTTCAAAGCATTTCTAGCTTTAAAATGTACCCCGAAAGTGAGTTTACATTTTCTAGATAACTATTTTTGACATAATTGCTTAGAAACAGTCAAATTTTCTATCTTCCATCTTCATTCTAAGTATTTAGGGAAATGAGATTTATAGTTTATTTAATAAAATAGGGGACAGGGGGAATTATGTTTACAAAAATGTTTAAGAACATGCTGTCTTCTGTTTCTGAGGTTTTGATTTTCACTCTGTACACCCTCTTCTTTTGTGACCTTCAAGAGCCTGAAGACCATTGCATTTGTTGTAGTTTTTTTGCTGCTTTTAGCCCAGTCCCCAATATTCACTAAGTAGACAATGTCTGGGCTTTATGATGGCTCAGATGGTAAGGAATCTGGCTGCAATGCAGGAGACTCAGGTTCGATCCCTGGGAGAAGAGAATGACTACCCACTCCGGTGTTCTTGCCTGGAGAATCCCATGGACAGAGGAGCCTGGCAAGCTACAGTTCATGGGGTCACAAAGAGTTGGACACAACTCTTAACACTTTCATTTTTCAGGTAATGTTTCAATTTCATTTAATGGAAAAAGAAGGATTTTGAAAACTAATCTAAAAAGTTCTTTTAAATAGAAGCTTATGTCTTTAGATTTCGTATTATTCTAGGGAGGATATTTCTTCTGGTTTGAAAACAGCTGTGTGTGTGCGTGCGTGTGTGTGTGTGTGTGTGTGTGTGTAGTTAAACTTTATAAACTGCCAAGTTGAAAAAACCAGTGTGAATATGCGTAAGCTTTTGGCAGTTGAAAATTAGCTGCAGGAATCGACATATGTGCAAGTACTTTTAACAAAGAACCCTATTCCAAAACCTTGAGATTCATTTTTTCACAAAAGGTCATTGAAAATTCTTTATAATTTCTCTTACCTACCAAGTCCGTACATGACTCATGAAGCCTTTAAACAGTGATAAACTTTTAACAGGTATAACTGATCTTATGGAAGGTTTTCTAGAATATTCCTGATAGTGATATTTAAGGCACTTGAACTCATAGTATTAAATATATCTATACAGTTTGATTGCATTTTATAAAGGTAAATAGATTGATATAGGTCAGTATAAGTAATTTTAAGTTTAAGAAATTATGGAAAATGGCACCATCTTCCTTGATAAATTACAGTCAGGACCATCCTCTCTCTTGTTTTTGAAGACTGTAGAATCAAACCCCTGATCTGCACATAGAGACTAAGAATTGTTTCCCATAGAAAATATGACATTAAATAAATATCATTTATAAAACATGAAATTTACTCATCTCATTGCCCCCAAGGAACATCCATTGGGCTGTTGCCTAATATGAGATGTGGTTTGTGTTATTGGAATTATAAATGGTCAGACTTTAATTTTATTTAATATTATTAATAAAAATTCAGGTTGAAAGATGGAAGTGCTATTTCCCCCCTTTTAAGATTAATAGAGCCTTAAAAGTCTAATAAAAGCTGGTGCTTATATTCTCAAAACATATTTTTCTCATGACCAAAAGTTTGTAAATGTGCATGCTCAGTTGTGTCTGACTCTTTGCGACCCCATGGACTCTGTCCTGCCAGGATCTCTGTCCATGGAATTTTCTAGGCCAGGAATACTGGAGTGAGTTCCCATTTCCTAATCCAGGGGCTCTTGCTGACCCAGCAGTTGAACCTGTGTCTCCTGCATTGGCAGATGAATTCTTTACCACTGCACCGCCTGGGAAGTCCAAAAATTTGTCTATTTTATCTTTTATCTCCTCATCTCTCCCTCACTACAGCCCCAGACAACCACCAATATATTCTGTTTCTGTGAAATTCATTTAAAAAAAATATTCTTCATATAAGTAATAATATCCATTATGTGTCGCTCTTTCTGGCTTATTTCAGTTAGAATGATGTTCATTCATGTTGTTGCAAATGGCAGGATTTCCTTATCTTTAATGGCTGAATCATTACATGCATGTGTGTACGTGTATAGATATATATGTATGTATATATGTATTACATTTTTTGTCCATTCATCCTAGTTTACTTCCATATCTGTCTATTGTGAATAACGCTGCATTGTACTTGGTATTGAGGATATATCTTTGAGATATTCATTCCCTCTGAATGTATACCCATAATTGGAATTGCTGGATCATATGGTAGCTCTGTTTTTAACTTTTAGAGGAATTATTTGCTGTTTTCCATAGTGGGTGCACCAGTTTACATTTCCTGTAACAGTTAAAAGTGGTTTTCTTTTCTTTGCATCTTTGCCAACACATAATATTTCAAGTCTTGTTGATAATAGACATCCTAACAGATATGAAGAGATATCTCATTATGGTTTTGCTAATCTTTTAAAATTTATTAAGACTTGTTTTGTCACCTAACCTATTATCTATCTGGGAAAATGTTCTGTGAGAGCATGGGAAGAATGTGTATTCTTCTGCTGTGGGGTGGAATGATCTGAATATGTCTGTTAGGTATATTTATTTGGTTGAAAGTGTAGTTCAAGTCCATTGTTTCCTTATTGATTTTATGTGTGAATGATCTATCCATTGTTGAAAGTGGGGTATTGAAATCCCCTATTGTTATTGCATTGAGGTCTATTTTTATCTTCAGTTCTGTTGGCTAATAAACATATGAAGAGATGCTCAACATCACTCATTATTAGTGAAATGCAAATCAAAACTTCAATGAGATATCACTTCACCCCAGACAGAATGACCATAATAAAAAAATCCCCAAACCACAATTTCTGGAGAGGGTATGGAGAAAAGGGAACCCTTCTACACTGCTGGTGGGAATGTAAATGGATACAGCCACTATGGAGGACATTATGGAGATTCCTGAAGAAACTAGGAATAAGGGATTAGATCTGATAGACAGAGTGCCTGAAGAACTATGGATGGAGGTTCATGACATTGTACAGCAGACAGGGGATCAAGACCATCCCCAAGAAAAAGAAGTGTAAAAAAGCAAAATGGCTGTCTGAGGAGGCCTTGCAAATAGCTGTGAAAAGAAGAGAAGCGAAAAGCAAAAGAAAAAAGGAAAGATATACCCATTTGAATGCAGAGTTCCAAGGAATAGCAAGGAGAGGTAAGAAAGCCTTCCTCAGTGATCAGTGCAAAGAAATAGTGGAAAACAATAGAATGGGAAAGACTAGAGATCTCTTCAAGAGGATACAAAGGGAACATTTCATGCAAGGATGGGCTCGATAAAGGACAGAAATGGTATGGACCTAACAGAAGCAGAAGATATTAAGAAGAGGTGGCAAGAATACACAGAAGAACTGTACAAAAAAGATCTTCATGAACCAGTAATCATGATAGTCTGATCACTCACCTAGAGCCAGACATCCTGGAATGCAAAGTCAAATGGGCCTTAGGAAGCATCACTACGAACAAAGCTAGTGGAGGTGATGGAATTCCAGTTGAGCTCTTTCAAATCCTGAAAGATGATGCTGTGAAAGTGCTGCACTCAATATGCCAGCAAATTTGGGAAACTCAGCAGTGGCCACAGGACTGGAAAAGGTCAGTTTTCATTCCAATCCCAAAGAAAGGCAATGCCAAAGAATGCTCAAACTACTGCACAATTGCACTCATCTCACACGCTAGTAAAGTAATGCTCAAAATTCTCCAAGCCAGGCTTCAACAGTACATGAACCATGAACTTCCAGATGTTTAAGCTGGTTTTAGAAAAGGCAGAGGAATCAGAGATCAAATTCCCAACATCCGTTGGATCATTGAAAAAGCAAGAGTTCCAGAAAACATCTGTTTCTGCTTTATTGACTTTGCCAAAGCCTTTGACTATGTGGATCACCACAAACTGTGGAACATTCTTAAAGAGATGGGAATACCAGACCACTTGACCTGCCTCTTGAGAAACCTGTATGCAAGTCAGGAGGCAATAGTTAGAACTGGACATGGAACAACAGACTTGTTCCAAATCGGGAAAGAAGTATGTCAAGGCTGTATATTGTCACCCTGCTTATTTAACTTATATGCAGAGTACCTCCTGGGCTAGAGGAAGCACTAGCTGGAATCAAGATTGCCGGGAGAAATATCAATAACCTCAGATATGCAGATGACACCATTCTTATGGCAGAAAGTGAAGAACTAAAGAGCCTCTTGATGAAAGTGAAAGGGGAGAGTGAAAAAGTTGGCTTAAAACTCAACATTCAGAAAATGAACATCATGGCATCTGGTCCTATCACTTCATATCAATAGATGGGAAACAGTGGAAAGAGTGACAGATTTTATCTTTTTGGGCTCCAAAATTACTGCAGGTGGTGACTACAGCCATGAAATTAAAAGATGCTTACTACTTGGAAGGAAAGTTATGACCAACCTAGACAGCATGTTAAAAAGCAGAGGCATTACTTTGCCAACAAAGGTCCATCTTGTCAAGGTGATGGTTTTCCAGTAGTCATGTATGGCTGTGAGAGTTGGACCATAAAGAAAGCTGAATGCTGAAGAATTGATATTTTTGAACTGTGGTGTTGGAGAAGACTCTTGAGAGTCCCTTGGACTGCAAGGAGATCCAACCAGTCCATCCTAAAGGAAATCAGTCCTGAATATTCATTGGAAGGACTGATGTTGAAGCTGAAAGTCCAATACTTTGGTCACCTGATGCAAAGAACTGACTCATTGGAAAAGACCCCGATGCTGGGAAAGATTGAAGGTGGGAGAAGGGGATGACAGGGACAACAGAGGATGAGATGGTTGGATGGCATCACTGACTCAGTGGACATGAGCTTGAGTAAACTACGGGAGTTGGTGATGGACAGAGAGGCCTGGTATGCTGTAGTCTATGGGGTCACAAAGAGTCAGACATGATTGACCAACTGAACTGAAAACCACCATATGACCAAGCAATACCACTTCTAGGCATATACCCTGAAGAAACAGAAACTGGAAAAAGACACATATACCCCAATGTTCATTGCAGCTCTATTTACAATAGCCGAAACATGGAAGCAGCCTAGATGTCTGTCAACAGATCGATGGATAAAGAAGCAGTGGTACATATATACAATGGAGTAGTACTCAGCCATGAAAAGGAATGCATTTGAATCAGTTCTGACGAGGTGGATGAACCCAGATCCTGTTATACAGAGTGAAGTTAAGTCAGAGAAAAACAAGTATCTTATATCAACACACATATATATGGATTCTAGAAGGATGTGACTGACAAATCTATTCTCAGAGCAGGAATGGAGATGTGGACTCAGAGAATAGACTTATGGAGAAGGGTGGGGGAGAAGAAGGAGAGGGTGGGATGAATGGAGAGAGTAGGATGGATGTATATACACTCACATATGTAAATAGGTAGCCAATGGGAATTTGTGTCTGTCTGCCTCAGGAAACTCAAACAGGGAATCTGTAATAACCTAGAGGAGTGGGAATGTGCAGAAGGTGGGCGAGAGATTGAAGAGGAAGGGGATATATGTACACCTATGGTTAATTCCTGTTGATATATGATAGAAATCAAACCAATATTGTAAACCAGTCATCAATTAATTAAAAATAAATATTTTTTAAAAGTTAAAAGTCAATACCAGCTTTATACATAATGACTAAAAACCAGTAACAATTTGGATATCCTCCAACAGGTTAATGGTTACACTGTGGTATGTCCACAGCTTGGAATACAACTCACCATTAAAAAGGAATGAATTAAAAAAAATAGTTTAATAGGTTTAGATGCTCCAATATTGTGTGTGCATATATTTACAATTATTACTTCCTCTTGATAAATTGTATTTTATCAAGAGGCAGTAACTCCTTTATAATTGTGTAATGTAAATACAATTACAGTTGTAAATACAATTATAATGTAATTGTATAATGATCTTTTAAAATAAAAAGTTTACTGCTGCTAAATTTGCTACTAGCCCTATCTGGGTTCCCTTGTATGTGATTAGTCTTCTTTCTCTTGCTTACTTTGAAATTCTATATTTGTCTTTGATTTTGGAGAGTTTGCTTATAATATATTTATGTGAAGATCTCCTTGTGTTGAATCTATCTGGAGATCTTTGAGCCTCATGTACCTGTGTGGCTGTGTATTTCCAACAGATTCAGGAAGCTTTCAACTATTATTCCTTTAAATAATCTTCATTTCCTTTCTCTCTTCTTCTTCTTTTGGAACTCCTATAACGCTAATAGCGTTTTCTTGGATGGTATGCCATAATTTCTGTCAGTTTTCCTCTTTCGTTTTTAGTTCTTTTTTCTTTGCTGTATAATGTTGAGAGATCTGTATTCAAGTTCTCAGATTTTCTTTTCTTCTGTTTGATTGAGCCTGCTGTTGAAGCTCTCTATGTCATGTTTCATGGTATTCATTATGTTCTTTAGTTCTATAATTTCTGTTCAGTACTTTAAAAAAAATTGTTTATATTGCTTTGCTGAACAGCTCATTTTGTTCACACATTATTTTTCTGAGTTCTTTGACTTGTCTGTCTGTATTTTCTTGACCCTTGAGTTTCTTGAAAATAATTGTTTGAATTCTTTTTTCTGGCAACTCACAGGTTTCCATTTCTTTGAGGTCAGTCACTGGAAAATTATTATTTTCCATTCGTGGTGTCATGGTTTTGCTTTTTCACGCTTCTCATGGCTTTGCATTTATACGTGTGAATTTAAGGGAGCGGTTGCCTCTTTCAGCCTTTTATGAATTGACTTTGATGGAGAAAGACTCTCCTTGAAGCTGAATACAGAAGCACCGGCTGGGTGGGGTTCAGTGTCTCTTATGTCTGGGATGCCACTGAGGTAGGGTCTCTTGAGTATCTCCTTCAGCTGAAATCATCTTCTGCTAAAACTTCTGGAGTTTTCTGTGGTCAAGACTGCAGAGGTTCTCTGAATGGCAGTGTCGGCCTCAGAGGTGAAGACTGCTGGGATCCTTTTGTTCCCTTTATTCTCTTGGGGAGGATATTTTATTTGAGGTTATCCCTGTTGGCCCCAGGTATGGTGTGCTGTCTCTCAATGCAGAAGTGGAGCTGTGGTTGGGGGATCAGGTGCTTGTAGAGCTACTGTGGCACATAGGTCCTGGGACAGAGATGTATTTTTTATGGTGGGGATGTTGGTGTCTGAGGGGCAGGCCTGTGCCCATCTCCTGTGGAACCAGGGTCTGCATCTCTGAGACTCAGGGCAGTGGTCCTGGCCTCGTGTGTGTGTGTGTGTGTGTGTGTGTGTGTGTGTGTGTGAGTGTGTGTGTGTGTGTGTTGGGGAGACCGGCAGTAGCACAGGCCTGGGACGACAGGGTATAGCAGTGTCTTTGGCCCAGGGGAAGGGCAGGGTGCAGTAGCAGGAGGCCCTGGAAGTGGTGGGTCAGAGTCCCAACTCTGGTCCCCCAGAGGGTAGAGTTGGAGATAGTAGCAGCTTTGGCTCTGCTGATTGGAGGTCAATGCCACAACCTCCTGGGGGAGGTAACAGAATCCTGGGGGTGGGCACAGAGCTACCACAGTACAGCCCAGTGATGGCAGGACAAAACAATGACTTACAGCCCCAGGGGCTGGATACAGAGAAGCCCTAGTGCCCTCCCCCACCTGTGTAATGACAAATCAGAGCCACAGCTAGAACCTTTGGGTTGGGGCACAAAGCTGCAGCATCACAGCCCAAGCACAGCCATGATTTATGATCCACAGTGGGCAGTCACAGAACAGTAAGTAGCATGATCCTGGTGATGGTCCCATTAAAGCCTCATGTCAGGACCCAGAGATGGAGAGACAGCAACAGCAGCTCAGTCCCAGTGATGCAGGTCAAAGCAGTGACTTAGGACCTGGGTCTGCAACTATGACACTAAATGTGTAAGCATCGGCAGTGCCACCCTGGTTACTGGGAGTTGAAGCCTGACTTGAGCCCCAGAGGGTTGTTACAGAGCAGCAGCAGCTCTGGTCCCCGGAGGACCAGGAGGAGACACATCAGTATGGGCTCTGGGCAGCTCTAACAACTGGTTAAGACTGTGGGATCCTTGGTAGCAAATGCTGCTGATGTTCATGACCTCCTTTTCCCTGTGGGGTGAAATCTCTCCCAGTGGATCACTCCTGGTGCCAAGCTGCTTTGGACTTGGGAAGGTGGTGATGCAGGTAAGATGCTTCCTACATTTTTCTGTGCAGCCATCCTTGGGTTTTGAGCTCTATAGGGTTTCTGCTGCTTTTCACCATAGTCCTGAGCTTTCCCAGAGCTGTTTTTGTTGATTTGTAATTGTTTACATACTGTTTTGTGGAAGCAATAAGCATTGCGATCCTCTAGCCCTCCCTCTAAGGCCTCAATCTTTCTGACATCATCTTCTTAATAATTTTAAGTGTAAAAAGTTATCAACATCAAAAATTATAACTAAAATTCTATTGTCTAGTGAAAGCCAAGAAATTTCCCCATTGTTTCTTTTTAACTGCACTATAATTACATTGATTCAAATGTTGCTGAAAATAAATGACTCACTAATAAGGATCTTAGAAAATTTTTATTCTATCAAGATTTTCTCAATGCTGATAGTTCTTAATGACACTTGACTAATATCTTTTTGCAGGATATTGCACTCATTACAGCAAAATAAATCAACAAGTATTCTGTGCCACTATGACCCTAAATGCATAAACCACTGGGAAAAAGTCTGATAAATTCAACTGCGTTAAGAAAATTGTCATGGTAATACCCTGATGAGCAAATTCAAAAGATAATTTGGGAAAGAACTTTTCAAAATTCCTACCAGAGCCAAAGTGATAGTTTCTTTAACATAAATAATCCCTAGAAATCAATAGGAAATGGACCAATACCTCCTTACAACAGTAAGCAAAGAATAAGAGCCAGTGACTTACAGAAGCGGAAGTGTAAATGGCTCTTAAACACAAACAGTACATAAAAGAATTATAAAACACGCCAAAACAACACTTTTCACCTGTTAAATTAGCAAAACTCTAAACAGTAGTAATAAAATCATGTCTATGGATAAAATAAACCACTGACTTTGGTATTGTAACTTTATACAGTCTCTATATAGGCAAAATTGAGAGAAATTATCTAAATTATGAATCCATATGCCCTCTCTCCCAGAACTCTTACATCCTGGAAATAAGTGTCCTGTGTGCTAGGAAATGAAGGATAGTCATTACAGCAGAAGAGCAAAAACTAGAGGCATCCTAATATTTATCCACGGGGTTCTGAGCAAATACAGAGCAGGGGACTAGGCACTACTCTAACAATGAACAAGATACCTCCATATGTATTTTTTAAATTTTCAGTATTTGTATGATTCTTTTTTAAAATTTATTTTTAATTGGAAAATGGTTGCTTACAATGTTGTGTTTGTTTCTGCCATACAGCAGCATGAATGAGCCTAAGTATACATATATCCTCTCCATCACCATCCGCTCATCTAGGTCATCACAGAACATTGAGCTGAGCTCCCGGTACTGTACAACAACTTCCCACTAGCTATCTGTTTTACACATGGTAGTGGTATGTATGTCAGTGCTACTCTCTATATGTATTAATACTGAAAAATTTCCAAAATATGTACTGAGAATGGAAAGGTTCAGGACAGTGTATAGTGATTGTGTAGAATAGGGGGAAAGTTATACCCATCTGTACATCCATGCTCATATACATATTTTTTATATAAAATGTACCTATATATGTATATAGGTGTTTATATACAGTTATATGACAGCATATGCGCTTTCATTGAATGAAATATTTCTAGAAATATAGGAAACTGAATATACTTTTTGTCTTCAGGGAAGGATACTAGGTGGCCAAAGAGAGGGTTGGAAGGGTCACTTTTCTCTATTATCTTTACAGAGTTTAGAGTTTGGATAATGTAAATATATTACTTAGCCAGAAAATAAGTGAAATATGTATTTAAAATAGCATAAAATAAAATATTAATATGACTCCTGCAGTTCATTTGGGTATATTTGGTAGTTATTTGCCAAGTTGTGTTGAATACAAGAAAATTTATTGGACTCACAGAGCACTATTATTTTTTTCTTTCTTTTTTTAAAGACTGAATTGGGTTTATACTGCAAATAGAATAAAATAAGTGGGTCATGTCTTTTGGTGTCGATATGTTTACTCTTTTTTTTTTCCCACCTCTTGTTTTTTCTTCTGATACATTAGGCAAAGCAGGGGCAATGCTCAAATATATGAGTGACAGCTTGTCACTGGAAAAGTTCATTGTGGGAATTTTTATGAGTTTATGACATCTTTGTTAATAAGCACTTAAAATGAACATCTGACAAGATGTTAACAGAGGGATGTGGTGAACTCTAGTGCAACTGGATCTATTTCATATGCATGTGTTTTCAAGGTAACTGAACATCTTCTGTATATTATGCAAAATGTATTTTGTTTTGCTTATTCCATGTAGTAATTCTTGTCATTGGTCTGGTCACTTTTTATGCTGCTGCTGTGCTTTCGCTGAGGTGAAGGAGAGGTTCTCTTGAGACCAGGGAGACCGTCTTTTTTACTTAAGATCCTAAAATGGTGGTTTTGCTTTCTTAGTTCACTGATAATTGCCTCCCAGTTATTCTTTACTGCCTAACAGACAATCTCAAAGCTTCGTGGCTTAAACAAAGTCGTTTATATAGCTCATGATTTTCTGGGTAAGGATGTTAGGAAGGACTGGCCCGTGTGGTTTGGTTTGGATCCAGAGCTGGGGCTGGATGATCCATTTCTAAGATGGTTTCCTCACTCACATGTGTGGTGTCTCAGTTCTCTGTGGCCCCTCTCCCTCCACACAGCGTCTTGTCCTAGCGGCTCTCTCTGTGTCTGTGATTCCCACAGTGTGTTCGTGTCCAGGTAGTCACTCTGCTCTGGCAGCTGATCACCAAGGGACCGAAGTGAAAGCTGCCTGTCTCCTTCGGGCTGGGCCGGAAACTACACTGCGTCACTTCCGGCCAGTTCCGTTATCCAGTGAAGTCACAGGGTCTGCTCAGATTCAAGGGGCGGGAACACGCACCCGAGCTCTAGGTAGAGGGCGTGTCAAAGAGTTTTGAGGCCAGTTCCTTTCTTTTGAAGAACTTGGACAAGATATTGAGGGATCTGTTGGGAACTTTTTGAATGCCATCATTCAGCTCAAACCCCAGAGGGTGCCTTCCTTCCTCCTTAGCAAGTAACCTGAGCTTCTGGGCCAAGTCAACAGAACTTAACTTACTTCTTTCTTTAAAAAAAATTTTTATCGTGGTTAGGTTGGAAGGCATCAGCGACTCAATGGACAGGAGTTTGAGCACGCTCCAGGAGTTGGTGATGGACTGGGAGGCCTGGCGTGTTGGAGTCCATGGGGTCTCAGAGAGTCAGACACGACTCAGTGACTGAACTGAGCTGAACTGAAAAGTCGCATAGTATAAGACATAATATTGTAACCGTCTGTAATTGTACAGTGAATGCCCTAAGTAGATTCACATTGTTGTACAACTTTTTAAACACTTAACTCCCCATTCTCCATCCCCATCCCCCACCTGGCGCCTGGCATCCACCAGTGTACTTTCCGACTATGAATTTGACTCTTCTAGGTACCCCGTCTAAGTGGAATCAAACAGTGTTTGTCTGTACCAGCGACTTCACTTTCACTTTCATGCATTGGAGAAGGAAATGGCAACCCACTCCAGTGTTCTTGACTGGAGAATCCCAGGGACGGGGGAGCCTCGTGGGCTGCCGTCTATGGGTGGCACAGAGTCGGACACAACTGAAGCGACTTAGCAGCAGCAGCAGCAGCAGCAGCAGCAAGATATATTGAAATGCCTTTTTAAGGTTAACTTAATATATGTCCTATAAGCAGATTGTACTTTTCCCCTCTGTGTTATACAGTAGGTGAACTTTCTTTATCTTGTTAGGAAGTACCTGCCCAGATGAGAACTCTGAACATTGTGAGTCAGTCTCTCTTCTTCCTCTCCATTCCCACAGTCTGTAACCTGACCCTCAATCTCAAAGCTGTGCTTTCTCTTTCCTGATAAAAAGCCTTTTAAAAATAGCTTCCTTGGTCTTCCATCTTGATATGTCAAGCAGATTGAAGTAGCCCCTGAGAACCTTGTAATGCAATGCCCTCATCAACAGGACCAGGAAGCCTGTTTCCAGTTCCTTAGCAATCTTGTTACTTAGCCAGCGTGCGTGTATGCTTCGGGTCTGTGTCTTTTCCCAGCAGCATGCAGCTCTAAGAACATGGTCAGTGCTGACTGTAATAGCTGTGGAAATGGATGGTGATAAACAATTTTTCTTTGTTTCAATTTCTATGATCCTAACCCTTTTCACTATGTACTACCTCTATTTTGACTTCCTTTATATTTTGTCTAGTTCATGCACAGTCTCCTAATTGTCTTACCTGATACCAGTCTTGTCTCTCTCCTGTTCTATTCTTCACATGCTTACTGAAGTGAAGCATCCTGATGTGAAAATCGGGTTCTCCTCACTTGAATTTCTGTAATGACTCTGTTGTCACCAGAGTAAAGTCAAATAACTTCCAAGCCTCTGAATGATTGGCCCCACTTTCCTTGAGCCTCATCATGATAGAGTTCCCCTTCTCACCTGTTGTTCCAACTACAGGGTCTCCTTTTAGCCATTAGTGTGTGTGTGCTAAGTTGCTTCAGTCGTGTCCGACTCTTTGTGAGCCTATGGACCATAGCCCTCCAGGCTCCTCTGTCCGTGATATTCTCCAAGCAAGAATACTGGAGTGGGTTGTCATGCCCTCTTCCGGGGATCTTTCCAACCCAGGAATCGAACCCGCGAATCTTGTCTCTTGCATTGGCAGGTTGATTCTTTACCACTAGCATCACCTGAGAAGCCCTTAGTATGTGCTGCTTTTTCTTGACTGTAAGCTTTCCTCATGATGCTCTTCTGCCTGCATTTCTCTCCCCTTCTTTTGTTTGTTCCCATTTTTAACGGAAAAGTTTTAACCCTGAGCCATTCCATTTGACTGAGTTTTAACCCTGAATCATTTCATTTTAACTATCATTTTCTTATGAAGCATTCTTAAGTTTGTGATACACATGCTTATGTGTAGTGACAGTCATTCTTGCTGTCCTTTTTATAAAATTTTAGGAGCTGGTACTACATCTATCTTTTGGTGTTAACTGTGGAGCTGATATCAATTTAAGCCTTTGTTGAGTTAAGTGGAAATTGGGTTTTTATATGAATCAGTTAAAAACTAACCTGTTACAAATCATGATTGCTTATGAATATATAAGACACAGGTAGAAAATGGACCTAGGGATTATAAGTCTCTTTAAGCAGAAACTTTATTTCTATTTGAATGCTCATATTTTTGTTTGCTTTTTACATTCTTGCTTTTACACTTAGTGATGGTCTGAACATGTCTGGGATCCTCTTTTTTTTTTTTTCCTTTTCCTTTTTCTTTCCTTCTTGCACTTGGGCTATCAATGCTCTCCAAGCAGAAATTCTTTACACAGCTACCAGCTTCCATATTTTTGCCCAAAATCATGGGATGAGGTTCTTTTCTGACTTTGTTGCCCCTTTAGAATGCACATCTTATTGAAGGTATCTTCATTTGTGGACATTACAGGGACTTCCCAGGTGGCATAGTGATAGAGAATCTGCCTGCCAATGCAGGAGACACAGGGAGATTCAGGTTCGATCCCTGGATCAGGAAGATCCCCTGGAGAAGGGAATGGCAACCCACTCCAGTATTCTTGCCTGGAGAATTCCATGGACAGAGGAGCCTGGTGGACAGTCTATGGGATCGCAAACAGTCAGACATGACTTAGCAACTAAGCAAAAGCAAAATTACTGAAGTCTTTGTGGGTCATGTGGCAATCATCTGTAAACTGTATTTTTTGATTGAGATGTTCTGGTGAATTGATTTTTTACTATTTGTTATGTGGATTATCAAGTTTTAAAAAATACATACAGTTTCATTAGGTCTCTCCTTTCTTTCAATTCCTACCTTATGGCCCTTATCTTTTCTGGTCCCTCAGCACTGAGTTCAGTAGCTTCTTCAAAGATGCCCTACATTACATTCATTAAGTGGATGTGTTTCTAATGATCTTCTGTGATGATTCAGAGAGTTAGGATGGGTTCGAAAATGATGAATACCAATTATCATTATATCATAAAAGCTTGGAAGTGAGGGTTAATGGAGAGTTTCTGTACATTAGCTGATTCTCTGATCACTTTCCATTTTTTTTTTTCCTGAATTAGCTGAAATTATTCTAGTTTGTCTGCGAACTCAAATAATAACTGCATTACAAATGCGGTTTGTTCTAGGATTATTATTATTTTTTTCATGTCCCTGCACTATTCCCAGCTTCTCACTGTGTCCTTGAAGTCTCTCTGCAGTGCATTTATCAAGCCCAGGTCAGTGGCCATGTTATCTTGTAAGGTCCCTATATCAGCATTGTCTCCTGTTTCCTCTGACATATAAATGTATCCATCCTTTCCAGATGGTAGTAACATGTTGAATTCCTATAACTCACACCAGAAGCCTTCTCTTCCGTTGGAAGTGCTTTAATTAGAGGCTCTCTTACCCTAAATTTTGTGGAATGCATCTTCCTTTAAAGTAGCTTTTGCCATCTTCATTAAATCAGTCAGGGGAGATGTGGTCTCTGATACTGGGCTTTGCTGAACTGCTGATTGGGTTGATGTTCTTGGCATTTTCCCTGGAATGCTAAGAGTGTTGGAGGATTCTACAATCTGTCTTGTTTAGTGCACTGTCTATAGGTTATCAGTTATTAGTCAGAAAGGAAATTGTCTTCTCTGCTCCACGTATCTGAATCTTAACCGCAGTTCTGTTAGAAGTCAAGTATGTGCATTTCTGAATTCAATCTATTAATTTCTGCTCTTTTGAGTATGTATTTCATGAGTATGGAAGGCTCTGTGGCCATGGTAGTAGATCTAAACTGTGGCTACAGTCATATGGATATATATTCCAAGAAAAGATATGAAATTGACAATGTAGGTTTTTAAAACTCCAACTGTAGCTGCTGCTGCTAAGTCACTTCAGTCGTGTCCAACTCCGTGCCACCCCATAGACGGCAGCCCACGAGGCGCCCCCGTCCCTGGGATTCTCCAGGCAAGGACACTGGAGTGGGTTGCCATTTCCTTCTCCAATGCATGAAAGTGAAAAGTGAAAGTCAAGTCTCTCAGTCGTGTCTGACTCTTAGCGACCCCATGGACTGCAGCCTACCAGGCTGCTCCATCCATGGGGTTTTCCAGGCAAGAGTACTGGAGTGGGATGCCATTGCCTTCTCCACCAACTGTAGCTACTGACAATCATTTTAAACTCCTCCTGTGTTTTCTGGTTGGTCTCTTCAAACGGCAGGCTTATGATTGGGATACTATTGCAGAATTGCTATAGTTTCAGACAGTTCTATTTTTCTACAAGTTGCTAAATTTTATTTTATTTTTAAACTTTACAATATTGTATTGGTTCTGCCATATATCAAAATGAATCCACCACAGGCATACACGTGTTCCCCATCCTGAACCCTCCTCCCTCCTCGCTCCCCATACCATCCCTTTGGGTCGTCCCAGTGCACCAGCCCCAAGCATCCAGTATCATGCATCAAACCTGGACTGGTGACTCATTTCATATATGATATTATACATATTTCAATGCCATTCTCCCAAATCATCTCACCCTCTCCCTCTCTCACCGAGTCCAAAAGACTGTTCTATACATCAGTGTCTCATTTGCTGTCTTGTATACAGGGTTATTGTTACCATCTTTCTAAATTCCATATATATGCATTAGTATACTGTATTGGTGTTTTTCTTTCTGGCTTACTTCACTCTGTATAATAGGCTCCAGTTTCATCCACCTCATTAGGACTGATTCAAATGTATTCTTTTTAATGGCTGAGTAATACTCCATTGTGTATATGTACCACAGCTTTCTTATCCATTCATCTGCTGATGGACATCTAGGTTGCTTCCATGTCCTGGCTATTATAAACAGTGCTGCGATGAACATTGGGTTACACGTGTCTCTTTCCCTTCTGGTTTCCTCAGTATGTATGCCCAGCAGTGTGATTGCTGGATCATAAGGCAGTTTCATTTCCAGTTTTTTTTTTTTTTTTAAATTTTATTTTATTTTTAAACTTTACATAATTGTATTAGTTTTGCCAAATATCAAAATGAATCCATCACAGGTATACATGTGCTCCCCATCCTGAACCCTACTCCCTCCTCCCTCCCCATACCATCCCTCTGGGTCGTCCCAGTGCACCAGCCCCAAGCATCCAGTATCCTACATCGAACCTGGACTGGCATCTCGTTTCATACATGATATTTTACATGTTTCAATGCCATTCTCCCAAATCTTCCCACCCTCTCCCTCTCCCACAGAGTCCATAAGACTGTTCCATACATCAGTGTCTCTTTTGCTGTCTCGTACACAGGGTTATTGCTATCATCTTTCTAAATTCCATATATATGCGTTAGTATACTGTATTGGTGTTTTTCTTTCTGGCTTACTTCACTCTGTATAATAGGCTCCAGTTTCATCCACCTCATTAGAACTGATTCAAATGTATTCTTTTTAATGGCTGAGTAATATTCCATTGTATATACGTACCACAGCTTTCTTATCCATTCATCTGCTGATGGACATCTAGCTTGCTTCCATGTCCTGGCTATTATAAACAGTGCTGCGATGAACATTGGGATACACGTATCTCTTTCCCTTCTGGTTTCCTCAGTGTGTATGCCCAGCAGTGGGATTGCTGGATCATAAGGCAGTTCTATTTCCAGTTTTTTAAGGAATCTCCACACTGTTCTCCATAGTGGCTGTACTAGTTTGCATTCCCACCAACAGTGTAAGAGGGTTCCCTTTTCTCCACATCCTCTCCAGCATTTATTACTTGTAGACTTTTGGATCGCAGCCATTCTGACTGGTGTGAAATGGTACCTCATAGTGGTTTTGATTTGCATTTCTCTGATAATGAGTGATGTTGAGCATCTTTTCATGTGTTTGTTAGCCATCTGTATGTCTTCTTTGGAGAAATGTCTGGTTAGTTCTTTGGCCCATTTTTTGATTGGGTCGTTTATTTTTCTGGAATTGAACTGTAGGAGTTGCTTGTATATTTTTGAGATTAGTTGTTTGTCAGTTGCTTCATTTGCTATTATTTTCTCCCATTCTGAAGGCTGTCTTTTCACCTTGCTTATAGTTTCCTTTGTTGTGCAGAAGCTTTTAAGGTTAATTAGGTCCCATTTGTTTATTTTCCTTTTATTTCCAATATTCTGGGAGGTGGGTCATAGAGGATCCTGCTGTGATGTATGTTGGAGAGTGTTTTGCCTATGTTCTCCTCTAGGAGTTTTATAGTTTCTGGTCTTACGTTTAGATCTGTAATCCATTTTGAGTTTATTTTTGTGTATGGTGTTAGAAAGTGTTCTAGTTTCATTCTTTTACAAGTGGTTGACCAGATTTCCCAGCACCACTTGTTAAAGAGATTGTCTTTAATCCATTGTATATTCTTGCCTCCTTTGTCAAAGATAAGGTGTCCATATGTGCATGGATTTATCTCTGGGCTTTCTATTTTGTTCCATTGATCTGTATTTCTGTCTTTGTGCCAGTACCATACTGTCTTGATGACTGTGGCTTTGTAGTAGAGCCTGAAGTCAGGCAGGTTGATTCCTCCAGTTCCATTCTTCTCTCTCAAGATAGCTTTGGCTATTCGAGGTTTTTTGTATTTCCATACAAATTGTGAAATTATTTGTTCTGGCTCTGTGAAGAATACCGTTGGTAGCTTGATAGGGATTGCATTGAATCTATAAATTGCTTTGGGTAGTATACTCATTTTCACTATATTGATTCTTCCAATCCATGAACATGGTATATTTCTCCATCTATTTGTGTCCTCTTTGATTTCTTTCACCAGTGTTTTATAGTTTTCTATAAATAGGTCTTTAGTTTCTTTAGGTAGATATATTCCTAAGTATTTTATTCTTTTCGTTGCAATGGTGAATGGAATTGTTTCCTTAATTTCTCTTTCTGTTTTCTCATTATTAGTGTATAGGAATGCAAGGGATTTCTGTGTGTTGCTTTTATATCCTGCAACTTTACTATAGTCATTGATTAGTTCTAGTAACTTTCTGGTGGAGTCTTTAGGATTTTCTATGTAGAGGATCATGTCATCTGCAAACAGTGAGAGTTTTACTTCTTCTTTTCCAATTTGGATTCCTTTTATTTCTTTTTCTGCTCTGATTGCTGTGGCCAAAACTTCCAAAACTATGTTGAATAGTAATGGTGAAAGTGGGCACCCTTGTCTTGTTCCTGACTTTAGAGGAAATGCTTTCAATTTTTCACCATTGAGGATAATGTTTGCTGTGGGTTTGTCATATATAGCTTTTATTATGTTGAGGTATGTTCCTTCTATTCCTGCTTTCTGGAGAGTTTTTTTTTTATCATAAATGGATGTTGAATTGTGTCAAAGGCTTTCTCTGCATCTATTGAGATAATCATATGGTTTTTATTTTTCAATTTGTTAATGTGGTGTATTACATTGATTGATTTGCGGATATTGAAGAATCCTTGCATCCCTGGGATAAAGCCCACTTGGTCATGGTGTATGATCTTTTTAATGTGTTGTTGGATTCTGATTGCTAGAATTTTGTTAAGGATTTTTGCATCTATGTTCATCAGTGATATTGGCCTGTAGTTTTCTTTTTTTTGGCATCTTTATCAGGTTTTGGTATTAGGGTGATGGTGGCCTCATAGAATGAGTTTGGAAGTTTACCTTCCTCTGCAATCTTCTGGAAGAGTTTGAGTAGGATAGGTGTTAGCTCTTCTCTAAATTTTTGGTAGAATTCAGTTGTGAAGCCGTCTGGACCTGGGCTTTTGTTTGCTGGAAGGTTTTTGATTACAGTTTCAATTTCCGTGCTTGTGATGGGTCTGCTAAGATTTTCTATTTCTTCCTGGTTCAGTTTTGGAAAGTTGTACTTTTCTAAGAATTTATCCATTTCTTCCACGTTGTCCATTTTATTGGCATATAATTGCTGATAGTAGTCTCTTATGATCCTTTGTTTTTCTGTGTTGTCTGTTGTGATCTCTCCATTTTCATTTCTAATTTTATTGATTTGATTTTTCTCTGTTTGTTTCTTGATGAGTCTGGCTAATGGTTTGTCAATTTTATTTTCCTTTCAAAGAACCAGCTTTTGGGTTTGTTAATTTTTGCTATGGTCTCTTTTGTTTCTTTTGCATTTATTTCTGCCCTAATTTTTAAGATTTCTTTCCTTTTACTAACCCTGGGGTTCTTCATTTCTTCCTTTTCTAGTTGCTTTAGGTGTAGAGTTAGGTTATTTATTTGACTTTTTTCTTGTTTCTTGAGGTATGCCCGTATTGCTCTGAACTTTCCCCTTAGGACTGCTTTTACAGTGTCCCACAGGTTTTGGGTTGTTGTGTTTTCATTTTCATTCGTTTCTATGCAAATTTTGATTTCTTTTTTTATTTCTTCTTTGATTTGTTGGTTATTCAGGAGCATGTTGTTCAGCCTCCATATGTTAGAATTTTTAATAGTTTTTCTCCTGTAATTGAGATCTAATCTTACTGCATTGTGGTCAGAAAAGATGCTTGGAATGATTTCAATTTTTTTGAATTTACCAAGGGTAGATTTATGGCCCAGGATGTGATCTATCCTGGAGAAGGTTCCATGTGCACTTGAGAAAAAGGTGAAATTCATTTTTTTGGGATGAAATGCCCTATAGATATCAATTAGGTCTAACTTGTTTATTGTATTGTTTAAAGTTTGTGTTTCCTTGTTAATTTTCTGTTTAGTTGATCTATCCATAGGTGTGAGTGGGGTATTAAAGTCTCCCACTATTACTGTGTTATTGTTAATTTCTCCTTTCATACTTGTTAGCATTTGCCTTGTATATTGCGGTGCTCCCATGTTGGGTGAATATATATTTATAATTGTTATATCTTCTTCTTGGATTGATCCTTTGATCATTATGTAGTGACCATCTTTGTCTCTTTTCACAGCCTTTGTTTTAAAGTCTATTTTATCTGATATGAGTATTGCTACTCCTGCTTTCTTTTGGTCCCTATTTGCATGGAAAATCTTTTTCCAGCCCTTCACTTTCAGTCTGTATGTGTCCCCTGTTTTGAGGTGGGTCTCTTGTAGACAACATATGTAGGCGTCTTGTTTTTGTGTCCATTCAGCCAGTCTTTGTCTTTTGGTTGGGGCATTCAACCCATTTATGTTTAAGGTAATTATTGGTAAGTATGATCCCGTTGCCATTTACTTTATTGTTTTGGGTTCGAATTTATACACCATTTTTGTGTTTCCTGTCTAGAGAATATCCTTTAGTATTTGTTGGAGAGCTGGTTTGATGGTGCTGAATAATTCTCTCAGCTTTTGCTTGTCTGTAAAGCTTTTGATTTCTCCTTCATATTTGAATGAGATCCTTGCTGGGTACAATAATCTGGGCTGTAGGTTATTTTCTTTCATCGCTTTAAGTATGTCTGCCATTCCCTCCTGGCTTGGAGAGTTTCTATTGAAAGATCAGCTGTTTTCCTTATGGGAATTCCCCTGTGTGTTATTTGTTGTTTTTCCCTTGCTGCTTTTAATATTTGTTCTTTGTGTTTGATCTTGTTTATTTGATTAATATGTGTCTTGGGGTGTTTTGCCTTGGGTTTATCCTGTTTGGGACTCTCTGGGTTTCTTGGACTTGAGTGATTATTTCCTTCCCCATTTTAGGGAAGTTTCAACTATTATCTCCTCAAGTATTTTCTCATGGTCTTTCTTTTTGTCTTCTTCTTCTGGGACCCCTATGATTTGAATGTTGTAGCGTTTAATATTGTCCTGGTGGTCTCTGAGATTGTCCTCATTTCTTTTAATTCGTTTTTCTTTTTTTTCTTTCTGATTCATTTATTTCTACCATTCTATCTTCTAATTCACTAATCCTATCTTCTGCCTCTGTTATTCTACTATTTGTTGCCTCCAGAGTGTTTTTTATTTCATTTATTGCATTATTCATTATATATTGACTCTTTTTTATTTCTTCTAGGTCCTTGTTAAACCTTTCTTGCATCTTCTCAATCCTTGTCTCCAGGCTATTAATCTGTGATTCCATTTTGATTTCAAGATTTTGGATCAATTTCACTATCATTATTCAGAATTCTTTATCAGGTAGATTCCCTATCTCTTCCTCTTTTGTTTGGTTTGGTGGGCTTTTATCCTGTTCCTTTATCTGCTGGGTATTCCTCTGTCTCTTCATCTTGTTTAAGTTGCTGAGTTTGGGGTGTCCTTTCTGTATTCTGGCAGTTTGTGGAGTTATCTTTATTGTGGTGTTTCCTCACTGTGTGTGGGTTTGTACAGGTGGCTTGTCAAGGTTTCTTGGTTAGGGAAGCTTGTGTTGGTGTTCTGGTGGGTGGAGCTGAATTTCGTCTCTCTAGAGTGCAATGAAGTGTCCAGTAATGAGTTATGAGATGTCTTTTGTTTTGGGGTGACTTTGAGCAGCCTGTATCTTGGAGCTCAGGGCTGTGTTCCTGTGTTGCTGGAGAATTTGCTTGGTATGTCTTGCCCTGGAACTTGTTGGCCCTTGTGTGGTGCTTGGTTTCAGTGTAGGTATGGAGGCATTTGATGAGCTTCTGTCAATTAATGTTCCCTGGAGTCAGGAGTTCCCTGAAGTTAGAGTTTGGTCTTAAGCCTCCTGCTTCCAGTTATTGGTCTTATTTTTACAGTAGTTTCAAAACTTCTCCTATACAGCACCGGTGATAAAATATCTACGTTAAAGATGAAACGTTTCTCCACCGTGAGGGCCACCCAGAGAGGTTCACAGCGTTACATGGAGAAGAGAAGAGGGAGGAGGGAGTTAGAGCTGACCCAAATGAGATGAGGTGGAATCAATAGAGAGAGCGGGCTAGCCAGTAATCACTTCCTTATGTGTACTCCACAGTTGGACCGCTCAGGATGTTCACGGAATTATACAGAAAAGAGAAGAAGGAGGAAGGAGACAGAGGTGGCCAGGAGGATAAAAGGGGGAATGAAAAGGAGGGAGACAGATCCAGCCAGTAATCAGTTCCCTAAGTGTTCTCCACCGTCTGGAACACACAGAAATTCACAGAGTTGCATAGAGTAGAGAGGGGTTAGGGAGGAGACACAGGTGACCTGGTGGAGAAAAAGAAGAGTTCAAAGATGGAGAGAGCAGTCAAGCCAGTAATCTTGCTCCCTAGTGAAAAATGGGTATTAAAGATTGGGTTCTTAAAGGTACAAATTTGGTAACAAATACATAAAAGCAAAAATTAAAAATGTAGAATATAGTTTGGCATTTCAAAAATACAATGTTAAAGAAAAAAAGAAGGAAAAGAAAGAAAAAAGTCGCAAAAATTATAAAGAAAATATAGGTACAAGATTGATAACAAATACCAAAAAGCAAAAGTTAAAAATCTAGAGTCTGGAATTTCAAAAATACAATGTTAAAAAAAAGAAGAAGAAAAAGAAAGAGAGAAGAAAAAAAAAACAAACAAAAACAAACCAAGTCACAAAAATTATAAAGAAAATATAGGTACAAAATTGATAACAAATACCAAAAAGCATAAATTAAAAATCTAGAGTAGAGTTTGGAATTTCAGATATACAATGTTATATAAAAGAAGAAGAGAAAGAGGAAAAAAAAGTCACAGTTATAAACAACAACAACAACAACAAATATATATATATATATATATATATATATATATATATATATAGGTATAAAATTGATAACAAATACCAAAAAGCTAAAATTAAAAATCTAGAGTAGAGTTTGGAATTTCAAAAATGCAATGTTAAGGAAAAGAAGAAAAAGAAAAAAAGGTCGCAAAAATTATAAAAAGTATATATATGAAGTTTGCTTTAAAAAAAATAGGGCCTTTTTTTTTGCAAAGTAATAGTAGGTTATAAAAGTGAAAATTAAAGGAATAATAGCAGACTTAAATTTTTTTTAAGAATTAAAAAAAAAGAATGATCATAAAAATAGTAAAAATATATCTAGGACTTTCTCTGGTTTTGCTTGTGTATTGTGGGGTTAGTTCATTTTTGGCTAGTTTCTTGGTCTGATTTATATTTCTCAAAATCTATAGGCCCCTTCCTATGTACTCTGTTCTAACCACAGGGTTTTAATCTATTGCCTGTAGCTTTGAAGGCGGTTCCCTCTGTTATAGCTTCTTCTGTTTGCTGGTCTGTTCAGTGTCTGGTTTCCGCCCTGTTTTTTAGGCTCGCTTGTTCAGTTGCGCTGTGGGGAGGGAGGGACGCTGTAAAACAAATAACACTGGCGTCTGCTCGCAGTGCCTCAGCCACACTGGGTCTGCCCCCGCTCACGGCATGTGTAGCCTCCCTGTCCACACTGCTCAGGCTCTAGGTTGCTCCACCGGGAACCATCTGTGGCCGGCCCTGGGCTGCTTGCACCTCCCAGGTCCAAGCCGCTCAGGTTCAGGCACTCAGGTAGTCGTCAGAGGCGAAGACTCTCGGTTGGGCCAGCGTTTTGCGCCCTTCCCAGGTCCGAGCAGCTCAGGTGAGGTGTTTGGCGAGCGCGATTGCTGCAACTTATCATCTCCTCGCCGCTCAGTTATCTAGGTGTACAACTGGTGCACCTTCTCAGGCGGATGTTGACTGACCAGACCCCAAAGAAATTTTAGTTAGCAAAGAAGCCTGCTTACCGTTTTATAGATAATGTCTCTCTGGGGCTGCGATAGCCCCCTTCTGGCTCTGGTTGCCTGTCACCAGAGAAGGACGGTCTGATGCCGGCTAGCTCTGTACAGTCCTTTGTTCTGCGTGCAGGCCTGGCGGTGTCTTAGGTTGGGGCTGGCTTTTCGCGTGGTAGATATCCCACAGTCTGGTTTGCTAGCCCAAATTATTTCGCTCAGATAGCGCTTGGGGTATTCAGGCCAGATCCTTATTCTAAGCGATGCAGCCCGTGCCACGCCTCCCTGCCCAGCCCCTGCTTGCTAATGGCGGATGCAGGCATCTGCACTGCTTCTCTGCTGGGGGAATTACCGTAGGGCTCGTATCCTTCAGGTTTTAATTGTTTATTTATTTTTCCTCCCTGTTATGTTGCCCTCTGAGCTTCCAAGGCTTGGCACAGATTCGGCAGTGAGAAGGTTTCCTGGTGTTTGGAAACTTCTCTCTTTTTAAAGACTCCCTTCCCAGGATGGAGCTCCGTCCCTCCCTCTTTTGTCTCTTTTTTTGTTTTATATATTTTTTCCTACCTCCTTTCGAAGACATGGGTTGCTTTTCTGGGTGCCTGATGTCCTCTGCCGGCATTCAGAAGTTGTTTTGTGGAATTTACTAGGCATTTAAATGTTCTTTTGATGAATTTGTGGGGGAGAAAATGTTCTCCCCGTCCTACTCCTCCACCATCTTAGCTCCTCCCTCTAAAAATATTTTTTAAAATAATACACTGTCCAACATCAAAAACACCTTTGAACTCTTTTTTTTCCCCAAAAAGAAAGTAAGTTTAATGGATGTTCAAATATCTGAGAACTAGCATGTTTGCCAGGATCATGATAAATGGTATGTAGGTATTGGAGGAGTTTCAGGGTAGTTGCAAATATTAAACAAGATTCAGTCCTTTGCATAATGGAATGTAAAGAGTTTTGGACAAGGAGTTCGGGGACCTGGGTTCTGGTCTGGGCTCTGCTTGAGTATTTCTCACTTTCTTTTTTTATTATGTATTATTGGCCGTATCAGCATGTGAGGGATCTTACTTCCCCAACTAAGAATCGAACCCAGGCCTCCTGCATTGCAAGCACAGACTTTTAACCATTGGCCCACCAGGAAAGTCCATTAAATTTTTTTTTTAATAATACTGTGTTAATTTCCAGTGTACACAACAATGATTCAGGTACACACACACATATATATAGTCTGACTCTTTGTGACCCCATGGACTGTAGCCCACCAGTCTCCTCTATCCTTGGAATTTTCCAGGCAGGATACTGAGGTGAGTTGCCATTTCCTACTTCTGGGGATCTTCTCTACTCAGGGATCAAACTTGCGCCTCCTACTTTGGCAGGTGGGTTCTTTACCACTGAGTCACCTGGGAAGCTATATTTCAGATTCTTTTGCATTATAGATTACTACAAAATATTGAGTATAGTTCCCTGTGCTATGCAATAGGTCCTTGTTGATTGTCTATTTTATATATAGTGGTGTGTGTATGTTACTCCCAAACTCCTAATTTATCCCTCCCTCTTCTCCCCCTTTGCTAATCATAAACTTGTTTTCTATATCTGTGGTTCTATCTCTGTTCTGTAAAGAAATTCATTTGTATCTTTTTTCTCACTTCCTTTTCTTATGTGAATATTATCATCTCTCCCTGTTTCTGTCTCCTTTGTGGTCTAAAGTAGCCAGACTGGATGTTATCTAAGACCTAGCTTATGAAACCCCATGGCTAGCCTTGATTTTAACAGGGACACTAAGCAAATAAGGAAATAAATAGGGCTGTTGGATCTTATGTTATCAGACCGTGTAATCTCTAGGGAACAAGAAATATTTAGGACAGACTCACAAGGAATTAGCCATCTATCCCAGTGTCTTCAAGATGCCAACTCTTGAGTGTTAAGAAATCAGCACAATGGACTGATTGCTTTCAGGTGGTATAGTGAGTGTTGTTGATATCAGGAGCAGAGAGCATAGAAATGCAGAGATGTGAGACAGGGTCTGTAGCTTGCAGCCTATGGCATCTATGCAGGAGGTAATTTGGGTTCTCAGAATGGCTTGTGTAAGCTTCTTTCCTTTAACAGAACTGAAATTTTCCAGTCTTGACCATCATTCCCAGTAATATGAGTCTTAGTAACAGCTTTAACTAGCCATCTGTTTTAGTCACTTTTGTATGTTGTTGTTAAATTAGACCTGTGATGCCACTCTGCATAGGACAATCCAAATTAGTAAAAGTTATTTCCAAAAATAGGAGATTATCATATGAAGTGAAGTCAGAGGACAGATATCATATGATGTCACTTACATGTGAAATCTGCAAAAAAAAGATGCAAATGAACTTATTTCCAAAACAGAGATTTATAGACACAGAACACAAAGTCACGGTTACCAAAGAGGATGGCAGGCTGGGGATGAGGATGTATATTAGAAGTTTGTGATTAACACATGCACACTACTGTATGTAAGATAGATAAACTACAAAGACCTGCTGTATAGAACAGGGAACTGTACTCAATTTCTTATGAAATTGAGTACCTATAGTGGAAAAAATCTAAAATAGAATATATGTATAGCTAACTCTCTTTGATATACACTTGAAACACAACATTGTAAATTAACTATACTTCAGTTAAGACAGAAACCAAAAAACTATATGCGGATCATATGTTGAATACATATTATATATTGTATTTCATTCTAAGGCATACGTTTTAATCTCTGAATTTGAAATGTTTATTATTGATGACATTTTCTGGTTAAAATGGGCAAAACCCTTACCTTCAGGGGTAAATAAAATACAGGTGTATTTGCAATCAATGATAGCTTAGATTTGATGGATTATGATACTTATCTTTATCACCAGCCATGATATCAGTCCCTTAATTCAAGCAACGTTCATAGTGAAGTAGAGATAGAAAACCTTCATAAATGTATGCGGGATGTTGGGCATGGAAGAATTTCACTAAACTTTTCACACGTTGCAGTTGAGAATTGAGTCACTATCGGAGGTAGGTCCTCTGTAGCCTTGTTTACTTATTTTACTATCTACTAGAAAGTTTCTTTTTAATGGAATTAGAAATCTTGAAGTAAATGGATTTCCCTTTTGCAAATGCACTCCTTTACAAGAAAGTAGGTGAAAAGCACTTAGTCCAGAGCCCATAATGAATGGCAACCATAAAGTGCCTTCTGGGTGAGAGCACTTTGTGGCTAAGTGTATGGCTTTAGCATTTTTGCATTTAGTCTTCTGTGAGGGTGGCCATCTCTCACCAGAGCAATGAAGGGACTCACTTCAGTGGATGAAACCAGGGAAGAATCTCTTTCTTACAAATGACTGGGCCACTGTGACAGTGGAAATAACTAGGCTCTAAAGCATATGTTATTTTTGAATTTTTCATTTTGAAATATTTTAAGACTCACAGAAGAGTGACAAAAACAGATTTGCTGTAAACCCTGCTCTCAAATTCCCCAAACTAACATTAAAAAAAAAAAAAAGTGCAGCAATCTAAATCATGACATTAATCTTGATCCATGATTATTTTCTTCCTTAAAAAAATTTTTTTCACCATATTTTTATTGGAGTATATATTTAATTTAGAATATTGTGTTAGTTTCAGGTATACAGCAAAGTGATTCAGTTACAGATCTATGTATATATATCTATTCTTTTTAGATTATTTTCCATTATAGGTTTTGTTGTTGTTGTTCAGTCACCCATTCCTGTCCGACTCTTTGCGACCTCATGGACAGCAACATGCTAGGCCTCCCTGTCCCTCACCATCTCCGGGAGTTTGCCCAAGTTCATGTTCATTGAATCAGTGATGCCATCAAGCCCTCTTGCCTCTGATGCCCTCTTTTCCTTCTGTCCTTGATCTTTCCCAGCATCATTTTCCAATGAGTTATCTGTTTGCATCAGATAACCAAAATTCTGGAGTTTCAGCTTCAGCATCAGTCCTTCCAGTGAATATTCGGGGTTGATGTCCCTTCAGGTTTGCTGGTTTGATCTCTTTGCTGTCCAGGGGACTTTCAGAAGTCTTCTCCAGCATCACAGTTCTAAGGCATCAATTCTTTGGTGTTCTGCCTTGTGTATGGTCCAGCTCTCACAACCGTATGTGACCACTGGGAAGACCATATAGTCAAGGCTGTATGGACCTTTGTCAGCAGAGTAACGTCTCTGCTTTTCAACACAGTGTCTAGGTTTGTCATTGCTTTCCTGGGTGACAACAGGCAGCCCTGTTGTACTTCTTTCTCAATCTTGAACCAATCAGTTGTTCCATATAGGGTTCTAACTGTTGCTTCTTGACCCATATACATATTTCTCAGGAGACAGGTAAGATGGTCTGGTATTCCCATCTCCCTAAGAACTTTCCACAGTTTGTCATGAGCCGTACAGTCAAAGGCTTTTGCATAGTCAACGAAACAAAATTTTTCTGAAATTCCCTTGCTTTTTCTATAATCTAGTAAATGTTGGCAATTTGATCTCTAGTTCCTCTTCCTTTTCTAAACCTAGCGTGGACATCTGGAAGTTCTTATTTTGCATAATGGCAAAGCCTAGAATGCAGGATTTTAAGCATGACCTTACTAGCATAGGAGATGAGTGTAATTGTCCAGTGACAATTCTTTGGTCCAGCACATTCAAAGAATGTCCAGCACATTCTTTGATGCTGCCCTTCTTGGGAATTGGGATGAGGATTGACCTTTTCCAGTCCTGTGGCCACTGCTGGGTCTTCCAGATTTGTGGACATAATGCAAAACCTTGATGGCATCATCCTTTAGGGATTTGAATAGTACTGCTGGAATCTCATGGCATCCATTAGCTTTATTAGCAGCAGTGCTTCTTAAGGCTTGCTTGACTTCCTACTCTAGTATGTCTGGCTCTGGGTGCCTGACCACACCATTGTGGTCATCCAGTTCATTAAGATGGTTTTGTACAGTTCTTCCATGTATTCTTTCCATCTCTTCTTGATTTCTTCAGCATCTACTAGGTCTCTACCATTTTTATTCATTATTTGCCCATCTTTGTGCAGAATGCTTCCTTGAGGTTTCCGGTTTTCCTGAAGAGATCTCTAGGCTTTCCCCTTTTCTTGTTTTCTTCTGTTACTAAACAGTCTTCGTTGAAGAAGGCCTTCTTGTCTCTTCCAGCTGTTCTTTGAAACTCTGCGCTTTTACTGGATGTGCCTTTTGCTCTCTCCCTTGCTTTTCACTTCTCTTTGTTCTTTCGCAATTTATAAAGTCTCCTCAGATAACCACTTTGCCTTTTTGCTTTTCTTTTCCTTTGGGATTGTTTGTTTGCCGCCTCGTGTACAGTGTTATGGACCTCGGTCCATAGTTCTTCAGACACACTGCTACCTAGATCTAGTCCCTTGAATCTGTTTGTTGCCTCTACTGCAAATTCACGTGGGATTTGATTTAAGTCATACCTAACTGGCCTAATCTGTTTCCCTGCTTTCTTTAGTTTAAGCTGATCATCTGAACCTCTGTCAGCTCCAGGTCTTGTTTTTGCTGACTGTATACAGCTTCTCCATCTTTGGCTAAAGAGTATAATCTATTTGATTTTGGTATTGACCATTTGGTGATGTCCATGTTTCTAGTGTTGTTGAAAAAGAATATTTGCTATGACTAGTGCATTCTCTTGGCAGAATTCAGTTAACCTTTGCCCTGCTTCATTTTCTTCTCCAAAGCCAAATTTGCCTGTTACCCCAGGTATACCTTGACTTCCTACTTTTGCATTCCAATCCCCAATGATGAAAAGAACATCTTTTATTTTTGGCGTTAGTTCTAGGAGGTCTTCTAGGTCTTCATACAACTGATCACCTTCTTGGGCATCAGTGGTAGGGACATAGACTTGAATTACTGTGGTGTTGAATGGCTTGCCTTGTGAATGAACCGAGATCATTCTGTCATTTTTGAGGTTGTACAGCCACATACTGTATTTCAAATTCTTTTGTTGATTATGAGGGCTACTTCGTTTCTTCTATGGGATTCTTGCTCCAAGTAGTAGATGTAATGATCATTTGAATTAAGTTCGCCCATTCCTGTCCATTTTAATTTGCTGATTGCTAAGATGATGTTTATTCTCGCCATCTCCTCTTGACTGTCCAGTTTTCTTTGATTCATGGATCTCACACTCCAGGTCCCTGTACGATGCTGTCTTTTGTGGCATCGGGTTTTACTTTTGTCACTAGGCACATCCACAACTGAGCATCATATCCGCTTTGGCCTACCATTCATTCATTCTGGGGCTACTGGTAATTCTCCTCCACTCTTCCCCAGTAACATATGGGACACCTTCAGTTCTGGGGGACTCATCTTTGGTGTCATATCTTTTTGGGCTTTTATGCAGTTCGTGAGGTTCTTGTGGCAAGTATACTGGGGTGGTTTGCATTCCCTCCTGCTGTGGATCACGTTTTGTCAAAACTCCCTACAAGTGACCCATCTGTCTTGGGTGGCCCTGCATGGCATGGCTCATTGCTTCATTGAATTATACAAGCCCTTTTGCCAGAAGAAGGCAGTGCTCCATAAAGGGGATAGGTTATTACAAGATGTTAAATATAGTTCCTGTGCTATACACTGGGTCCTTTTATCTATTTTTTTAAGATCCATATTATATTCTAATCCAGAGTTTATCATACGTTTTCTATTTTTTTCATACTATTTCTGTTAGCAGCCCAAGAATAAATATTTTTGGCTTTCTTGGCTGTAAGGTTCTGTAGCTACTACTCATCTCTGCTATTGAATAAGAGCATCTGTAGATAATACTTAGGTGAATGGTAATAGCTTTATTTCAAAACTTTAATCATAAAAATAGGTGACTAGCTGGCCTTGGGCTTTCCTTGTGGCTCAGTTGGTAAAGCATCTGCCTGCAATGCAGGAGACCCAGGTTCGATCCCTAGAATGGGAGGATCCCCTGGAGAAGGACATGGCAACCCATTCCAGTATTCTTGCCTGGAAAATCCCATGAACAGAGGATCCTGGTGGGCTACAGTTCATGGAGTCACAAAGAGTCAGACATGAGTGACTAATACTTTGCACTTCAGCCAGCCTTAGTTGGCCCACCCACGAAATCCACAGACCTTTTTAAAAAATTGACAATTTTCCCACGAATGACTTTTCTTTGGTACAGAGTACAACCTCAGATCAGATGTTGCATGTAATTGTTATATCTCTTAGTCTCTTTAATGTGCAATAGTTTCTTGGTCTGATTTTATATTAGTAACTGTAAAACTTTTGAAGCATAGTGACCAGTTATTTTGTAGTTTAGATATCAATCTGGGCTTTTGTGGTAGATATCAATCTGGGCTTTTATGGTATTTCTTGCTGTTCTTATTTGACTTATACTTTTTTTGGGGGGGCGGTGGGGGGGATCGTGCCACATGGCTTGTGGGATCTTAGTTTCCCAACCAGGGATAGAACCCAGGCCCTTGGTTGTGAAAGCATGGAGTTCAAACCCCTAGACCACCAGGAAATCCCTGGATGGTACCTTTTTTAGGAGCAACACAGAGGTAATAATTGTGACCTTTTCTATGCTTTATCGTAGAAGGCCCATTATGTCTATTTATCCCATTATTGGTGAGGCTAATATGGGTCATTTGGTTATTAGCATGCCATTTGCCACATTTTCCCACTGTAAGGTTATCCTTTTTCTATCTGTAATTGAGATGTTACCAGTTTCCCTTTATACTGTTCATTTGAAGCTGTGTACTCATAATACTTCCGCCCATCACTTTTAGTGTTCATTAATGACTCCTTCCTCACACAATTATATTAATAATCTGTTGTGTACCAAGTGGTAGTTTTTAAGGTTTCATTATTTCTTCTACATTTGTAGGTTGAAATTTTATGGTAAGAATTTGCTTTTCCCTTATTCCTTATTCGTTTGTTGGTTCATATTTTAATTTGAGCTGATGGATTCTTATTTTATACTTTGGACTAAGTTCTTTTGCTGCCACGATTTATACCTTTTTTCAAACCTACCCCAGATTTGACTGCTAGGAGGCCTCTGCAGTTGGTTGCTGTATCCTTTTGAATGTCCCTGTCATTTCTTTACGGGCCTTCCTGTGTTACGGCACCCCAAGATGTTCCCCCAAGATGTTCCCAGCTCACCTTTTGTTTTCCTTGCTCCAGTCCTGGAATCAGGGCATTTTATCACAGAGTTCCGGTTTCTTTTTATGCAAGAATAATATTCAGAAACCATGATCAAGAGTTAGGCACGGTATTGTCCTGGAGTGCCATTGGCCGCAAGCCCTCTCAGTGAACAGAGCTAGACAGTGAATGAGCAATGTGTACACACACACACACACCCCCCCCTGTATTTATGTTTGTGTCTACATGTCTGTATCATTATATAAAAGTCCATGAGTTTATACCAATACCTCTTATATCGATCCAACATAACAGAATTCATCTTTTCCTTATTCCTTATTTGTAACAGCCTTCTTTTCCAGTGAGTAGGCTGGCTCTCATTATCCATGATATACTTAATTATTTAATCAATCCTAGAATAACACAAGATAGATTGGAAATTGCTAGCCTATATCCTTGTGAATATAAACCTGTTATTTTTGTGCAGTTCTTTGGTTTTTAAAAAATTATTGACGTATAGTTGATTTCCAATGTTGTGTTGAATTGCTGCCGTACAGCAAAGTGACTCAGTTATACATGTATATATGCTTTTCATATTCTTTGCCATTGTGGTTTAATCACAGGATGCTGAATATGGTTGCCTGTGCTGTATAGTAGGACCTTGTTGTTTATCCATTGTATTTATTTATATAAGAGGTTACATTTGCTGATGCCAAACTCCCACTCCATCCTTCCTCCACCCTTCTTGCCCCTTGGAAACCACAAGTCTGTTCTTTATATCTATGGGGCTGTTTTTGTTTTGTAAGTATGTTCATTTGTGTCGTATTTTAGATTCTACTTGTAAATAATATCATATGGTATTTATCTTTCTTTGTCTCACTTACTTTGTTTAGTATGATAATCTCTAGTCCCATCCATGTTGCTACAAACGGCATCATTTCATTCTTTTTAATGGCTGAGTACATTTATACACTCTCATATATCTAGCAAAAAAAAAGTACATTTATATATTATATATAAGAAATGCACATACATACATATTTAAAGGGTATTTTTTGTATGTAGCATTATTTGTAATTGCAAAAAAATGGAAACAACCTCCATATGCCTACAGAGGAGAGAGACCAAATTAACCACTGTACATTGTACATTCACACAATGAAATGCTATGTAACCATAACGTAAATGAAGAAGGTTTCTATGAACTGAGTTGGAGATAATTCTGAGACACATTGCTAACTAAAGGAAAAATATACATAAGGAGAGGGTGTGAGCGGGAAGCCCCTGGAGTACATTGTGTCTCCAACACTTTCTTTCCCTACCATTTTTTTGTCCAAAATTTTTCCTTCAGAGGATTCTCTTTAGCTTGTAGTTTTCATACAAAAAATAAAAAGAGCAAATGTGAAGGGCAAAGTGATGATGCAGTAACACAGTTACCAGTCACTCACAGTCCAGGAGATAAACTGTTGGAGAATTGCCCTTGGTCAAAGAGGAAAGGAAAAATTCCTGCAGTACTCAGCTCTGAAGACATGGGGAAGGGATCTCTGGTGGGAAATAGAGCTGTTGTGTTAAGTATTGAGTTTTTCTTTCTGGACACCAGCTAGGTATAGGCAATGCTTTGCATGTACTTTACGGGGTAAAATAAGACGTTAATGGGCAAATAACAGTACAGATGCCCTGATCTAAAACTTGAAATGTTTCAACTGTAGTTTATATTAATTAGTCAATTAAAGAACTATCCTCAGTTTGGGGGCAAGAAAATACAACAAAATATAATTGAATCTCTAGGCATAATAAGCCAGTGGAACAAGAACTGTATCATTTCACACTTTATTCACTACTCCCAAAATGTCATGCTTTTGGGTGGGGTGGGGAAGAAAAAAAGGGGAAAGAAGAGGTGACTCATACATGGGCTCCTAGGGCACTTGACCAAAATGTACTCACGCTTGGAATTAAATTGCCTTTTAATTAACCAATTGCATTTTTTCTCCTAAAACAGGCAGCGATCTAGTGTGTGGGAATGCACAGACTGGTACAGTAGACCCTCCATACCTGTGGGCTCCATGTCCATGGTTCCTCATCCATGGATTCCAAGGGCCAACTGCATATTTTCTCACTCTTTGTTCCTCTTACCTTTGCACCTTCTTTAATGGAGATGCTGATGAACTTCTTCCACTTTTCCCAAATGTTCCATCTCCCTCTGGCTTCATGCTCATGCGCTTTACCTGCTTCCCTCCCCCCCGCGCACACACGAAATCACTCCTATTTTGACTGATTCGTCTCCATCTTCAGCTTTCACTTAGATGTCATTTCTCAGATAATTTTCCCCAAACCTCCAGAATTGGTGAGGTTTTTCTGTTACATATTGTTTTGTCTGTTCTTCTAGAACTCTTCCTGTATTTGCTTACATAAATGTTCATTTCCCCTTCTTCTAAGGTCTTTGAATACCAAAGCTCTGTCTGTCATCTACCTCTGATTAAATCCCCCTAGAGCAGTATTTCGGAGAAGGCAATGGCAGCCCACTCCAGTACTCTTGCCTGGAAAATCCCATGGACGGAGGAGCCTGGTGGGCTGCAGTCCATAGGGTCCTAAGAGTCGGACACGACTGAGCAACTTCACTTTCACTTTTCACTTTCATGCATTGGAGAAGGAAATGGCAACCCACTCCAGTGTTCTTGCCTGGAGAATCCCAGGGAAGGTGGAGCCTGGTGGGCTGCCATCTATGGGGTCGCACAGAGTCAGACACGACTGAAGCGACTTAGCAGTAGCAGCAGCAGCAGCAGAGCAGTATTTGGGCTTCCCTGGTGGCTCAGGGAAGGAAATGGCAACCCACTCCAGTATTCTTGCCTGGGAAATCCCATGGACAGAGGAGCCTGGCAGGCTCTAGTCAATGGGGTTGCAAAGAGTTGGATGTGACTGAGCCAATAACACTGGTGGCTCAGGTGGTAAAGAATCCTCCTGTAACGCGAGATACCTGGGTTCGATCCCTGGGTTAGGAAGATCCCATGGAGGAGGTCATGGCAACCCACTCCAGTATTCCTGCCTGGAGAATCCCATGGACAGAGGAACCTGGTCGGCTATAGTTCCATGGGGTTGCAAAAAGTATGGCAAGACTGAGCGACTAAGCACAGCACAGAGCAGTATTTACCACCCATCATGTATTTACTGAATGAAAGGATTCACAAATGGCCCAGCAATCCAAGATGTGAGGTAATGTAAACCATAGGTCCTCCTTCCCTTGAGTCCTTTAGAGTCTATAAATATAATGTATTGAAAAACAGTTAATGAAAGACAACAGGGTTATTAAAGCATGATTACCATCATTTAAGATATAGTACATATTCTATTTTTTTTCCCATGGTAGACAGCTTGGTAAAAAGCCTAATCACCTAAGATTAATGGAAATTATTTTCATAGCTCATGTCATAATAGAGATCATTAGCCTGGTGCAGTCTCCTTTTGTACAGCTCCAAGTAGGAAAAGATTAATAAAATAATTTGAAATGTAGAGCTATTTGATGTGCCTATAGTGGCTATAATTTAGTTAGTGGAAGTAACAGCAGACTGCAGATCTATTGACTTAAAATGGTCCTAGTAATTTTTTTGCTGCAGAACTTCTTAGAGCTTGTCATATACTCCTCTTTACTGTGAATCTTGCAGAGAATACTTTTTATATTTGTTTATTTATTGAACTGCACCAGGTGCTAGTGACTGTAATGGCATGTGGGATCTTATCCCTTGACCAGGGATTGAACCCAGGCCCTCTTCATTGGGAGCATGAAGTTTTAGCCACTGGGCCACCAGGAAAGTCCCCAGAGAATATATTATACAGCATTGCCATGATGATCATGGAGCAGTTTTTTTTTTCTCCCCATAAATGAGCATCTTCTAGAATTAGTGATTATTACTATGTATCTATTATCTGTCAACTGATTATCCATCTACCTATCTACCTACCCATTAAGAGAATTACTATTGAATTCTTACCTGTTCCTTTCTCTCCCCATGTTTTTATGCCCTTCTGCAATTTCTCTCTGCCATTAAAGTTTTTCCCCCTAACTTCTAATTTCTTCCCTGTATCAAAACAGAAATAGTTCTCTTTTTGGGGGGAGATAATACATTATTTTTAAATTAATATTTATTGGAGTATAGTTGCTTTAAAATGTTGTGCTAGTTTCTACTGCATAGCAAAATGAATCAGCCACACATATACCTGTATCCACTCCCTTTTGAACTTCCTTCCCATTTAAGTCAGTACAGTGCACTAGCGAGTTCTCTGTGTTACACAGTAGGTTCTTGCTAGTTATCAATTTTATACATAGTATCATAGTGTATGTATGTCAATCCCAACCTCCCAATTCCTTCCATTCTCCCTTCCCTTCCCCATTGGTATCCATGCATTCTTTGTCTACTTCTGTGTCTCTCTTACTGCTTTGCAAATAAGACTATCTGTACCATTTTTCTAGATTCTACATATATGTGTTATTATATGGTATTTGTTTTTCTCTTAATGAAAAAAAGAATGTTTCAGATACAGTGTACTTGTCAGTTACAACAGGAACCTCACCCTCCCCAGCTGATAACCTGATCATAAATGGATTATGTTGGGGGCCCATATATGTGACAATATGTCCCTATACTTTTCCGGCAGAGGGGGGGAAGCATTAATAATTATTAGAAATGTAGTAAAACTGTTGAATGTTCACATCTCAACTATAAACTCTAAAATATGTCACTTCTGATTCGATAGCAGTATAAAAGAGCAAATAGAAATATAGGGAAGTCAAAACTGAAAACAAAAATATATGGCATTAGTCAGATGACATCCATAAAACAAAGAGGCAAGAAGGGTGAATTTATAATGGTGGCACTTTGGGCTATGGGAGCCTTGAAGTTTGCTTTCCCGGGCTTGTCCCACCAAATGAACCAAACCAGTTAATCTTTCTGTCGTGCGGTGTGACACAGAAGAAAAAGGTTGATGGCACTGGAGTCATTTACAGTACCCTCTGTACCTTCTGTCTCGCTGCCTTATTTGTTTCTCCCCTCTCTCTCTCTGCCTCTCTGTCCTTTCCTCTGTTTTTAATTTATCAACAAGCTGGTGCTCACAGGTGCAACCCTCTACTTTTGCTTTACACTGGAAGTGATGGTTCAGTGATGTGGTAGAGCTCATGGGAAGACAAAACAGTCAACCCATGACGCTTCAAGTTGCAAACTTTCAAAGATGCAAGCGTGTGTTCGCATGTCCGGTCACATAAGTTAGTTCACGCGTCTGGTGTACATTGTCTCGTGTGTTCATCCTCAACAGGTGCTTGTGATTTGGTGTACTTTGCTATACAGCACGGTGTAGAGTACACGGGGGCAGTACCTTCGTTTCTAGCCCAGGATGTCTGGAAGCAAGAGTGAAAGCAGTAGTGATGTAGCTGGTTCTGCTAAGAAGCTCCAGCTGTTGCACAGTACCATGGTACTTTTCACGGTACTGTAAGATTAAGAATGCTTTATATATATGTTTTTTATGTATTATAAATGGTTACATACAGTTCAGTACTATATACTTGGTTGTGTTAGTTGGGTACTTAGGCTGACTTTGTTGAACCTCCACACAGATTGGACAAACAAACACGCTTTTGGAATGGAGAGCGTTCATATGTAGGGAACTTACTGTATTCCCTTGAGTAGTCAGGCCATAGGGCTTTTGAAAGTGATTTCAAGTATATTCACACTTAAGAGGATAGCGCTTTTACAGTTAAGTGGAGAACCCTAATAGAGAGAGGCTGTTTATGCAGAGGTTGGCCGGTACGCTCACTCCCTTGTTTTTTTTTTTTTTTTGCCTCTGTCAGAGAAGGCTTTGTCTGTATTAAGTGTGTACATATAACGTCTGAAACATTTCCACGTCTTAGTCCAGTGGTGCTGAGTTCTGTTGGCTGCGTCCATCCATAGATGGATCCTGGAAAACTCTTCTTTCTCTTCTGGTTTGATTTTGTTGTTTGCAAACAGCTCCGCTGGAAACAGGCATGATGGTTGCTGTGGGATGGTATGTATATATAGACAATTCCAATTTCCCCTCTATTTTTGTCTTCTTTATTTGCCTCAGAATAAGCTATAATGAGCAGACCTATGTCTCTGGCGCTTTTGTTTAGTAAGGATTTCATTAGGACTTTCTTGGCATGCTTTCACTGTATGTTGAGGATTTATCATCAGTGGCATAAGGATACATTTTTCCGGGTGGCAGTTTTGTATCGTTTTGCTTTACATTTGGAACGTCTCTTCTTCCTTCTTTTTGTTTCTGACTCTTAAAGAGTATTCCAGGTATGTTTCCCTTTCTTCATTTTTCTTAAAGCTTGAGACCAATTTATGTTTTAAAACTTTATTTTTTATTTTGTATTGGGGTATAGGGGGTTACCAATGATATGAGAGTTTCATGTGAACAGTGATGGGGACTCAGCAATACATACACATGTATCCATTCTTCCCCAGTTGAGACCAGTTTAGAGAGAAACTTTTAATCCAGAGTTTCTAAGAGGCTAACGTGCCTTGTGAGGAAGAAACCTTTTCCTAGTTAAACTGTATCTGTGGTCTTCCTAAAATGACCTGGTGAAATGTAACTCTCACGTAATCTGTAGTGTAGTAGTATAAATACTCTGTATCAACTATGACTATTCATTTCCAGAAGGGTTTTCAAATTGAAAATTAAAAAAACAAAAAAGCTTGGGTTTCTGTCATGACATATGGCAGAATGCTAAAATAAATAAAAAATATAGTTTGTAGTAACAGATGGATTTGAACCGCACTTGGATCTGTTGAATACTTTTTTAAATATTTAATTTACAATGAATCTTTAATATAACATTTAACTAAGTGTTCTGTCATATTCTTTTTAAATGTATGCAGTCTTTTCAATGTAATTGTGTCTAGAAAATTTCAAAAGAATATTGAGTGTTGAAAATTAAAACTGTCTCTGAAGGAAAAAAAAAAAACAGTAATTTTCCTGAGATTTTTATGGTTCCCTTTTATTTGCACTGCTCAGAATGTTGTATATTTTTTTTAAACAGTCTGTCAGCCTCTTCTTTATTTTCAGTTTGCTGAAAAAAAATGGAACCAAACAATGAAAGTAACTTTTAGTCAAGAAAATCAAACATACATGCTGAGGCCATTGAATCCATTCTGTTTGTTGGGATGGAGCCAAATACTACAGTAGTTTTCTAGTAGAATTACGGTTGTGATATAACCATGGTTACTATCCTTCATGGAGATAATCTGAATAAATGAAATCACTAAGAAAGTGATAAAGCAACTTAATCAATCACATCTAAAGAGAGCCAATGAAAAATTCTCTAGAGCTAACTTATAATGTACCTTTTAAAACATTTCATGCAAAATATATTTTAATTTTTTTTTTCCCCAAAAAGAGTGTTAGTAAAGATGGAAAGGGTCAGTAGCGGTTAAGAGGTGTTCTGCTTTATACTTCATGCATTTGTGCTGGTCAGTAAGTTTACTAGAGATTTTCCATAAGATCTAATGGAAAAATCTGAATAAACTTTTTTGACCAACCCAATACTTTCTCCATTGGACTGCTATACCTTGGTCATGACTTTAACACCTCGGTCCCATTAGTGTAGAAGTGAGAAATATAGAGCTGTGTTCCAGGCCAATACTTATTAAACACTTTCTTCCCTTGCATTTGATGATACTCTGTATTTGGGCATGTGTTAAGTCGACCTTATCATTAAAAAGAAAATAAGGTGTTAAAGACATAGAAAGCTTATTGAGGAATATGTCTGGAACTCAAGCCTTTGTCTGGTAAACACCTGTTATAAGAGGGAATAACACTGATTGTGGATCTATTCTTTCCTGGTTTGGTAAGTGAGCCTTGAACCTCGTTCTGATGTCTTGTGTCTTGATAGCTGTTGTCACCGTAGAAGACACATACTGGACAGGAAGGTTGGTCCAGGTCATAATTCTTGAGATCTGTGTCTCTGGATATTTTGTGTACATCCTTTTAGAACTCTGGATCCTTGAGCTTTTTTGTTGATAGTTTTTCTTTTTTGCCCCACTGTGGTAGCACTAGCGGTATAGAGCCTACCTGCCAATGCAAGAGACGAAGAGACAGGGGTTTGATCCCTGGGTGGGGAAGATCCCCTGGAGAAGGAAATGGCAACCCACTCCAGTATGCTTGCTGGAAATCCCATAGACAGAGGAGCCCCAAGGGCCACAGTCCAGGGGTCACAAAGAATTGGACACGACTGAAGTGACTTAGCAGACACAGTGTATTATGGTATTTCTGCATAGTGTCCCATTAGGAAGCAGAGGTTTAGAACTGAAAACAGTTCTAAAACCCTTCCTCGTAGCTATGACCTGTGGGCTTATGGTTCCTTTGAATGGAATGAGCAAGGAAGAACAATGAATTGTTGTCTAACTGGGTGGGTGAGGAGGAATCATGATGACATAGTGTTAACTACTCTTCTGATCTTTTATCTTAGCCTCTGATCTGAGTCTGCTATTTCTTTGTCTCTTCCTGCCTTCCCAGACCATTTGATAACAACTATAATAAATCATGTAACACTTGCTTTGGCACATCACTCGTTTTTGACTCTTTGATACCACGTTAATCTTGTCCATTTTTAAAGATTTTTGTTTTTGATGTGGACCATTTTTAAAGTCTTTATTGAATTTGTTACAATATGGCTTCTGTTGTTTATTTTCTGGTTTTCAGGCAGAACCCAGTAAGGTCTGGGATCTTACTCCCTGACCAGGGATTGAACCTGCACACCCTGCATTGGAAGGGGAAGTCTTAACCCCTGGACTGCTAGGGAAGTCTCTTAGGTGTTAATACACTTAAACAGGGAAGCAGATGGGCTTTCCTACTGTAGCCATTGTTTGCTAGTTGATGCTGAAACTTCAAGATGGAAAAGAATACCTAAATGGGAAGGAAATCCAAAAGACAGGGAAAATGTGTATATGTATGGCTGATTCACTTTGCTCTACCATAGAAAACACATCATTATAAAGCAACTGTACTCCAATAGGGATTCCCTGGTGGCTCAGAGGGTAAAGCGTCTGCCTGCAATGCGGGAGACCTGGGTTTGATCCCTGGGTCGGGAAGATCCTCTGGAGAAGGAAATGGCAACCCACTCCAGTATTCTTGCCTGGAGAATCCCAGGCTCCAATAACAATACTCCAATAATAATTTTTAAAAATATGTATGGCTGCGCTGGGTCTTTGGTGCTGCTCGCGGGCTTTCTCTAGTTGCAGAGAGCGCGAGCTACTCTCTAGCTGCAGCGTTAGGGCTTCTGGTTGCGGTGGCTTCTCCTGTTGCGGTCCCTGGACTCTGGAGCACTGGCTCAGTACTTGTGTATGGGCTTAGCTGCCCCGAAGCACACAGTTCTTCCTAGATCAAGGATTGAACTGGTGTCCCCTGCGTTGCCAGGCGGATTCGTAACCACTGGACCACCAGAGAAGCCGCTTCCAATGACAGTTTTTTTTTTTTTAAAGGAATATGTCCCCAATTTCACAGTGGGTCAGACAGGCTGAATATTTTCCATTCACCCATCCCCCTCATATTTTCTTTGACTGAATCATTTCTTTGCCCACACCAGTGAGTGCCCAAAGAGGTTTCGTCCCAGCTCCAGTTGTTTAATTTATGTGCCAGGTAAGTGGTTCTCTCTGCCCTGTCCCCTCCCTTTCTCTCACATGGGCTAACTTACATAACCTTTCCAGAAGGATAACCTCTCCTCTTGTATTTCTTCAGTGGCTCCATATGTAACAAAGAGTGACTTCACTAGGAGGACCAGCCTATCCCGATTCTAAGGAACATCAAGTGGCGGTGCCGCATCTCAAAACAGTTGCACTCTTGAAACGAATAAGGGTCCAAAGTGAAATGAATTGTGAGTTATTTGTGCCCTGCTGTTCAGTGACATTAGCGCACCATATGGTGCTACGCTGAATGATTCCAGACATCCTGGGAAATGCTACCTACTCCACAGTACAAAAGGCACTTCTTTAAAAAATACATGTAGCAATAAAGTCTGGCCATGTTTATCCTTCTTTTCTCCTGTCAGGCATCTTTTTTTTTTAATTTTTTATTTTTAGCACAGCTTTTATTTCCTGGTTAATAAGCATCCCAAATTATGAAGCAGCACATTTGTCCTGCTTGCCCTGGGCTACCCACCTGAGCTGGTGAATGTTTCATGTCTCTCTCAAGTGCAATAAAGCTAACAGTTCATATAGCCGGGGTGGGGTCCCCTGATAAGGTAGATAATGTTATTTTGAATGTACCCTGTCCTGAGAATGTTACCAGTGTTGCACTGAGGTTACCTTATCCCCAAAGAGACTTTGAGGGTTGAGAGAGAGAAGAGATGAGAATCAGCTATTGGCAGTTGTACACTATTTGAAAGTTTAAACCCCAGGGTAGGGACTTTCCTGACAGTCCAGTGACTGAGTTTGCCTTCCAGGGCAGGCTGTGGGTTTGATCCCTGGTTGGGGAGCTAAGATTCCACATGCCTCGCAGCCAAAAAAATCAAAACATGAGACAGAAGCAATATTGTAATAAGTTCAATAAAGGCTTTACAAGTGGTCCACATCAAGACATCTTTAAAAGAAGAGGAAAAGCCCAGAGTTAACTCAGAATTCACAAGTCTAAAGTCATCTTCACTTTTATTATAGATATTATAGGGGAAAAAAAATAACATTGATGAATACATCAGTACAGACTCACCTTTATCTCATTTAAGCGCCAGAAATCAAACTGACTTTTTCTTTCTCCCCTGTGCTTTACTTTTCAAAATGGGCTGGGAATTATTCTGTCTTAGGGGAAGGGATCAGCAAGTATGTGATAATGTAGATTTACAAAGCTGGGCTTTTCTTAATACTATATATTAGCTTCTAAAATACTACGAGCTTTCCAGAGAAATTATAGGGGTTTTTTGGTGACATACTCATCATTTTATGTACGTCTTCAATGTGTATTGATGATACTGCATTTCACTTGGAGAAAATACCACCTCACCTATTCTTGGCTTGTACCATAAACCGTTCCTTTACTGTTTAGTAGAAGTAATTCAGTTAAATGATGACAGAAAGTATATCTTTTAAATTGAGTTTGTCTGGTGTTCTGAGCCAGGTGTCCGAGGAGGATGATGTAATGTTTGGAATGAAAAGTTTCTCTTGTCAAAAGAAGTTGTAGGAAAGAGTTGTAGGAAAGAATTATAAGTCAGAATGAGTCTGTGAAGGGTATTTCCCCATTTCTGGTTGAAATCTGTCTCCTGAGAGGTTCCAAGAAGGGGCTATGTAGCTTAAAGAAGACATAAAACTTTTATGTCTAAAGAATTGGCTAAGGATGGTAGAGCTTGGTTGGGTCCATGAAGAGACAAAGCCAGAAGGATGCTGTTAATAATTAGCATCCTTGATCCCTCTCTACTTCCTTCCACCCACATCCCCATTCCTGTTGAGCATCAGCAAACTCCTATATTTGTTACATCTCAAGAGGATATGCTGAATTCTCATTTCAGTTATATATAATTTTCCTCTACATTCTAATAGATTGCAGACCTGCACCAAAGTCTTCATTGGTTTATACCCTTTGTGAGGGAAGTGGGGTTGGTGACAGTTTTGGATTGTAGAATTTAAAACATGGAACACAGTTATTGCTGTGTGATACATTGAGAATTAAATGCTCTCAGCTTTACCTGAGATTCTTGAGGCTCAACTTTAATAAGGAGGTAAGATGTGTTTTAATTAGCTTAGCAGATCAGATTTTCACCTAGAAATGAACCTCCTATGAAACATGAGAAAATTTTACTCTAAGGAACTGATTATTCTTTTTATAACCTTTTCTATATTGCTTATTTTCATCATTGAATTTTTTTATCATGTATACTGTAAAGGTGGAATTTAGCTAAAGATTGTATCTGAATTATTAGAAACTGTCATGAACAGTTCAAAGTAATGAGATTGTCTTATAAGGGAAATAAGATAATCACAATGTAGAATGAAAAAAAAAAAAGCTTTATTTACATGTGAGTTTAGACCATCTCTACCACCTTGAAACATGAGAGGAATCAAAGCTCTGAAAGTTTGCTTTGTGGGCAGGACTGAGTACTTAGCACAGAGTATTTAAGGTGAAAGATGTCTGTTACCCACACGTGTTAAAGGGACCAGAATATTAGTATGAGTCATTAAAGTATGGCTTACTAATGTTTCCTACCTTGATACACACACTTGCTGGGTGCTGGTGAAGGAGATGAAGAAAAAAGTACACGTGATATGAAGGTATTCAGTTCAGTCGCTCAGTCGTGTCTGACTCTTTGCGACCCCGTGAATCGCAGCACGCCAGGCCTCCCTGTCCATCACCAACTCCCGGAGTTCACTCAGACTCACGTCCATCGAGTCAGTGATGCCATCCAGCCATCTCATCCTCTGTAGTCCCCTTCTCCTCCTGCCCCCAATCCCTCCCAGCATCAGAGTCTTTTCCAGTGAGTCAACTCTTCACATGAGGTGGCCAAAGTACTGGAGTTTCACCTTACTCTTTTGTTGACCATGATGGCTACTCCATTTCTTCTGAGGGATTCCTGCCCGCAGTAGTAGATATAATGATCATCTGAGTTAAATTCACCCATTCCAGTCCATTTCAGTTCGCTGATTCCTAGAATGTCGACATTCACCCTTGCCATCTCTTGTTTGACCACTTCCAATTTGCCTTGATTCATGGAATGCCTGACATTCCAGGTTCCTATGCAATATTGCTCTTTATAGCATCGGACCTTGCTTCTATTACCAGTCACATCCACAGCTGGGTATTGTTTTTGCTTTGGCTCCATCCCTTCATTCTTTCTGGAGTTATTTCTCCATGGATCTCCAGTAGCATATTGGGCACCTACTGACCTGGGGAGTTCCTCTTTCCATATCCTATCATTTTGCCTTTTCATACAGTTCATGGGGTTCTCAAGGCAAGAATACTGAAGTGGTTTGCCATTCCCTTCTCCAGTGGACCACATTCTGTCAGACCTCTCCACCATGACCCGCCCATCTTGGGTTGCCCCACGGGCATGGCTTAGTTTCATTGAGTTAGACAAGGCTGTGGTCCTAGTGTGATTAGATTGACTAGTTTTCTGTGAGTATGGTTTCAGTGTGTCTGTCCTCTGATGCCCTCTTGCAACACCTACCATCTTACTTGGGTTTCTCTTACCTTGGGTGTGGGGTATCTCTTCACAGCTACTCCAGCAAAGCTCAGCCACTGCTCCTTACCTTGGACGAGGGGTATCTCCTCACTGCCGCCCTTCCTGACCTTCAATGTGGGATAGCTTCTCTAGGCCCTCCTTCGTCAGCACAGCCACCGCTCCTTGGACATGGGGTTGGTCCTCCCAGCCGCCGCCCCTGGCCTCGGGCCTGGGGGGATGGGGTAGCTCCTCTCAGCCGCCGCCCCTGACCTCGGATGCGGGGTACCTCCTCTTGGCTGCCTAGTAAATACAAAATAGCCTTGTAATTAGGGTACCATATCAGCCATTGAAAAAGGACAAAACAAGACAGGATGAAGAGATTTACAAGTGATAAATATATCAGCAGACAGACTTAATGGGAAGCTTGAATGGGGTTGCTTTTTTCTTTTTTTCCTTGTATAAATGCTAAGTTTTCTTAACAAAGAAAGGACACATAAAATACAATCCTTTAAATGTTAATATGTGTGACCATGAAAATAAGAAAAGCAGTTTTATAACACTTGTACTGTTAGCATAACAGACACCATTGCTTCTGTTAACAGCCTCTGATAGCATGTGCCTACTCCCTTTGCTAGGTGTAAGGAACAATTTCCTCTAAGAGTGCAGCATAACCCTTAAATAATCTTTTATCTTTGAAGTTACTGATACAACCTCCAGAGATACTAGCACCTGTAGAAATTAGAGATAGTCAAGAAACCCTCCTCCCACAGTTGAACTTTTAGCTAAGAAAAAGAGAAAACTTGCACAGGAAAAGTAAACAACTTACAGTTGAGTCTGTGCGGAATGAAGTATAAAGGAGATAGAGAAAGCTTCTGACATAGACATCAGAAGTGGGTAGAAAGAATACCCGCTCGCTAGTGTTAGCAATGGAGTTATATACTCTCCAATGAATCCAGAGAATGTCTGGAGGTTGTAAAGACCTCACCAGACCTACTCCCATAATTTACATTTTAAGATAGCAGAATTAGCCAGAAGGTTTAATCCAGAGACTGTCCTCAGGCATGATACATTATTGTTATATAATCCTTATAAAGACCAGATCTACTCCCATAATTTACATTTTAAGATAACAGAATTAGCCAGAAGGTTTAATCCAGAGACTGTCCTCAGGCATGATACATTATTGTTATATAGACCTACTCCCATCATTTACATTTTAAAATAACAGGATTATCCAGAAGGTTTAATCTAGAGACTGTCCTCAGGCAGGATACATAATCCTAAGGAATGTGGAGGAGAAAAAAAAAAGTTTGTCCTTTCTTCCTCCTTGAGAATTCCAGACCCCTCTCTCCTTGAGGACCCCTAGACTTCTTATCAACCTGCCTAGGAAATGACACTCTCAGTGGCAAACCAGCCTTTATACAATAATAATTGTGACCAATAAGATTAATGGTAGCGGCTTTACAATCTATATTTAATTTTAACACTGGGAATTTCATTTGTTAGAAATCACCAACATTTTAAGGGAAAGCAATAGAATAAAGAAAGGTCACTGAGAATTTTCTTCTCTAATCCAAACTATTGATTCAGTGAAATTTCATGGAGTTGGCAGTTCCCAAAGCTATAGAAGAATGGCTGGGCTGCTGAATTTGTCCCATTAGTTCAATTGCATTTTTGAAAAGAGGAATTATATTTTTAATCCCCTTAAAGTAGGAGCTCAGGGTGGTATTTGGAATCCCAAATGCTGATCATTTTTAGATTCTCTTGTAATGGGAAAATTCCAGGTGAAACCGCTTCTGTGTATGCTCCCATTTCATGAAACTTAGAAGAAATGTGAAAAATTCCTCATAGTTGGTTTTTTGCTAGGTATGGTCTGTATCCTGTTATGCTGAAGAAGTTTTTCGATTGTGCAGTTTTTTAATCACAAAAAATCTGACCACTTTCTGTCTTAAGTAAAATTGAGATTACAAAAAATGAATTAAAATGTGCTGTTAGTGGAGCTGATTTCCCCAATGGCTCAAGAGGTAAAGAATCTTCCCACAAGGCAGGAGACACAGGCGGTATGGTTTCGATCCCTGGGTCGGCAAGGTCCCCTAGAGAAGGAAATGGCAACCCACTCCAGTATTCTTGCCTGGGAAATCCCATGGACAGAGGAGCCTGGCGGGCTACAGTCCATTGGGTCGCAAAGAGTCGGACATGACTGAGAATGTGCACACAGATTAGTGGAACTGAAGTACTAGAAGCAGAGCATACTGTACTGTTTTCATGGGGGATTCCTTTGATTTGGTGTGACCATGGTACCATGCACTTTCTCTTGGTACTAGGAAGTATGTAGATGCCAGGGATGGAGTGAAGATGGGCACATATGAATATTAAGCCCCTCCTAAAAAGCCCTCTGCTGGAAAAACTTTGCTTCTCATAACATCATGAGAGTGGGCTAGAGAGAGTTTCTGCAGAATGAAGTGTATTTGATGAAGAAAATGGTGTTGGCCCATGAGATGTCCTTTCCAAGTCAGAACAAACATAGGGAGCTATAGTGAGTTAGACCCAAGGAGTGGTGGTTAGTGAGCTTAGCTGGGAAGAATTCTGGGCTAAGAAGTTCCAGTTAAATGTGTGTGAGTAAGAGTGGCTATTTCGAGGGGAAGGAGGAAAGGTATATGCTTTTTGACAAGTGTGTGCCATTGATATAAAGAGGCATTTGATGGAAATAGGTAAAAAGACTTTTTTGGTTCTCCTCGGAAGTTATTCTTCAACTCCACGCACTTTCAGAGACTCCTCAAACAGGGCTTGGGCTCTGTTCAAAGCCTTCTAAAATGTGGTCCCAACGTGCCTCTGTAGTATTCACTTGCTCTCCAGGGTGGTCTCTGGGTTCTATAACCATCCGCCTTCTTCCGTAATCTCTGTTTATAGTATTCCATCAGCCAGGAACACTCACTCCCACCCCACCATCAATCCCCATACTTACCATCTTCTGTGGGCAGCAAAAACCATACCTTTCTCGTAGAAATGTCTGAACTGCCTCATTTCATAACACTTGTCTTCTTTTCTACATGACCTTGGGTAAACTGAGGCGGCTCTCCACTGAGTGCTTTGCTGTTCAGTTGCTAAGTTGTGTGTCTGACTCTTTGTAACCCCATGGACTGCAGCTTGCCAGGCTCCCCTGTCCTTCACTATCTCCCTGAGTTTGCTCAAATTCATGTCTGTTGAGTCAGTGATGCCATTCAACCATCTCTTCCTCTGTCGCCCCCTTCTGCCCTTAGTCTTTCCCAGCATCAAGCTCTTTTTCAGTGAGTTGGCTCTTTGCATCAGATGGCCAAAGTATTGGAGCTTCAGCATCAGTCCTTCCAATGAGTATTCAGGATTAATTTCTTTTAGGATTGACTGGTTTGATCTCCTTACAGTCCAAGGGACTCTCAGGAGTTGTCTCCAGCACCACAGTTTGAAAGCATCAATTCTTTGATGCTCAGCCTTCTTTATGGTCCAACTCTCATGTCTATATGTGACTACTGGAAAAAACAGAGCGTTGACTAGACAGAATGCCGGCAAAGTGATGTCTCTGCTTTTGAATACTCTGTTTAGTTTTGTTGTAGCTTTCCTTCCAAGGAGGATGGGCTTTTTAATTTAATTGCAGCAGTGACTATCCACAATGGTTTTGGAGCCCAAGAAAATAAAATCTGCCACTGTTTCCATTTCCCCATCTATTTGCCATGAAGCGATGGGACTCATGAGCTTTGTTTTTTGAATGTTGAGTTTTAAGCCAGCTTTTCTTTTACTTTTCTTTTCTGCATGACCTTGGGTAAACTGAAGTTGCTATCCACTGAGTCTTTTGCTGTTCAGTCACTCAGTTGTGTCTGATTCTTTGTGATCCCATGGACTACAGCATGCCAGGTTTCCCTGTCCATCACCATCTCTCAGAGTTTGCACAAACTCATGTCCATTGAGTCAGTGATGCCAACCAACCATCTCATCCTCTGCCGTCCCCTTCTCCTCCTGCCTTCAGTCTTTCCCAGCATCACAGTCTTTTCTACTGAGTCAGTTCTTCCCATCAGGTGGCCAAAGTATGGGAGCTTCAGCTTCAGCTTCAGTCCTTCCAATGAATATTCAGGGTTGATTTCCTTTTGGATTGACTGGTTTGATCTCCTTGCTGTCCCAGGGGCTCTTTTATCTCTCCTTAAATATTTCTTTGTGTGCCTATCATTTTCTCCAGTGAGAGGTGAGGCTTTTCTGTAAAAGCACCACATGCTGTATCATTTTGTCTCTTCCTCAGATCACATGCTTCCTGGTGCCTGATTGCCCAGCAGATACTTTTTGTTCAGCCACAGGGATCATTGCAGACCTTGATCACAGCACCACTTTTAGGCATCCAGCCCGATCTGGGGCCTAGGAGACCTTTGGAAGGGAGATGCTGTCAGACAGAACCTGCCCAGACTCAGGCATGGAGTGACTGTTGTCCTGTGCTGTGGAACTCAAGTGTCCTATTTGCATTGGAAATCTTCCTGGAGCCTGTGAACCCAGCTCACACTGAGAACAGCTTCCTGCTGAGCCCAGCGGGTACACAGGAGAGTGAGCGGTGTGCCTCTGTGGGTCCTGGCTTTGGGGTCATGAAAGCAAGAGTGTTTCTGTAATTGCAACACAGCGGGAAAGCTCCCTGGGTCACCTTTCCTGACTGGGGACCGCAGCCTCCTGCCAGGCAGCCTGGGACTACATTAGTAAACCTCTGTAGGACCACAG